>NC_137033.1:52067954-52255454 GCF_032717465.1 Coenobita brevimanus | reverse complement strand
TGCTCTCACTTTTGACTTGTGTCCTTCCAACAAGGTCCAAGCTTCGATTCCATACATCAGAGTTGGTATCACAAAACTGTCATGCAGCGAATTTTTTACTTCCATCCCCACTTCCCTGTTCCTTATCACTGCTCTCAGAGAACCAGTAACCTTTCTTCCTTGTACTCTTTCAAGCACTTCACCCTCCAAACTTCCATCTTTACTCATCACACTACCCAAGTACGTAAATGCACTCACATTTTCCATTTCCTGACCATCCAACCTCGCTGTACATCCAGTGACTTCATTTCTCTCGAAGACCATAACTTTACGCTTCCCTATATTCACCTTTAGATTCCGTTTCTTACACATAGTCCGAAACTCATAACAATAATAATAAATTATTATTATTATTATTATTATTATTATTATTATTACTATTATTATTATTATAAAGGAAACTGCGGGTACAGGGCCTATACTTAAAAATGTGGAACATGTCCGAGCGATTACGACTGCCAGTGTTGTTATTCTAGCTCTCCAACGATGGATATTGGTCCACTGTAGATATAATTTCTGAGATGGCCCAGTTGTGATGTTCCCTTCAGCGCTTTTTGGCTGTTTGAGCAATATGGTGACGAATTTTGATGAAAGCCACTTAAGAAAACATCTTTAACCTTTTCTTAAGATTTCCACTCCTTTTGCCATTTTATTTAAATTCCTTCTCATATCTCTTACACGACCAATTTCTTCTGGTTTTGCTAGCCTTGTTTTTCTCTTTTTTCCCAATTATTTCACTTCTTTCTCTTCTTGTAAGACTTCCTTACATCTTTCTTCCCGTTTCCATTTTCCTTTCGTCCCTTTTCCCTTTTCTTTACTATCTCGATTTTCTTCTTCTTCTTCCCCCCCCCCTCTCTCTCTCTCTCTCTCTCTCTCTCTCTCTCTCTCTCTCCCTGTAATGTAGGAAGCCCGTTCTGAAGGCAATACATTCTAGCTTCTTTCCAGTCAAGAAAGTCTCCGAGCTTAACAGGCCCTGAGGGACGTCGCTGAGGAGGAAAGAAGGATGAGAAGAGGCAGCAATGGAGGGAGGGAAAGAAATGGTGGGGGAAAGGAGGAAAGGATGACACGGGGTAAAGACGATGGAGGGTTGGAGATGGAAGATGGGAAGGAGATATGATGGATGGGGAGGTTGTAGGAACAGATGGTGGGAAGGAAGGAGACGCTGAAGGGAGGGAGAGAATATGGAGAACGAATGGAGGAGGTGGAGAGACAAGTGAGAAGGAAGTGTGCCCAGACTTAGCAGGTCCTGGGAGGCTTCGCTGAGGAGGGAGGAAAAGATGGAGAGAATGTGGAAGGTGTCGGGGTGGAGACGGAGAGAATGTGGAAGGTGTCGGGGTGGAGACGGAGAGAATGTAGAAGGGGTCGCGGTGGAGATAGATGGGGAGAATGTGGAAGGGGTCGGGATGGAGGTAGATGAGAGAATGTGGAAGGGGTCGTAGTGGAGATAGATGGAGAGAATGTGGAAGGGGTTGGGGTGGAGATAGATGGAGAGAATGTACAAGGGGTTGGGGTGGAGATAAAATGGCAAAAGTAATTAAGGAGTTAGTGAAGGTGGTCTCAAGCCCTTCACTATGGGGGGGACTTTGGTATTTCATTCTTGCTGCCACCAGACGAGTTGATCCAGCTCAGAATACATCCCAGGTAGATAAGGGGTTAATGGAACTTGTTAATACCCTGTTCAATATGACAAATTCTTTGGTTGAAAAAAAAAGTGTGAGGGTAGCAAGAATAAAAATGTCATAGAAATAAAAGAGCTAAAAGAAGAGTGTGAGAAGCAAAATGAAAAACTAAATCAACTGGAAAATAAATGAAAGGAAAGAGGGAACTGTGGAAGGAAAGAAAAACTGTAATCTATTTCGTGTTTTTTTTCGGGTTAACGTCAAGCGAAGTTATTTTTGTCGAGGGAAGCGGAAAGATAGATAGATAGGTAGACAGACTGACAGAGAGATAGATAAACACAGATACTGATACCTGTGCTGATAAATATACAGGCACAGAGAGACAGACAGACAGATGGACATAGATACATATATAGTGGGCAGATAAACATATGGCTAGATATGTTAACTGATTGACTGATATGTATGGAGAGAGAGAGAGAGAGAGAGAGAGAGAGAGAGAGAGAGAGAGAGAGAGAGAGAGGGGGGGGGGTGCTTGCAGGGACGGAAGAAAGAATAGTTAAGTGAATTGGATGCAAGGAATGGAATTTGGACGGAATGGAAAAAAAAAAAAAGAGTAAAGCTGTGTAAAAAGTAAGGGAGTGGAGTAGAAAAAAATAAGAATTCACACCGTATATGAATTCTCTCTCTCTCTCTCTCTCTCTCTCTCTCAGATTCCTGAGTAGCTGTCTACATGATAGTGTCCTTGGTACCGTTTCGTTCCTTCTTGGGAACGTCTTCAGACCAATCTGATGGTGGGGGGATCGAGATTTCATTACACTGTTTAGCGGATGCCTCACTTGTTACCACTTAACTGGTCGGCCAAGAGCGTGTGATGGAAGGTGGGTGGTTATCTCATCGGTGGAATGAGTTAGCCTACCGATGTTTCGGATCTTTTTCACTTTGGAAGGATTTGTAATCTACATGACGGCTGATTGTAGGTTTCAGTTCGGAAATGTAAAGTGCCTCCTGAAATATGAGTCTACATGGGTTATGGGAGAAATGGAGTTCCCCCGAGCTAAGCCCTGTATTGGACTATATAGCCCCGCTAGGGTTACAGAAGGGAGCTACCCCTCCCGGCACGGCAGCCCGGGCGAGGCTCGAACTTGCAATCCCCCGATCACAAGTCCAGCGCGCTACCACTGTGCTACCGCGCCCCCCTACATGGGTTATATATATATATATATATATATATATATATATATATATATATATTGGAGAGAGAGACATTACACGCATGTGTACAAATATATTTGTATGCTCCTGACTGGGAATCGAACCCTGGACCTCTTAGACAGAAGTCAGGCACTGATACCACTCGACCACAGCGTGATAAAAGCTGCGACAACCTGATTTTTTTTGACGAACCAGGTAAGTCGATTATGGAAGAACTTATATATATCTAAGTCGATTATGGAAGGATTTATGTTTATATATACCGGTATATATATATATATATATATATATATATATATATATATATATATATATATATATATATATATATATCATTCATTCATTGCCAGACGCCATGTATCCCTAATGGGGTGGCCAAGGGCTTAGAGTTAATTGTTTTACAGGGAGGGGCACTAATCCTCCACCAACCCCACTTGACACGTAGGGATGCCAACAGCATCTGGTGTTCCCAGGCCTATACACTGTATATACACTGTATATGGCTAGTGAGGGAGTGATCGCCCTCTACCTACACAGATCAAAAGCCCTCGGGAGCAGGGGGGTGGTTGCTTTCTCAGGCAGAGGAACTCCTTGAGAGTGAAATGGCTGGGAAGCATGCCGGCACGTGACTGGCTACAGCACAGCTGGGTCTTTCGGGTGTGGGCAATCAGGCAAGTTAGCTGCCTACTGCGACTGCAACACAATGGCGAGGTGTTCAGCAAGTTAGCCAAAGAAACCTTGATGGACTCTGAAAGAACAATAATGGCCCCCAGTCCTGTGCAGCCCTTAAATGGGCAGGGGGTGCTAAGAATCTCACGGTTGCCTCAATTACAATCTAATTCCTTTGTCAATGCAAAAAATACAATTAAAATTGGTAACTGGAATGTGAGAACGCTAAATCATGACGGTAAAATCGATGAGTTAGTGAAGGTTTTTCAAAATTATGGACTTGATATTTGTGCTCTGACAGAAACTAGATTAACTGGAGTCGATAAGTTGGATTTGGAGGATGGTATACGTTTATTGATATCTGGTCGACAGGACGGAATGCATTATCAGGGAGTAGGATTGTCGCTGGGTTGTAAGGCAAATAAGGCTTTATGTGAGTGGGATCCTATAGATGAGCGATTGTTATACGCACGGTTTAAATCAAATCATGGCAACATCAGTCTGTTTGTGTGTTATGCACCTACTAATGATGCACTCGACGAAAGGAAAGACACATTTTATGAAAAGTTGCAAGAAGGAGTAGGAAGGGTACCTAGACATGATGTTTTGATCTGCGTTGGAGACTTTAATGCAGTAATGGGCTGTTCAAATGAGGGATTTGAGGCATGTATGGGTAAGATGGGAGTTGGTAGTAGGATGAGTGAAAACGGAGTGAGGTTTGGAAGCTTCTGCCTGGCAAATGACTTAGTCATTGGGGGCACACTCTTTCAGCACTGCAATATACACAAGACAACTTGGGTGTCGCCGTGTGGAAAATATAAAAATCAGATTCATCACATTGCTATCAGTAGGAGGCATAGAAGTTCTCTGCTAGATGTTCATGTTAAACGGGGAGCGGATATTGGTAGTGACCATCAACTCAGCATTGCAAAAATAAGGTTTAAACTTAAAAATCAGAAGAAGGAAAAATCTGGTGTTGGTAGATACGATATTGTTAAGCTTAGAAGGGAAGGAGAAGAAAAGGAGGAATTCAGATTAGAATGCAGAAATAGGTTTTTGGTGTTGGAAACGTTGGAAGAGGAGGAGAGAAGTGTAGATAAGATGTGGGAGGATGTGAACAAAGTTTTGCATGAGACTGCTGAATGTACGATTGGAAGGAGACATAGATTCAGGAGAAAGAAATGGATATCAGAGGAAACGTGGGATATGATAAAAAAGAGAGGTGAGGCTAAATTGAGGAGTGAGATGCAATGCGTTGATGAACGAGAGATTGAATTAGCAAGAGCTGCGTACTGGAGTTTGAATTCAGAAGTAAGACGGTTAGCTAGGAGAGATAAAAGAAGATGTGTGGATAAAAAGGTTGCAGAGACTGAAATCTTAATAAACAAAAATGATGGACAGAGTCAAAGAATAGCATATGAATCGATTAGAGAACTGAGTGGTAATGCAGGTAAACGCAAGGAAATACCAGTTAGAGACAGGGAAGGAAATTTATTGACCAAAGATGGAGATATTAAAAATAGATGGAAAGAGCATTTTGAGACAGTTCTTAATAGACCAATACCACCAGAAGAAGATATACCGTCTGCTCAGGAAGATTTAAATATAGAAACAGGAGAGTTGAGGCTTGCAGAAGTGGAGAAAGCAGTAAAACAGTTAAAGAATAATAAGGCAACAGGGGAGGATGGTTTATTTCCGGAAATGTTTAAAGTGGAGGGGGATAGATTAATAATGATCTTGACCAAGCTATTCAATAAGATATGGGTGACGGGGTTACTACCATCAGTTTGGAAGAATGGTGTAATTGTTAAAGTTCCGAAGAAGGGAGACCTGAGTGAATGTGGTAATTGGAGGGGAATCTCTTTGTTACCGATAGCTTTGAAAGTTTTCAGTAGAGTGTTGTTAAATAGGTTGGAGCCGGTGGTTGAGGGTATTCTGAGGGATGAACAGGCTGGTTTTAGAAAGGGACGTGGTTGCAATGATCAGATCTTTATAGTTAGGCATTTGATGCAGCAAGTTAATGAAATGAGAGTACCGTTAAGTCTTTGTTTTGTTGATTTTGAAAAGGCTTTTGATAATGTTTCGAGAGAGACTATGGGGAATATCATGAGACATTATGGAATACCAGAGGAGTTTGTGAGGGTCATTATGAACATGCATGAGGACACATTTTGTAAAGTGATGGTTGATGGTTGTCTGAGTGATTCGTTTGAAGTCAAGTCCGGAGTAATTCAAGGTGGTGTTCTATCGCCTTTACTATTTATATTGGTCATTGATTACATTATGAAACGCGTTGGAACTGAAACCGGTGCAGGTATACTTTGGGGAGAGAACAGGAAACTTTTGGATTTAGATTATGCAGATGATATAGTTTTGATTTGTGATGGGCCAGAAGAGATGCAGAGAGTGTTGGACTGTTTGGTGAGTGAAGGTCGCAAGGTGGGTTTGGTTATTAATTGTGGAAAAACTGAAATAATCAATATGAATATGGAAAATGCACAGGAATGTGTAATTGGAGGTATGGTTGTAAAGCAAGTTGATAGGTTTAAATATTTAGGTACTTATTTAGCCAAGGATGGTTCTTTGAACTTTGAATTCGAGGAAAGGTTAAAGAAGGCTAATCAGGCAATGGGAATGCTTAAAAATATTTGGAATAATAACAATTTCTCTGTGCATACAAAAATCAAACTTTATAAGGTAATGGTTAGGAGTATCTTAATTTATGGACACGAGTCTTGGTACAGCACAGTGACTATGGAAAATAAATTCTTGGTGTTTGAAAATAAAGCACTTAGAAGAATATTAGGAGTTAAGTGGTGGGAAAGGATACCAAATAGTAGAATTAGAGAAATAACGGGAGTGCAGCCGATCGATGAATATGTTAGATTCTCACGATGGAAGTGGCTAGGACATGTGTACAGGAGACAGGGAATAGTACGAGGTACACCAGGGTGGGTGGCACTTGGTAGGAGAGGTAGAGGAAGGCCAAAAGAGACGTGGGTGAGGACAATGAGACGGGAAGCTGGAGATGAGTGTTGGGGAGATCTTGAGGAGTTAGCACAAGATAGGATGTGGTGGTGTGAGTTCATCGAGGCCCTATGCATCCCCGAGGGTGCCACAGGAAATGATTGATTGATTGATTGATATATATATATATATATATATATATATATATATATATATATATATATATATATACTACGCAGTAAAGTATTCTTTTTCCTGATGGTTAATAGATCCCGTTGGTAGTGACAGCTGTATTTAATCCCTGCAGGTCAAAAAGTCCATCCAAATCTGAAAACAGTTATTCTGTAGACAGCAAAAATTGAGAAACCCTATGGCATTCAATATGGAATGTGAGAGTAACGAAAGATTTATCATCCATACTGAATGACTGGCCTCTTCTTGGCCTCAGTACGGTGTAGAAAATTGGATAATATACAAGCCGTTTACCGTAATTGGTCAAGGAAAAGACTATTGCATGAACCAATAACCATGAATTTATATGGTTTAATTAAATTAGCTCAAGGACGGTATTGTATTTTATTCTTCATACTTCCATCCGATTTCATTCAGGTTGGGAGGGCACCGTCGTAATAAAGAGGTAAAAGAAGTTTGTGTCTGACGCCTTCCAGTTGGCAAAGTCTCCGCCAGGCCCGAGAAAATATTCTGATGACATCACTAACATAATATAATGGACTAACACCTTCACTATGGTCACCTGTTTATATTTAATTCCTGCTATTACAGGACAAGTATATTCAGCTTGAGAAGGACTTTTCAAACTGCATGGGTTCGATATAGATTTCATTAAATCCTTGAGGACAAGCCGTCTTTTACAAGTGGGGTAAAATTGTCTGATGCTACAGAGAGAGAGAGAGAGAGAGAGAGAGAGAGAGAGAGAGAGAGAGAGAGAGAGAGAGAGTGAGAGAAATGAAAAACTTTACGTACACAGAGGTTGATGAACAAAATACAATCAGCAGTAAAATACCAATTGGAACTGTCTTTCTCCGCCAGAAAGATCTTTCCATCTGCTGCTTCCATTAAAAATGCAGTGTATTCAGGCATCTCGAAGTATCCGCATGTTTGTTTGCTTTATTTGCTCAGCTTCTTAGGAAGGACAAATTAACAGGCTCCTTATTTCTGGTTTTCCCTTCTTCCACTTTCCTCCTCTTTCTTCTCCTCCTCCTCCTTATCATCATCATCATCACCATCATCATCATTAGCAGCATGATCTTTTTCCTCGGCTAATACTCGTAATGGGGTGCTTTCATTTACTTGGCTAAAGTAATCTAAATCTCTATCTGCAGCATACAGGATCAACACAAGAGTTCATTAGGTCCCTCAGGGCGGTGCGGCGGTCAGACCCTGCCTGTCAACTCAATTAAAGACGTAGAGAAGCGAGACCTAAACTAATCCTCTGACCCAGACTCCAGCCCCACATGGCCAGGGTTTAATTTGATCCCCTTTCACTACCTGAACGTTATTATTTCGGTCCCTGCAGCTGCCGCCAAAAACAGTTTACTAAGCTGAGGGAAACCATTCGTAGTAAATCCGTTCAGCACGATGTCTACTTCACTTTACTCTTGATACCCAAGACGATTCTGTTCAGCTTAGAAGAGATCCATCGAATTGAAAGGGTTATACAGTGTTCATTAATATACTGTAATCAAAACGATCCTTCTAAACTGAGCAATATCGTGTGGCGGTATTAAGAATAAATTATAAAGAAGTCTCTGCATCTGAGGGTACAAAATGGTCTCCCCTTGAATGAATTAAATCAATGAGTGGCATATACGAATATAAAATGCCGTCCTATTGAAGGTATAACTAAAAACATAATAAAGATGGCAACAAACGCGGTAACAAACTAGTGAAACTGTGTGTGTGTGTGTGTGTGTGTGTGTGTGTGTGTAGAGAGAGAGAGAGAGAGAGAGAAAGGAGTACATCAAGTGCAAGGTGAGCTGAGAGGCGAGGAAAGACGACACAGCGAGCAGGAGAGGAAAGGCAGAGAAGAGAATGGTGAGAGAATGCATGCAGATGTGGAAGAAGCGGAAAGGAGAGAGGAGGGGGGGGGGGAAGGGGGCTGGTAAGAGCAAGGAAATGGAAAGGAAAGTAAAAGAGAGATGGTAAGGGGAGTGGAGGCGAGGGGAATGGAGTGGAGTGTGCGATTAAGGGAATGGCTGTGTGCAAAGTGGCAGAAGAAGTGCTGTAAAGGGAAAGGAGGGGAAAAAAAAGTCACTCTCTCTCTCTCTCTCACACACACACACACACACACACACACTTACTTAGTTATCTAACTATCTATCTGTTTTTCCAAGAGAAATGTTCTCGTCTGCATACCCCACCATACACGCACATATGTTCTGTATTGATAAGCCCCAATCTTAACAGCAATTGAGCTGGACTGGAAGAAGATAGACAAACAAACAGACAGTGTGTGTGTGTGTGTGTGTGTGTGTGTGTGTGTGTGTGTGTGTGTGTGTGTGTGTGTGTGTGTGTGTGTGTGTGTGTGTGTGTGTGTGTGTGTGAGAGAGAGAGAGAGAGAGAGAGAGAGAGAGAGAGAGAGAGAGAGAGGGGAGGGGGAGGTACTTAGACGAGCAGAAAATTTTCGAGGAATGCAAAATGGAGGAAGAGAGTGAAGGGACGTGGAAGAAGGAAGTCTGTGTCCAAAAGTGGAAAGAGGAGAAAATCATTTAAAAAGACAAGTAATGTAAATCAGGACAGAGAGGGGAATCTAGCCAGAACAATGAAGCAAGAACGAAGAAGGGTAAACAAAACATAAAAAAAGCCTTAGCCTGTAATAGGGGGAAAAAAAAAAGCCCCCCCCCCACACACGAATACACTGTGTACAGTGAGCGCCAATAGTCGTGTCGTGAAATTTGTTGAAAACATAAGCTGACGGGCGAAACCTTTGGTACTCGTATATTCCGCCGTCTGTCATACGTTAGGTTCATAATGTTTCACGAGTTGCATTTAATCTTCGGACAAAACCGCGACACGAATACTGTTGCTCACTGTACTTGAAACTGAAGAAAGATGTGATGAGAAGCGAAACATTTCAGCTTGAAGTGACCATCAAGGACTGAGTGGAGTTTATCTGAAGCGAAGGTTTGGCGGGGCGCGTGGTGAGGCATGTTACCTTCTCTCAATGTGGGGTGATGGTCCGTGTGTGCGGAGGTTGTGGAGTGGATAGAGTGGTGGATTGCTGGCCCAAGGCACGCGAGAGATTGACACTAAGCTGGGGGAGGTGAGAGAGAGAGAGAGAGAGAGAGAGAGAGAGAGAGAGAGAGAGAGAGAGAGAGAGAGAGAGAGAGAGAGAGAGAGAGAGAGAGAATTACTAATCCTTGAAAGGTAATCCTGCATTTATGGCTAGAAAAGCTTTACTCGCATACTATTGGAGAAATGGATTGGAAAGAAGGTTTCTCCAAATCCACCTCTCCCATCAAGTACAAATTTAACCCCTTTGCGACCATTCCTCTCTCTCTGTTGTAATGATATCTTTCTAGACATGATTAAAACAGTGGGCGGTAGCAGAAAAGCAATTGTTAGGTTGGAAGAGGTGTAAATGAAGGTTGTATTAGTGCATGCAGTCTTTTGTGCTTCTTGACCTAATTACAAGTCGACAAGAAGTTGGTAAAGTAGATGCAAATATCATCGTACTGAAAGGGTTAAGTGAAGTTAAACTCATTTGTCAGTAGCATCATAATGAAGGAGTTAATGAACACTGTTCAAACCTCTCCTAAGCTGAATGAGAATCACGAGTGTAGCAACAATTTCAGTATCGTTCTGAAGAGTTTAACCGGTAAAAACAGGAAAAAAAAATCACACACAAAAAGGTAAGAAAAATCTCGATGTGACATTCATAGCAAAGACGATATATACAGTACATACATATGAGTACACACACACATACAATGTACTGTATGTATGAATAGAGAGAGAGAGAGAGAGAGAGAGAGAGAGAGAGAGAGAGAGAGAGAGAGAGAGAGAGAGAGAGAGAGGTCGATGATGAGAATGGTTGCTGATACGAGGGCTGTGAGAGGACGATGTGGAGGTCTATCAGATCATATGATCGTGGTATGCAAGATCAAGCTGAGAGGAGTGAGGTGGATCAAGAGAGAGAGGAGCAGTCAGGGAGAAAGACTGAAAGTTGAGAAGCTGAGGATCAAAGAAATGGCAGATGATTACAGTACCAAAGCAGAGGACGAGTTAGAATCAGTGAACTGGAATGAATTGGATCTGGACAGCCTGTGGAATGCATATAGGGATTGCTTAGTTAGGAGTGCTAAAGTGGTGTGTAGTGTGGCAAGAGAATCAACAAAAAAGAAGGGTACGGCATGGTGGGATGAGGAGGTTAAGAGAGCGGTGGAGGAAAAGAGGAAGAAGTGGCTAAAGTGGTTGCAGGATTGGGGTTCAGTTGAAATAAGAACTGAGTATATCGAGAGCAAAAAGCATGTAAGAGACTAGTGAAGAAGAAAATGGAGGAGGTAAATGATGATCTGGGAAGAAAAATGAATGCGAACTACTCTGAAAATAGGAAGTTATTCTGGAATGAGGTGCGGAAATGTAGAAGTGAAAGCAGAAAGAAATGTGATGGTGTGAAGGATGCAGGTGGTAGGTTAGTAACCCACGGAGATGAGGTAAGCACCGGATGGAAAGATTATTTTGAAAGCCTGATGAATGGGAATAGAGAGAGCAGAGCGGCTGTAAACATGATTGGTTTTGGGGGAGTGCAGAGAAGGAATGCAGTCCCAGAAGATGTGACACTCGCACAGGTGAAGAGTGCTGTGAAACAGCTGAAAAATGGGAAAGCAGCTGGGGTTGATGAGGTGTATGCAGAGAAGCTTAAGTGTAGTGGAGAGAGTGGAATGAAGTGCTGGATGAGTCAAACTGTGCCTGCAGAGTGGAAAAAGGCTGTGATTGTACCCCTGTACAAGAATAAAGGTGAAAAGTGAGTGCATGAATTTTCGTGGCATAAGTTTATTGAGTGTGGTAGGGAAGGTATATGGAAGAATTATTAAAAAGAAGTTAAGAGAGATATCAGAAGTCCTAGTGAGTGATGAACAAGGTGGCTTTAGGAGTGGCAGAGGATGTGTGGATCAAGTATTTGCAGTGAGACAGATAGCGAAGAGGGTTTATGAGATGGACCATAAGGTGTTTATGGTACTCATGAATCTGGAAAAAGCATACGACAAAGTAGACACAGAGGGATTGTGGAAAGTTTTGTGCATGTATGGTGTAGACGGTACGCGGCTAGGTGCTGTCAAGAGTTTTTATGATCGTAGAGAAGCATGTGTAAGGATTAATGGGCATCTAAGTTAATGGTTCACGATCGGTGTGGTCGTGCGACACGATTGTGTGATGTCCCCATGGTTGTTCAATATATATATATATATATATATATATATATATATATATATATATATATATATATATATATATATATATATATATATACATATACATATACATATATATATATATATATATATATATATATATATATATATATATATATATATATATATATATATATATCTATATATATATTCACGATCGGTGTGGGCGTGCGACACGATTGTGTGATGTCCCCATGGTTGTTCAATATATATATATATATATATATATATATATATATATATAGAGAGAGAGAGAGAGAGAGAGAGAGAGAGAGAGAGAGAGAGAGAGATGTGAGGTGATGAGAGAAGTAAAACACGAGTAATGGAGAGAGGGATGGCGTGGAGAGAGGGATGGCGTTGATAATGGATGGCGATGGATGGAATATCTAAATTTGTTGTATGCTGATGATGCAGTACTGCTTGCAAGTATCGGATAACAACTTGGTAGGCTAGTGCAGAGTTTTGCTGATGTCTGTGAGCGTCGTGCCTTAAGAGTAAATGTAGAGAAGAGTAAAGTCATGGTTACTGAGAGAGAAGGTGACTCCCAGTGTGAGGTCACAGTGAATGGAGAGAGACTGGAATTGGTGAGAGAGTTCAAATACTTGGGTACAGTGATAGAAAAAGAGAGGAAAATGTGCAAAAGAAGTTGAAAGTAGAGTGGCACAAGGAAGAAAAGTAGCTGGTGCAATGAAGGCCTTGATAAGAAACAGAGGCTTGAGTGTTGCGTTGCACGAGGTTTACATGAGGGAGTGCTAGTGTCAACTTTAACATATGGGTGTGAGACTATGGTGTGGTTTGAAAATGAAAAGTCAAGAGTAAGAGCAGTGGAAACGGGCTGAGGAATGTAGGTGGAGTACAGAGGGTGGATAGGATACGAAATAATGTGATGCGTGAAAAGTGTGGAGTGAGGAAGTCGGTGGACACCAGAATCGAAGTGAGTGTCCTGAGATGGCATGGTCATGTGGAAGGAATGGATAACAATAGAGTGGTGAAAAAGGTATACCTGAGCGAATCTGAAGGAGGGAGGAGGCGAGGTAGGCCAAGGAAAAGGTGGAGAGATATGGTGGATGAGTGTTTGAGGAAGAGAGGTCTGGAAGTCGGTGAGGCTGGGGAACTGACAAGAGACTGAGTTGGCAGGATGAATGTTGTGAGGAGAAGTGCATGATCAGGAATTCTGGCACCCGTTGTGAGCATGGCAGCGTCTGGATTGACCCAATCGGATATGTTAGTGTGAAGCTGCAGAATGTGGTGAATGTTTTTGGCGTATCCGGTGGAGCCAGGATTCCGGGGACTTGAATGAAGCGTGACCTATTGGATTGGGCAAGTTTGTGCTGTCTGGACATTGCCACTCCTCACCCTGCCCTTGGGTGGGAAAGGTCCTGATTATATATATATATATATATATATATATATATATATATATATATATATATATATATATTATTGTAATATTGTTACGGAACAGAGAGAGGTAATGAACACTTCAAGTGAGAATACTAAAATCACTACTGTCCCGCAAAGTTCCAGGTTCAAAACAAAAGACTTAGGTAAAATTACAAGTTAAAGTTTAATGCTCAAACTAACAACAAAACATTCAGGACTCATAAGGATAATGTAATGGCAAAACAGGTTACATATATGGTTAACTGCAATAGCCTCTATTAACACGAAATTAGCAAGAGCAAATTTATCTAAGTCAGCCCTGATAAAATAAGAAAACCGGATAATGCTCAGTTAAAGCAAGATATAATATTATTACAGATACAAAATATTATTAATACTGGCTGACAGTATGGAACCAATATAAATCATAAAAACTTTACCCGGCTTACGAATTAACGCCTTAGGCTATACAGTACAAGAAAAATGGTAATAACACTTATACTCAAATTATACAGCAGCTAGATGGCTGGAGACTTCCTGAGCACTCACAAAAATAATAATATACTGTACAGGGGAGGACAGAGATGTGAACAGAATGAGGAGATCTAAGTGGCCCCTAATGCAGAGACTGAGCTCATTATATAGGAGGCCGGCAGAGCTTGATTCAACTTGTAAGAAGGACGCGCAAATGAAGGCATAGAGGACGAAGAGTTGATAATCCTGCTCTGAACAACAGAAAGAACGACTTTACTATAAGGGGGAGAAGGGGGGAGTGAGGTAGAACACGCTAGCCTGGTCACTATGGAAGCCACGTGGCGAATCGTGAACAAACATGCAGCATACTGTACATTAGCATCATACAAAGGATGATGCAATCATGAACAAAACTGTATCATAAGTTAGAATTTTAAAAGGGATGATGAAATCATAGGCTATGTAACAATATATATATATATATATATATATATATATATATATATATATATATATATATATATATACGGTATGTGCTGAGAGAGAGAGAGAGAGAGAGAGAGAGAGAGAGAGAGAGAGAGAGAGAGAGATGAATCAGGGAGGAAAGCAATTCACGGACCTTAAAGCCTCCATTTAAACTCTGTTTAAGTGAGTTATGTGGTCTCACACACACACACACACACACACACACACACACACACACACACACACACACACACACACAGGTGTCCTTTTGGTGATACGATGCAAGGAGTCGGTTCAGCACACCAAACCTATTGACTAACTTTACATGATGTAGGATGATCTATCCGTGGCAGATAAGAAATAAAAGGCACTAAAGACTTTAAAATATGACGAGAGACTGAGCTGTGCTTTATTCAACGTAGATAGAAAATGATGTGGATGATGTTACTGCGAAGAAAATAGGAGGTTTAAAGATATTATGGTATTATGAACATGTTCCTCCTTGCCCCAGTCTGGTATACTATATACATTGGAGGTTAGGTCTGCTACTAATTTGTCATTTGAATATTGTAGTCACTGTTGTGACAAGTAAAAATAATGACATGTGAGTGAATGAAAGTGCAAGGACGATGGCGTATACATAGAACTATTAAACATGAATGACTATGAGGAATCGTGAGTGAGACAAGGCTCAGTAATGGACGGGCACTTTAAACGACGACTGAAGTTATTTTTTTTAACAGATTATGAACAGAGGAAGGAAAATCAAAGTAAATAAAAACACCCATATATCGGATTTCTGGTGTCCTCCATCCATAAAAAATCTGTAATAGTTGGACCTGAACTGCTGTAGGTTGAAGTTTAGGGGAAAACTAATCTGAGGAAGGGAGTTCTAAGAGGGATTGTTTCGGGGAATAAATAAATTTTGATAGGCATAGTTCTGCAAGAAGGCAATGTGACAGTCCAAACATGAGCACTACCAGATGCCCGTGTAGCAAGGGGGAAGGCATTGGGAGGTGGGACATTGAATGCAACATCGTCCCACCACTTGCCATAAACATATCTGTAAAATAATGCAAGGGAGGCAACATTCTGTACTTCATTTGTAATTAATGGGTTATTAATTATGCTTATAGTTTTGTTCTGAATTTTGTCCATTTGTTTTAATGCAACCTCTCCTCACATGAAATGATAACATATAACCTGTGAAAGAGCGAAAAGGCAAAATTAGTATGGGTAAATGAGAGAAGTGTGGGTAAGTAAGCGTAGCGCAAAATAAAAAAAAGTATGAGATTGGATGCATGAAAGTGTGAGAGAGCATGAAAACTGTACAGAACTCTATATTCAGTTAAAGAAAAATTGGAAGGGAGCACAAAAACTATGAATGTTCCCCAGCTGTTCAGTCTTCATCCACTGGCCAATTTTACTGCTAAACTTATCGAGAGAGAGAGAGAGGCTTCAGAAAATATATTACAACTCTCTCTCTCTCTCTCTCTCTCTCACAATGAAGTAAGCTAACACTCCCATGATCTGTAACCTGTCCATCTCTATGACGCCTCGTCTGGGTTATTCCTGTTGCCTTCCAAGGAATCTAGGAAATTATGGGCAGGACTCGTACACTAAGGGGGGGTTTAATGAAGGCGATACCTACAGTAGTACCGCCAGTTCATACAGTATCATTTAAGCTGAATGAAATCGTCTGTATCTTGACTTATATCGTGGTGGCGAGACTAACATCGTCCGATGGTATCAAAAATAAAATAGTCTGGCATTAGCAAGACTAAAAATATCTAGTGGAAGGAAGAATAAAACCGTCTGGAGGTTGAAAAAAATTAAAGTCTTATGGTAAGGAGAATAAAACAGTCCAGTGGTAGCAATAAAACCGTCTGGAGGCAGGAAAAAAAAAGTGGATGCAGCAAGAATAAAGCCGTCTAGTGGAAGGAAGAATAAAACCGTCTAATGGAAGCAAGAATAAAACCGTCGAGTGGATGGAATAGTAAAACAGTTTGGAGATAGCAAGAATAAAACCGTCCAGTGGTGGCAAGAAAACCGTCTGGAGGTAGCAAAAATAAAACCGCCTAGAATAATGAAGAATAAAACCCGTCTAACAGTAACAAGAAATAAATTCGGGCTTCCAATCTACATGTTAAGTGTGAATTCTCTCTCAGATTGGCAAACTTTAATTAGCATTTTAAATGAGCACTTTGGGAGTCACTCGTCTCTACAGCTTTTATTTAAACCTTGGTAGTGTGAGAGACAAAAAGAATGAGGATGGGGAGGGTGAAAATGAGTGAGTCAATAAGAGTGTGAGTGAATGGGTCGCTGAGAGGGTGAGTGAGCTAGTGAAAAATGGTTAGTGTCTGCAAGAAAGGGTTAGAACGCTACGCTACTGAAAAAGAGTTTGTGTGAGCATGAGAGGGTTAACGCGAGTGAGAGTGAAAATGAGGGAGAATAAAAAGCAGGTGAAGTGTCTGAGTAAGTCAGGGAATAAGTGATGAATTTAGATAGTGACACAGAGGAAATCTACCCCCCCAACAAAAAAAAAAAAATACAGTGAATGTGGCAGAGTGAATGACTAAGAAAGAGAGATAGTGGATGAGTAAGTGCTTGAGGAAGTGACAGGTTAGGTGAATGACAGGAATTCATTGGTTAGGTGAGTGACTGACCAAGTGACGGACATTGAGTGTGCAAGGGATAATCGTACAGTAAATAAAACTGTTAGTCAGAATGAGGAAAGGATGACTGAGAAAGACTTGCTGAGTAAGTAGCTGATCATGTAACCGGATGAGTAAGACAAACACTGGGTGAGTGTCTGGGACAGGATGAATAAGGCAAAGGCTGAGTAAGTAATAAGGAAGAGAATGGATGAGTAAGACAGCGACTGGGTGAATGAGAGAGGAAGGGATTAGGATGGGGAATGAAGAATGAGGTGCGGTGAGTGAATAAAGAATAGTAAGGTTGGGGAATTAGGCAGTGTGAGGCGGCCTGCATACCGAGAGTTGAAGCGGGTCAAGTCATCTAGTTCACGTAAAAAAGAATATTCCTCTTCATCCAGAAATTGTCGAGGAGTCAGGTTTATCAGTAGCCTGCCCCACCACACCAGGCTGCCAGGTGCGATATCTACTTGAACTATGCATAATCATGTGCAGGTTATGTGACAATACTGAATAGACGTGAAAAATTTGGCTCATTAATTAATTAACTCAAACAATTGTTTTATAAACATACCTTCAGAACACAGTTAAGTATTAACGCCTCTCCACAATGGTGCAATCACTAGACGATCTCGTTCTTCATCACTAGGGTCATGGAAACCAGGGCGCTCAGAAGCACGATTTACTCGTTCCACAAGTTACATGGCGACTCACCCGGCGAAACTGACTCTATGACTGAAGAGAAAATGAGTCTGGTCGCATGCGGCTCGACTGAACGTGACCTGGATCGAATCAACTCACCCAATTCGAAAAGGTTCTGTTAAATAACATACAAGTTAACAAGCTGTAGCATGGCGAAGCATAGGCAGGTGGAGACATGACTTGATTCTGACTCTATATTAGCCTTCTGTTGTGCAGACAACCTTAGCTTAAAACACAATATCTACAACACAACACCAACCACCAAACAATAACCCAGATTAGTGGTACAGTCAGGGAATCAAACATCTCTCAGTCGTCTGAGAGCGAACTCTAACCAAAGTAATAAGTGGATTAATACGTTTGAGATGTTCCAACTCTTTCAAAATGAGTTCAAGTTTAGGTTAAATACTTAATATCCTGACTGTACCTGCGGCAAACGAGTCTAGCACCACACCCCACGACACCTCAGGACCACACTACGCCACACCACACCACAACACACCACACCTCGGCCCACCACGCCACACCACACCACACCACACCACACCTCGGTCCACACCACACCACACCACACCACACCTCGGCCCACCACACCATTCCACCTAACACAACACCTCAGCCCACCACCTCATACTTTCACGCCACATCACACAACACCTCAGCACACTACTACACACACATTATCACACAACAAAACGCAACACCTTGGCATACCACCACACACCTCATCCTACCATATCACACCACACCAAACCACAGCATATGACACGGCAGCACGCGCACACACACACACACACACACACACACACACACACACACACACACACACACACACACACACACACACACACACACACACACACAACACCTCAGCATACCACCTCACACCTCATCCTACTGCACCACACCACACCACCCTCTCCGTCACTCAGACGGTGTAATTACGTCCTACTATATCTACACCACCTTCATAGTCTGCCTCAAGTATTTTCGTTATTTACCTTACGTTTGGATCCATTTTTTTTTTTTTTTTTGTCATTTATATTACCCGGTATATACTTACGCTAAATTTCAGTGACACACATAATACACTACTTGTAAGATTAGGTTAACCCATTCAGTATTATGACGCCTTTTCTATTTTATTCTCCCCACTACAAGACGATTTTACTCAGCTGAAGGAAAGCCATTTGACTGGGAAGGAATTTATGAAGACTGTTTTTAAAGCTTTCAGTCCCAGATACCTTTCTTTAGTTGAATAAACTCGTCTCACAGCATCAAAAATAGAATAAATTGCTATTGTGGTGAAGAAATTACTGGGGGCTATTGATTATCTCCTCCGTCAGAGAGGTTCTTCAGCTGTGGAGTATTGTACCGAGGCATCCAGCATATAATTTCAAAAGCCTCCTTAACAGTGAACTGCTAAAAAAAAATAACGTGCTAGAAATCCCTATCTGTTGCTCACTCTAAACATTTGGTGAAATGTGCATACCTACAGTTTTGTGATATACCTTTAAATCCACATAAAATCATTTATTAAATAATACAGAACCTGGTAACGTGTGGGAGCATCGGCCGTATTCGTATAACTTAAAGCGCTAAGCGGAAAGCAAATCCTCAATTTCTGATGCTCAGAAGCTGTGCCCGTCAGATATGGTGTATGCCTTGTTTCACCCCCTATCAGACTGTACACAAATGACAGTAACTAATATATGAATTGTCTTCCCCTTCACAAGCTCAGTTTTAACCCTTTGACTGAGAAATGTCTAGTCAGAATGTTATTTCGTCAAAAATCAGGCGATTTTACGTTGCTAGAGAAAAAACACAGGACATCAGAAATATAAAAATGTATCACGATGCAATGTTTTGGGGCAAGGATGTAGAGAATTGTACTTTATTCTTGCTTCGGCCATGTCATTTTCTTTAACTCGCAGAAACTCAACCCACGCAGGGATCAATCAATTTTGTCTAAAACCATGGATTATTGGGCACTGAAGCAGGATATATGTTGAAGCAAGTTTGATGGATAAGTCGCCGTGTGAGAGGATCTTTGGGCTCAGTGGCATGTAATTCAATATTTCCTTGGTTTATCGTCACCCGGAATGGAGTCTGAACCCACGATGAGTGATATGGGAGGGTTAAATATTCTTGTACTGATCTCAGCACCCGCAAATAGACACAATAATGCACGCAACAAACTCGAAACTATAAACAATAACGCATTCCACAACAACCCGTAAAACATAACTAATACTACACGCCACAACATCCAGTAACTATAAACAATAATGTACACCACAACACCCCGTAATAATAATACATACCACAAATATAAAGCACTCAAAGAGCGCGTACCTCCGCCAATGTCATTGCCATTAAAAAGGATCCGGATTTGGATCCGAATCCTCCCCAAAATTTAATCAATTCCTTCTTGGTCCATAACCCACCTTTCCTCAAAAATTTATTGAAATTAATTGAGAACTTCTGAAGATATTATGCGGGATACACGGGATCCGGATCCGGATCCGCCCCAAAGTTTAATAATTTCTTCCTTGGTCCATGGTCTACCCTTCCACAAAATTTCATCAAAATCCGTTCATAACTTTTTGAGTAATCCTGCTAACAGACATTCAAACAAACAGAAAACGAACGCGGGGTAAAACATAACCTCCTTGGCGGTGGTAATAACACCACAACAGCCGCATCACAACCATCAACCCTTCACTGCTCGCCTATCCCTTCCTATCTCACTTTTTTCTCTGGCATATTTTGTAGCTTAGCCTCTGATTTATGGAACCCATCTTATCTGATGCCAGAATGAATAGGCAGAAGAAAAAGAAAGTCTCTTGCACGATTTAAAAATCAGGTAAGAACTACATACATGCTTCGAAGCCCCCTTGATCACGCCTCCACACCTTTCATGCAATTTCATGATACAATGTTTTTCCCACACAGTTTAAAGAGAAACTCGTCAGCACATTATTAATACTTTACAATATTACCTTGGCATATGTAACTACTCTACAAGATGATAATAAGGGAAGGTATAATGTTATCCTTCAAAACTTTAACCATGAGTTTACTTGGCCCAAAGTAAATCAAGAACGTTTAATCACAGCCAGCACCTTAGCACGTCATTATTTACCCCACACTTTGTAATCCATCCATGGCCATACATGATAGGCATGTTAGAAAAAAAAAAATATATATATAAATAAATAAATAAATATATAAATATCTATCTATCTATCTATCTATCTATCTGTCTATCTATATATTATATATATTATATATTTTTTTTTTACGGAACAATATCCATATTAGCAAACTTCAAGGTATCAGCAGACAACAAATAGCGCCATACCTGCCCATCAAATTCGTTAACTGACTGTCTTCTGCATAAAGGAGGAAATGTTAAAAAAAAAAAAAAAAGTCAAGCCGTAAGTCACTTGCAGCTTTAAGAACATACATCATATTAACGCCATGTTCGGAGCAGGTGTACCACACACAGCAGTTGGTGTATCTCAGACTGTTATAAACAGGAACACCCCGCGTGCAACATCCACACCCAGCAAATGATCTAAGGGCATAGCATCTGACTTCATCGTATGACCTTGATTTATTCTCACACTAGTTGTTCTCAGAATACAATTACTATATCCTTGTCTAGCTCTCACCCATTCCACAAAGTCTGATCTAAATAAGATAACGCCTTTAAATTGACCTTGACATGTAGCCTAGATGTAAGACCTGTTGATTAAAAAAGCAATAGGTTAATTATGTTAAGGCTTCAAAACTACTTTCCACACCGCTATTAATACGCGTTGGTCTCTTTTTCCTGACATTAGATTGGACAGCTTACAGAATACTAAAATAATTATTGTGAAAATAACATTTTATTTCGGCTATGGCTATCGTAAACCAACTTACGTCTGCTCACAAGAAACCTAGGAGACCAAAATATGTGCAAATGTATCGCTTTTAACATTATGGCCGACAATATAGCAACTCCCTAATTTATTCCAGCCTGAAGTGAGCGACACTATGCAGCTCACAGTCTCACCGCAGCCAAAGGATTAAACGTCAGGTTCTTAGGAATTTGCTCATTTGGCGTGAAAGAGTGCCAGAATTCCGAGGGCTTGAATGGTGATAAAAAGATTGTGTAATAATTTTCACTGGCCTTGCTGTGAAAGTTTCTCCCACTTTTGTATATTTCATGTTTCTGGATCATGCCTCACTTCATCCTTACGTGGAAAAAGACGATGGTATAGAGAGAGAGAGAGAGAGAGAGAGAGAGAGAGAGAGATGGGAAAAACCTGGAGGGCAAGATGGAAGGAAATGGACAGGTCAACTTGAAGGACAAGATTCGGCAACTGACCATCTTCATATTCTCTCAGGCTCTCTTTCCTTCCTTCCTTCCCTCTTTTTGTTTGCATTCTGTCCTTCATTCATTCCTTAGCCCTCCTACCAACCTTCATTCCTTCCCTTCCCATTTCTACCACGTTTCTTCAATCTTTTTTTCTGTCATCTTGTATTCTTGGTTTTTCTATCTTTGGACTTGATTATCCATTCTCTTTTCTCCTGTCCTTCATCCGACCCGTCCTTCCTTTCTTCTCTCTCCTTCTCTTTACTTTAATTCTTTCCTTCCTTCCATCCGTTATTTTCTTCGTATTTTTTTTTTCTTTCATGCTGTCCTCAGACTTCCGTTATCTTCAATGCCGCTACCAACTCTCAAACTGCTTTTCCATTCTCGCTCATTCTTCTTCCTTCACGTTTATCATATTTTACTTACTTTTTTATTCCCTGTCATTCTCAGTAACATTTTTTTCTTTCATTTCCTCTCTTTCCTCTTATTGTCCTTTTTCCAGTGTTCTTTTTCCCTCTCTGCTGTTCCCACTCTCTACCGTCTCCGCATTTTACAATCTGTATCTTATTTTCTCTCTCATCTCTTTCCACTCCTTAACCCAATCAGCCTGAGGACGTCTTTTTCTTCATTATTCCTGTTGACCCAATTATGTTCAGCTTAGAAACTGTCTCTCGTGCTGAGGGTATTGGTAAGAGTTTTATCTAAGCCCTCCAATTCCAAAAGTCTCCCTGAAGATCAATATTACTGTCTGGAGATAGCAAGCATTAATTTCAAGATGTCTTCGTAGTTAAGGAAAATAATCACCCGCTGTAGACGCTTCTTCCCCTTCCCTGTTCCTCTTACCTTCCTCTCTCATCTTCATTCATCAAAACTGCCTGTAATCTGTTCATTCATTTTTCCTCACTTTTATCTCTTTTTTCTGTTGTTTTTCCTTCTCTTATCGGGTTTGTTGTTTTCCTTATTAATCTCTTTACAGTGCTCTTTTTGCAGCGTTTCCGTATTTCCTTTTTCTTTCTACTTCCACTTCTTCCTCCTTCCTTTTTTTATTCCGTTGTGCCTCTTCTTTTCATCTTCCCATTAATTACATCTCTCTCTCTCTCTCTCTCTCTCTCTCTCTCTCTCTCTCTCTCTCTCTCTCTCTCTCTCTCTCTCTCATACAGGCAGACAGGATGATGAACCAGGCAGACCAATAAAGTAAGCCGCACTTGAGCCAACACAGGCGAGGCGGTGACAGGAAAAAGAGTGGCCTGGACGCGGCACAGAACAAATATGAATCCGCCCGGGAATGATGCACTGGCAGGCGGAGACACTAGGTGGTTTTATTGCAGGAAATACGTATAATATGATGATTATAGACGCAGAGTATACCATTATAGTTTACTTCACCAAATGTTTACTATAGTGAACGTTGATTATAGTCTTCCCATCTCCAGGCAGTGTTATTTCGGCTTAGAAGAGACATTACGAAGAGAGAGAGAAGATAAAGCCTTCATTGAGGTGTGCACTACTACCTGGCTTCCCAACACTAGTTAGCACTATCTGGAATTACATACACACACACACACACACACACACACACACACACACACACACACACACACACACTTTGAGTGATTGTCGCGGTTGAGCAGAGCCACCGATAAAAATAAATTGTAATACTATTCATGGCATAATTACTGTATACATTACATGCATACAACAGGCAGCCGATGTGTGTGTGTGTGTGTGTGTGTGTGTGTGTGTGTGTGTGTGTGTGTGTGTGTGTGTGTGTGTGTGTGTGTGTGTGTGTGTGTGTGTGTGTGTGTGTGTGTGTGTGTATTCGTTTCATACACATTCCCCATATACACACAATCGCTAAATACACGACACTTCTATACGATCAAAGTCGATGTTTACTCTGATCTCACACATTACTGACTTTGTAGGACGGCTTTAAATCAGACGAGATAATCTCACCAGCAGTAAATACATTCCACCACTTTTTGCCTTTTAACTGTGATTACGTAGTGTGTTTTTTGGTTGATTCAGCCACACAGTATTTGATCTTAGGGAATTAAACCCATAAAAAGAGAACACTAAAACCTATATCCACTCACCTTTGTTCGAAAAATCTCTCCTTACCTGGATATAATCTCTTGGTGGAACAAGTATAGACCAAAATAAATATTATCATACTGAAGGAGTTCACATCAATTTGATGGAACTATTGGAAGGGGCGTAAAATGACTTTTAATATGTTACCACCATGTGAGGAAGAAAATAACGCGAAACGCTTTACCGTGGTTCAGCCATGTGGTGCGAATGAAGAGTAATGGACTGATTAGGAGGATGAATGAAAGCAAGTTGATTGCGAGGAGAAGGAATGGGAGGCATAAAAGCGAAAGCAGGGAGTGAGAAACTGACCAGAAGAGTAGGAGTGTGTGTGACAGTGAGGTGGTTATGGGGAGAAGGAGATAAAGAACGAGGAGGGGAATGAGTGCATGATTAGGAGAGTGAGTGAGGTGACGAAAAAGAGTCGGGGCACAAAGAACGAGGAAAGTGAGAGGACTAGGACATCATGTGTGAAGTGGTTGGCAGGAAGAGCGAGAAACAAAGAACAAGGAGGAGAGAGACAGAATGACTAGGAGAGTGAGTGAGAGCGAGACGTATCTGGTTTCTTCAGTAAACACACATTCATCCTTTTATTCACTGAGACACATGACTATTTCATACATACACAAACACACAAACACATGCAGACACAATCAAGCACGCACATAGGCACACTCACGCAGAATCTCTCTCTCTCTCTCTCTCTCTCTCTCTCTCTCCTTTCATCATCGCCATGACACAGGAGGAAACTCATGTTTATTGATTATCAGAGTCAGCGGACTCCTTGATGTCACTGTTGCTGGGATTAGATTAGGCTATAAATATCTTTGGCAAGAAACAGATCGTGTTAATGTTGACACCAATGTAAAATATGTAAGATAAATGTTTCTCACACACTTCGGCATTATATAACACAGACAGAATCGATAAAAAAAAAAAAAAGGATCAGTCTATTACAACTCTGTAGATATGCGTAAAGGTATTATGTAATGTTCTTGGAGAGATTCTGAATAAGTATTCAGACTGAGCTTATAGTAAGTTAGGTGCCATCATGTAGCAGATTCTGACTAACCTCGATATTTCATAAATAACTACTGTTAGAAAATACTTCTGAATATTATATACTTTTTTTATGGCAATGTGTTAATAACAGCATCTTGAAAAATAGTTAAATATTATAGAAATGAGCAAATATTTTGAATATAACGATGTTCTTTGAGAGCTTCTGAGCAAGTATCCTAACACTTTGTATTGTAAGTGAAATTCTATCAAGCAGTAAATTCTGACCATTCCTATGAATTAATGCATACCTCATGCCAACAAGTAACTTAGTTTATGAAATAGTTCATTTATGGTAATTTGCTAATCACGGCATCATTAGGTACAGATTATGCACCTCCATGTGCCTCTGTGAGTGTTAAGCTTCCGCCCACAGGATGTGTAAAGGACATATAATCATGCTGTTCAAATCTCTCTCTCTCTCTCTCTCTCTCTCTCTCTCTCTCTCTCTCTCTCTCTCACACACACACACACACACACACGAAAAATCAGAAGTCTTGAGGGAGGAGGAGGAGCAGGGAGAGGGGGATGAGTCAGACTGAGCAGCGGCAGCGGCGGCGGCAGCACCAGGAGGAGGAGGAGGAAAAAAGCCCCCAAATGACGATGGGTAGGAAGAGAAGAGTAAAAACGAAGATCTTAAGGAACAGAAGGGGGAAGGAAAAAGGGAGGAAGAAGGATGAGAAAGAGGGGAAGAGAGACAAGAAAGAGGAGGCGAAGGAGAGGACTAAAGACCAACAGAATGAGGGTTTGGGGAGGGTATATGCGGCAGTGACATCTGGTGGAGCTATTTCCAGCGTCTGGGGCTGTTACCGTATTTCTCTGGTCCTGATAAAATATTTGTGCCACTCGTCACGGAGAGGTCACGCTTCCAGTATGGCCACACTCACACGCACACACACGCACACACACACACACACACACACACACATATATATATATATATATATATATATATATATATATATATATATATATATATATATCCCATTGGAGCCGTGTCCCGAGTACTGGACGGAACTGGGATTATTCAAGTCTTTATAAAGTAAGGAACCCCCGGGTAGAGACCTATGAGCTTCACGACTATGAACCGATAGGCAGAGGGCGGTACGCTTAGTACCCTCCCAGTGCAGTGCCTCGCCCAGCACCCCTGGGATCCAATGGGAGATATATATATATATATATATATATATATATATATATATATATATATATATATATATATATATAGATATATATATATATATATATATATATATCATTTAATCCTACGTAGCCCCATGAGGAGCGTAGGAGTACAGGTCTAGGCAAGTTGGTCCTGGCATTTAAGATGAGAGTGAAGGTATTTATTACTGTATATACTGTTTATATATATATATATATATATATATATATATATATATATATATATATATATATATATATATATATATATATATATATATATATATATATAGTACCCTCCCAGTGCAGTGCCTCGCCCAGCACCCCTGGGATCCAATGGGATATATATATAAATATATATATATATATATATATATATATATATATATATATATATATATATATATATATATAATCTAATCGTACGTAGCCCCATGAGGAGCGTAGGAGTACAGGCCTAGGCAAGTTGGTCCTGGTATTTAAGATGAGAGTGAAGGTATTTATTACTGTATATACTGTTTATATATATATATATATATATATATATATATATATATATATATATATATATATATATATATACTATACTATACTATACACACACACACACACACACACACACACACACACACACACACACACACACACACAGTTTCCATGTCTATTATTAAGGGAGCGAAGCAGAAGTGTTACCACCATTTTTTCCACAACATCCTCAGAACTTTTTCTTAAGCAAAGAAGAAGGAAGCAAGGGCTAGAAGCCAGCAAACTGTTCCCATCAGGAAAGAAATAAACAAGACTTTAGAGAGCCAAATTCACGATCCGTTCATTTCGAGATGCCTGGACACACTGTTTAAAAGACTGGAGGCCATAGGCAGCAGGCAAAACAGATAGAGGAAGACAGTTCCTGAGTTGACCTATTGGATACATGAAGGATTAGGGGTAACTGTTAAATCTTGCATTTGAGAGTTGGATAGAAAAGGGATGAGAAAGTTTTGTACATAAGTAATAGAGGCCAAGACGATCACAACACTGGTGAATGAAAAGGGGTTCTGTTCTTACAACGAACTACTTTCCCAACACTGACCCACGATCCCACCTTCAGACCTTACCTTGTTTATTGTTGTATCGAGTTCTACCTAATCTGAATAAAACTTGTTTGAAGTTGGACATTTTTTTTTCAACAGTTCGGGCCTATCCTATGCTTAACATAATAATAATAATAATAATAATAATAATAATAATAATAATAATAATGTCAACAACAGCAACAAAATTACACAGAAAGTTATCATTGTCAAGAGAACATAAACTGAACCTGGACTAAACACAAAATCAATGTTCAGTGCTCCAACACAAACCATGAAGTTCTAACAAAACATCAGCACTGTTATCATGACCGAACCAAAATCAAAAGCAAATACACCATGCCCTAGCAGTTGACAATATCAGTCAGTGAGAGACTACCATATTCGCCGAAGCATAATGCAATGAAGGTCCCATGTAAAGCTTAATTAATTAACATTGTTAATAAATGTTCATCCCATTTTTCTATACATTTTTCCGAAGGCATTCCCTGACGAATGAAAGGGAATGCACTACATTTTCAAAATACAATTGGTTCTCGGAGAGAGGACGATGATTGAGAGAGGGGTTGAATGGTGCTGAGTAAAGAGGAAAGAGAGCGGTTGGAGAGACGGGGAGAAACTGGGAGTTTCCGGAGGCATTCCCTGGCCAGCGAAAATGGTAAATTCACGAATTTGGAATGCAGTTGATTTTGAGAAGAGCGGAAGATAATTGGGGGAAGGTTGATCAGCGACGGGTAGAGAGGAAAGAAAACGGTAAAGAGAGTAAGAAGAGAGGAGGGGAGCAGTTGGGAAGGTTAATGTTGTTGAGGGGAGAGAGAGGGTAAATATATGAGGTGAGGGGATAGGAAAGACAATCAGTAACAAGAGTAAATAACTGCATGTTGTGACCTAGCTACAATATCATATGTATCTGGCCTTAATTTTCCGGTCCATATTTAGGTCAAACAACACTTGCAACGAGGGGGACAAGCATGATGATTGGTCGTGCCGTCCGGGTGGGCTGACCGTGGTTTATCCCTGATGACCCGCTAAGGCAAAATATGCTCTCATTTTCACTAT
The DNA here is from genome assembly GCF_032717465.1 of Coenobita brevimanus. NCBI lineage: Eukaryota > Metazoa > Arthropoda > Malacostraca > Decapoda > Coenobitidae > Coenobita > Coenobita brevimanus. The sequence goes on along the minus strand of NC_137033.1, from coordinate 52,227,008 downwards.
CATGGGTTAAGGTTACAAAATTAAACCTCCCTTTACGATGATACTTTAAAAAATCAAATAAACCATCGCCATGACCATACTGCCGCACCAGCCAGCACCATCCTAACCTCACCCATTTGACCCACCCTTCTCCACCCATCCTGACCATTTTCTACCCGCCACCGAATTTTAAAGAGAAATATGCTCCTGCCATCAGTGCTGCCACTTATACAATACCCACCTTCACAACGTGTACTTGTTCTGGCCTACCCCAACCGCCTCACCCACTCCTTTCTGCCAACATCATCAGTTTTTCGCTCCCATCTTTGACTTGCACTTTACAACCCAACCTATAACACTCATCTTCACGGAACAGCCTACACTTCTTTCAGCATGCTTCACTACCCACCACCACCACCACTGCATCCAGTCCAACCCACTCCTGTCCACCCACTCCCTTTCATATTATGCTCCAATGTGAATATGAATGTGAGTGCATTCAAGTACTTGGGTAGTGTGATGAGTAGGGATGGAACTTTGGGGGATGAAGTGCGTGAAAGGGTACAGCAGGGAAGGAAGGTTGTTGGTACACTGAAAGCAGTGTTGAGAAATAGGAAGGTGAGTATGGAAGTTAAGAAGTCACTGCATGATAGTATTGTGATCCCTACCCTGACGTATGGAAGCGAGGCATGGACCTTGCAAGAGGGGAACAAGTCAAGAGTGAGAGCAGTGGAAATGAGTTACTTGAGAGAAGCATGTGGAGTGACGTGGAGGGACAGGTTGACGAATGAAGAAGTGAAGGAACGCTGTGGGGTGGATGTGGATGTGGTTGAGAAGATTAGGAGAAATACACTGAGGTGGTTTGGACATGTGAAGAGAATGGAGAATGAAAGACTGACTAAGAGGGTGTATGTAGGTGAGGTGGAGGGAGGGAGAGGGAAAGGTAGACCGAGGATGAGGTGGAGGGATGGAGTTGAGAGGTATATGAGGGAGGGGGGGTGAGTTGGGGGGAGGGTAGTCAAATGGTGGGTGACAGAGCGACTTGGAGGCGTTTTGTCTGCGGCCACCCTTTGCGGGATTAGGGCGTCGGGCTATAGATAGATAGATAGATAGTGAATATGAAGGAGCGTTGTGGTGTGCATGTGGATATGACAGGAAGCGTTAGGAGGAATACACGGAGGTGGTTTGGCCATGTGGAGAGGATGGAGGGTGAAAGACTGACGAAGAGAGTGTGTGTGAGTGAGGTGGAGGGGGGGAGAGGGAGGGGGAGGCCGAGGATGAGATGGAGGGATGGGGTGGAGAGGTATATGAGAAAGGGGTGTAAGTTGGGAGCAGGGCAGTGAAATGGCGAGGGACAGGGCGACGTGGAGGCGATTTGTTTGTGGCCACCCCGAACGGGATTGAGGCGTCTGGCAATAGATAGATAGATAATATCATAACAATGATAGCCTCGACTCCTAGTTGTATCACAGGGATCAATGATCTCGATTATGGTGATCAAGCCATTATTAACCATTACTAATCATAATCAGCCGTAGTACTGTATTACCCCGTTAATTTGGTGTATCAAGTCCTGGGACACCTTATAATATATATACTCGCTGAAAGACCGCCTCCGGCGGCCTCTACTGGATGTCGTCACTCCCTTTCTTCAGAAATGATTCATACCTCGGGAGTCGGTGGCCCGACTGGACTGGAAATTTTTTTATTCAAGGTAGAGAATTTTAACGGTACCTTGCTCTAACAAAAATCGCGCTACGTTGCCCCATCATAACTTTTTTTTTTTTTTTAACTTTCCATAATATGTACTAATTTTGTTCATATTACATATTTCTAGTCATTCCGAACCAGTTCGGCATCACTTTTTTTTCCTGAAAATATAGATATTTTCTAGCGCAGCGCATTTGCTTAGTTTCCACATGCGTGTACGCAGTCATTTTGCGAATTTTTCCGCGATTCATCACAAATTATAGGGTGGGTAATGGGTATAAGGAGGTAAAAATTACATTGCCAGGTGCGCCAAACGATTCCCTTCGCTTTGGTAAAGACAAACAAAAAATATTTTCGAAACTTGAAAAAGAAAAAAAATTGTTCTGGTGCCGGCAAAAATATGGATATTTCTCGGTTCGGCGCATTTGCTTACTTTCCCCAGGCGTGCATGCAGACATTTTGCATATTATAGAAATGAGTCATAAATCGGGAAGCGGTGGTCAGATTGGACTGGAAATTGTTTTATTCTTCAAGTTAGAGCATTCTAGCGGTACACTGACAAAAATTCAGTTACAATGCGCCGTTCTTGCTTTGTTACGATAACAAACGTACAAACCAACAAACACACAGAAAAGAGATAAGCCTTTGCGGAGCGGCAATTGCAGACTGCATATGTCATGGACAAGGATTTATCAAGTGCAATTGCTCGAGATTTTAACAAGACAGCCATTGCAAGTGCTGTAAAAATAACAGCTTGTGTAATAGTCAATGGAAATGCTGCTCTGCATGTAAGAAGCAGTCTGAGTGACATATATCATCACGGTAACTAAAGGTCAAATAAAGGTCAAATAAATAGAAATCGCAGTACAACGGACAAGTACCAATAGTTACATTCATTCCCCGATCTTCTTTTCTTAACCTCACTGACCAAATAACCTGCGTCTGTTTCAAGATTTTGGAAACTCGCCGAGAAAGTAATCGGTTATTTTACAAAGTCCCCGGTTTTTCTGGGACTTTATGAATTCATCCAGAAGACATAGGTAGTTTTCCAAACCATCTGTTTTCCAGAGATTTTGCAAAGTAACCAGGCCCTGACGGTGATTTTATACTGTCACCAGGTTTGCTGAGAGAGAGAGAGAGAGAGAGAGAGAGAGAGAGAGAGAGAGAGAGAGAGACCGGGGCAGGAATATTACTGACGGTATTCCACATCAATATCACATTTTCGTCTAACAGCTGTAGTCATCATGACTGCAGGTGTTGGTCGAAACGTCGTAATAAAGATATGGAATACCGTCAGTGATGTTGCTGGCCTGCTGTATCAACTGTTTATACTGAAACATCATTGAATTAAACCTATCTGTGTGTGTGTGTGTGTGTGTGTGTGTGTGTGTGTGTGTGTGTGTGTGTGTGTGTGTGTGTGTGTGTGTGTGGACTGAGTCACGATTGTAGTGGTGGTGGGGCAGGGTAAGTATAACACAACTTTTGAAGATGGGCGTGGGTTGTTAAATTAGGTTTTTCTTTAAAGTTTTATGTGAGAGGGGAGGATAGAAAAAGGGTGTTTGGCTGGGCATGAAGTTCCCATTTCGTTCCGATTACATTTAAGTGCTTTAATTCATCTCTGCGAATCCCACCAGTAACATTTTTTTAAACGATGCACCACAGACTTAATTTTTTTTCTGTAATGCAGCTAACTTTAGTCTATCCTCCTATATTAACTGAAAAAAATAGCCACAGCTAAAAGATTAGAAAGGTACTGTACATTATATAGTACATTAAATATAAAGTAAGACAGTGGATTACTTGAAACTATGTTTTATAATATGGGATTCGCAAAGGTATAACATAGGTGGGCATAACATTCATGTTCAAGCCGTGCTCAGTAGGGCGAGGAATACTGCTTTGTTACTGAAAAAGTGACCCGCCCCCACCCAATGCTTCACTTACCGGAAGAAAACACTTTAGAGCGAAGGGTGAGAATGAAAAGTCGAAAATCGTGTTACTTGAGTGACATTGTGTGTGAGCGAGTCTGTATACGCCCTCCATGGAACTTTGAAAGGCTGTGGACATGTGGGAACAAAGGAAATGACATACTAATTTACCCACTTAAGTTTCCACCCCAAGGAGGGATGGAACCCTGTCTGGGGGGTTTGGTAGATACGCGCCCTACCCACCCGAACAGGGGAGGCTCCAATGAATTACTTCATTGTTTTGATAAAGTGTTAATACGCAGTAAAGACCGGGGCTTAATAGTCCCTTTTGGGCACCTGGCGAATTTCCTAATTATGCATATATTTAAAAAATATGACCTATAAATCTACCAACTAGCCAAGACTGGAAGAAAAAGAAAGTAAAAACATTATTAGGTCGGGGCTTAAATCAACTGCATAATTAAGCTCTAAACTCTCCCATTCTCTTCCATTCCCGGGGATTATATGAGCAAGATATTTTCTCACATGGCAGATATTGCAGTGAACACCGGGAAAGGCTTCAGTTTAGAGGTTAATATTTTCACTGACGCTAACACTAATGAAATCAGCAGTCATTTTTCAATATACTTTCCTCAATCTAATACCACTGGAATCAGCAGTCATCTTAGGTACCATATTACTCTCCTGTGGGCTGGGGACTGTTGCATCACGGGTTAGAGTAAGGCTGCAATAAGAAATATTTTGAGAAGTAGCATTACGTAACACCGTTTCCACTGCTCTTCCATATGGCCTCACCGACACGTCATAAAGAACACCCCCATTAACACAATAACATCAGGTCTGTGATATCCCAGGCATATCACAGAACAGATGATGGGCATTAATGCTCAATCGCCAGGTGATGTGTGAAGGATGTTGGGGTCAGCCTTGCATGGTAAGTTAAAGGTGGACAACTGGACTTCGAGAACAAACTTCATACCCTGTTCACACAGATGCAAAATAAATAAAAATAAATAATCACAACTGCGTTCACTGTGCGGAAAAATGTACACCATGGTATGTACCGCGTCCCTTGTACCAAAGTGGGATTATGGTTTCATGCAACTGACTCCTCTTTGATTTAATAGGCGTGTATCGGTGACAATGGAGACATTTAATTAAATCAAAGAACTTTATCATTACTGCGTAACAAATGTTGAGTTTACATGGAGGTCACACAATCCCTTTAAAGCAGTAGCATAAAAAGTGTGAGATGGGATGAGTTCAGAGTAACGAGTCTGCTCGGATTACTTCTGAAGTGGTGCTTAAAGGCCCCCTCTCCCTCGCCTTACACTGACCCCACTCGCCCCTTTAGAAACTGACCTCCTCGTCTCCCTGCCTTATATCGACTTCCCTCTCTCCCTGCCTTATACTGACCCCCCTCCCCTGCCTTCCTGCCTTATACTGACCTCCCTCTCTCCCTACGTTACACTGGCGTTTCCTTACTTCATCATACAAACTATTGACTCCCTCCCTGTCTCATACTCACATTTTCTTGTCATCATACTAACTATTGACTCCCTCCCTGTCTCATACTCACCTTTTCTTGTCTCTCCTATCCTAACCCTCTCATTGCCTTATACTAACCTCTCCCTACATCATCAGCATGATCTTTCCTTTACTCCCTCTCACTGACTTCCTGTTCATCATCCTTACTCTCCCACACTAACCTCTCCTTCCCTCACACTGATACCTTTACTCCCTTCCTCTCTCATACTGACCCACTTCCTCCCTCCCTCACACAAACACTCAGTCCCTCCTTTCCTCATATTGATCCGTGTCTTCCCTCCTTTCCTCCCTCATACTGAATCCCTCCCTACCTCCTTAATACTATAATACAACCCTTTCATTTATTATCACACAGATCTCTTTTAGTTTCGGAATTCCTTTTCCAGTATCATTCTGTATTAAAATCGTTTTCATCATTTTCTATGATATTATTAACTTTCAATATCATGCTCCTTAACACACACACACACACACACACACACACACACACACACACACCAATTTCCAGAAACTCTCTCTCTCTCTCTCGTCCTTACAAGCCCCCACAGTGCCCCACAACCCCCTCCAGCCGACCAAATTGTTGCATAAGCATGTGAAGTAGTGGACACTGAGAGAGAGGACTGAATTCGTTTTATTGCACCGGATTGCAAGGGTTGTTACAGAACGCAGAATTACAGGGAACTCCACAATATAACTTAGACTGGAGTGTATGTCTGTTGTGTTTCTGTTTCTCATGCATTTTGTTTGTACTGTACGTCCGTCATGTATTAAAGATGATAATCATACCGTTGCCGTCAATACTTCCTTGTTGTTGTAATTTGTGGGTTTTAGAAAATGATAGCGTTCTGGTGAAAATAAACAATTAGTGATTATTATGTACATTATTTTGTATAATGGTATCCGAATCCAGCTACTGGCAATACACTCCATTCCCTGTCGTCCAACTGTTCTTCACTGCAGTCTCGCCAAGGAAACACTGTTATTGAGGGGTCTCACCCTGAGAATATCCTCAAAAGATCGAAAAATGAAAGAGTTTCTACAACTTTCCCTGCAAGTATATTCAATATTTTAAATCCTTATCATGACAGGCGCTTACTTGCAAACAGCGCAGTTAAAGTGTTCTGTTACGCACTTAAACGTTTGTGTGCCTTGTTGTCACAGGAGACATAATGAGTCTATTGTTCATTTTTTCTTGTCACATATAATTACTGGATCTGTAATCCGATCAGATATTTCTGTTCATATGCGATCAGTTTTGTGAAGAAGTTTAGGCAGAACGCTTCCACCTGACGGCCAGCGAACTGTATTCTCAGTTGTGGTTCACATAACAAAGATATCACATAATTGCGCTCAACCATCCAATCATGTTTTCTTCCTTACAGCTTACTAATTTTGGCAACATTTTCTTTTAAATTCATGCTCAGTGACGTTTAAAAGATTACCACGTATGTAGCAACATAAATCCATGATCAATGATGATTACCTGACTACCATGTAAGAGGTAACACAGTAAAATTGTAAACACCGATTTTATAACATATATATATATATATATATATATATATATATATATATATATATATATATATATATATATATATATATATATATATATATATATCACTTCGAAATTTGCATGTGTTCTTCTGTTATGTTTCCGCCGATATAAATGAAACTTTCACTGCTTATAGTACACACAATGTTCTTTTAGCCAAAAAATTAACTGGGGCTGGTGTTCAAGCAACTAAAATAACGTAGGCAGAATAAGGCACAATTATAATGTATGATTTATTAGTTTTGGTTTCATGTTAAACCAAGAGAATTCTTATTATTTCAAATGAAAACAGATTGCCCTTAGTAGCATTTTTTCATAAACATTTATAAACAGCTCTGGTTATCACTTCAAACGAAGCTGGAGGATATGTATTCATTCACGTTTGTTTGTGCGCATAATTTCAAAAACTTTCGGATTTCAAAAAAATCTGTTGGACAGGTGGGCATTGGCTCACGGAAGAGCTGATTAGATTTTGAGGTGGATCCGGATCCGGATGCAGTTATAAATCATAAATTTTACTGGCGTCGGCAGAGATTCTTTTATATTGCGTGAAGAAGCGCTGTAGTGTGGATGTGGATGTGACAGAAAGCGTTAGGAGAAATACACTGAGGTGGTTTGGCCATGTGGAGACGATGGAGAGCGAGAGACTAACGAGGAGAGTGTATGTGAGTAAGGTGGAGGGAGGGAGAGAGAGGGGGGGAGGCCGAGGATGAGATAGAAGGATGGAATGGAGAGGTACAGTATATGAGAGTGGGGGATGTGTGCTGGGAGCAAGGCAGTGAAGTGGCACTGGACAGGGCGACGTGGAGGAGAGTTGTCTGTCGTCACCCCTTACGGGATTGAGGCGTCTAGCAATAGGTAGACAGATAGACAGATAGATAGATATCGCGTAAGAAGAAAGACTAAGACCGTATAATTAATTACCTTCGCCGATGGCGTTGGACGGAGGCTGGTTTACAAATCATAAATTATATTGGCGGTGGCGGAGGTATGTGCCCTGTGAGCGCTTTCTAATTTGGAAATGACATAGGCAAAACCTAATGAATACAGTGCCTTGTAAAAAAAACTATAATAGACGCCCATAATCCACCCACAAACTCTGAATGACCTGGAGTGATTGGTATCTGGGATCAGAGTCACTGTACATTTATTATCAAGGTTTGTACTAAGAATGGAGCAGAGTGTTTCTGATGAATATGCATGAAATTTGTTTTGTATGCTTACTTTCAAACAATGGAAATATTGCTGCAAATTTCACTCAAAACAGTCCAGTAAGAAATAATCCTTGACGATATGAAACCAAGACTACGGATTAAAACTGTCTAGATGTAGCCAATTAAAGCTAAATTCCTCTGGCCTGGAAAATTAGAGAAGACTGTTCTGAAAACAAAAGACTTTTAAGCTCAAGAAGGACTCGTAGGTTAGCCTAGATACATAAATTCTTGTCCACTCTAGCGGGAATCAGATTAAAAATTTAAGATTTCCCCTGCCCATAAAGGATTCGGGGGGAAACTGTTGCAGCCATATATAAATTGAACAGTACCATCTAATGGGATGCTAACAGTAAAAGTTCCCCCATCCGGGAAAATGTAAACTCTCTCTCTCTCTCTCTCTCTCTCTCTCTCTCTCTCTCTCTCTCTCTCTCTCTCTCTCTCTCTCTCTCTCTCTCTCTCGTCATTATTCTTCCTGGCCACATTCCACTGGCCTGGTCTAATATTCCCTGTCATCGTCCATTCCGTGTGTCACCAGCCAGCTTGCTACAGTACTTCCTAGTATCCCACAGTCGTCAGCCGTGAATAATGTCACGATGTAGCTACGAGTACAATACTGGGAAATAGTTACTGTGCTGTTGAGTCCCTGGAGTGGGATGCTTAAAAATAGCAGCTAATATTATCTAGCTGGTAATTATGAAGTGTGCTGCTAAATTCTGAAACACGGGGGAGGGAGAGAGTGATTTAATGTATGTGGAAGATGTGCAGATTGGCCTGGGAGGAAGGCAGAGTTTCAGACGACTGGAAATCCGGTATAATACTTCCCCTACAGCATGAAAGTGGGCAAAGAGAAGTATTTCCAAGGGTATTTGTCTTCTTAGTGTAATTGGAAAAACATTTGGTAGGATGTGTCGACAGTCAGAGAGATGGCCGACAAATTACTTGACGAGAAACACGGGGGTTTTAGGAAAATAATATGTGTACACCAAGTATTCATTTTAAGATGTGGTGAAAGAAGTATTTAATAAAACGAAAGAATTTTACAAAACCTTTATGGACCTGGATAACAGTATGACGAAGTAGACAGGCAAGGAAGGTGAAAAATCTTGAAAATGTACTGAGTTGATGATAAAGTGCTGAATGCTATGAAGGCGCAAGGGTCACGAACCATGAAGGACGTGACCGAGTTCTTTCAACTGAATTTGGATGAATCGGGGATGCGTCAAGTCTCCATGGTTGTTCATCATATATATGGATGGTATCATAAAAGAAATACAAGTAAGGAAGTAGATACTGAAGTGTTCTTAGTAAGAGAGAGTAGAGTTTAGATAATGTCTGTGTTGCTGTTTACTGATGATACGCTATTGTTAAGTAACAGTGAGTGAGAGTTGCGAGGCTTGGTGAATACGTTTGGATGTGTGTGTAAGAAATGATATCTAAAAATGGATGTAGCTAAGAGTAAAGATAGGTCTTCAAGAAATGAAGCTACCGAGTGCACCGTGAGGATGGATGTCTAGAAAATGGAGATTGTAAGTGCTTTAAAATATTTAGGTAGTGCAACGAACATGGATTTCCGGACGCTTAGTGGATATGTACATGGAAGAGTATGACATAGAAGAAAGGTTGTTTGTTCTCAGATAGCACTGATAATGAACAGATCTGAGCACGGAAATAAAAAAGGTGCTTCATGACAGTATTGCGATGCCCACTGTAATGTGTGGAAATGAAGCTTAGACCCTGCTGGAAAGACACAAGTCATGAGGGAAGCAGTAATAATGAGTTATTTGAGGAACATTTGGATTTATATGGACAGACGGACACACACACAAATGAGAAAGTGATAGAGTGTTGTGCTGTTACTGTGGATGTGTTGAAAAGCAGTACAAGTATCCTGAAATGGAATGCTGATTTCTGGCAGTTTCAGTAGCCTGTCTCGTGTAGCTTGGCACACATTTTCCACCACCCAGAATCCCCAGTGATGATTTCCAAAGATAGGTTTTCGTGTGTGTATGTGTGTGTGTGTGTGTGTGTGTGTGTGTGTGTGTGTGTGTGTGTGTTCCCATTATATCTCATGAACGGCTTGACCTACCAACATGAAACCTTCAGGGTATCAAGATATGGCCAAAATCTTGGCCAGGTTCGAAAATGGGCACTCGGGGTCAAGGTCAAGGTCACCAAAATGGCTGCCAAAAGTCAACTAGTTTTTATCGCCCGCCTTTAGCACTATTACATCTCATGAACGACTGGACCTACCAACATGAAACCTTCAGGGTATCAAGATATGGTCAAAATCTTGGACTTGGCTAACAGCATATTCTGGCGGGCGATTAGCATTCGGGTCCCGAATGCTTTTCTTTCATTGTCTTTTCTTGTTTCGCTTCCAGTCATCCTTCCTCCTTTTGCCTTCCTTATTTTTTTATTATTATTCCAATAAACGACATTTCTAAAAGTCATAAGCTTTTTTATCAACCATAATGGTTTTTCCAATTATCTTTCCAGTAAGACCAGACGATTTCAGTCTCTCCGTAGATGTTTCTTATCTGAATTTCTGTGCTACATAATTTTACTCAGCTTCATCCATTCACTACGATGACGCCTTTTCTTATTTTATTCATGTCAGTCTACCCCATGACAATTTTCTCCTGTAAAGAAAATCCCTCCCTCGCAGTCAAGGGATCTATCTATCTATCTATAGCCCGACGCCCTATCCCGCAAAGGGTGGCCGCAGACAAAACGCCTCCAAGTCGCTCTGTCACCCACCATTAGACTAGCCTCCCCCCAACTCACCCCCCCCCTCCCTCATATACCTCTCAACTCCATCCCTTCACCTCATCCTCGGTCTACCCCTCCCTCTCCCTCCCTCTACCTCACCTACATACACCCTCTTAGTCAGTCTTTCATTCTCCATTCTCTCCACATGTCCAAACCACCTCAGTGAATTTCTCCTAATCTTCTCAACCACATCCACATCCACCCCACAACGTTCCTTCACTTCTTCATTCGTCAACCTGTCCCTCCACGTCACTCCACATGCTCCTCTCAAGTAACTCATTTCCACTGCTCTCACTCTTGCCTTGTTCCCTTCTTGCGAGGTCCACGCCTCGCTTCCATACGTCAGGGTAGGGATCACAGTACTATCATGCAGTGACTTCTTAACTTCCATACTCACCTCCCTACTTCTCATCACTGCTTTCAGTGAACCAACAACCTTCCTTCCCTGCTGTACCCTTTCACGCACTTCATCCCCCAAAGTTCCATCCTTACTCATCACACTACCCAAGTATTTGAATGCACTCACATTCTCCATATCCTCACCATCCAGCCTCACTGTACATTCTGTGACTTCATTCCTCTCAAACACCATAATTTTACTTTTGTTTACATTAACTTTCAGCTTCCTCCTCCTACACACTGTCCCAAATTCATTCACCAAACCTTGCAACTCCCATTCATCTTCACTAAACAATACTGTATCATCAGCAAACAGCAAAACTGGAATCTTCCAAACCTCACCCTCATTCATTAGAGCCACCCCCACATCCACTGCCCTACCTTGCACCTCCTTTACAACCCGATCCATGTATATATTAAACATCCATGGAGACATCACACAACCCTGTTTCAGTCCCACATTGAGATCAAAGAACTCACTCAGCTCACCATCCACTCGCACCGTAGCCCTAGCTCCTTCGTACATACTCTTCACAGCACTCAACAATTTCCCCTCCACTCCATATATTCTTTATACCTTCCACATACCTTGCCTATCTATTCTGTCATAAGCTTTCCCCAAGTCCATGAAGGCAGCATACACTTTCTTTCCCTTTTCTAGATACTTCTCCACTAAACATCTTAGAACAAATATCTGATTTACACACCCTTTTCCCCTCCTAAATCCCCTTTGTTCTTCTCCAACTAGCTCCTCTGTCATATGCTTAATTCTATCAATGAATATTCTACCATATATTTTACCAGTCACACTAAGAAGGCAAATACCCCTATGGTTACCACATACTTCTCTCTCCTCTTTTCCTTTGTATAAAGGAACAATTATACCTGATTTCCAATCCTCTGGAACCCTTCCCTCTTCCCAATCCAATCTACACAACTTCCATATCCACTCCACAACAATCTCACCCCCATACCTAAGTATTTCACCACACAGTCCATCAATTCCTGGGGCCTTTGCCAACTTGATCTTCTTCATTGCTTCCACTACTTCCGCCCTACTGATCTCTTCCTCCCTCCTCTCATCTCTTTTTCTCCCAGCCATTCCCCAGCCACTTATACTCGCACTGCTCTCACTCTCTACATTCAACAAATCCTCAAAGTGCTCCTTCCAATCTCCTCAATTTCTCTCTCTTCTCCACCAACAATCTTTTATTCCTATCTTTCACTCCCCTACTATTTCCCCTTTCACACTGCCTTACTTTCTTTACCTCCTTCCAAAACAATTTCTTACTCTCCCTCCATTTCACACTCAGATTCCTCCCAAACTCTCCATCCACTTTCTTCTTACTCTCCTTCACCAGTCTCTTAACCTCCCTTCTCCTGCTCACATATACCTCTCTCTTCTGTCTCCCATCTTCTCCCCAACCTCTACTCGTAACCATTCACTATATGCCTTCTTCTTTTGTTCCACAGCTCGTTTCACCTCATCATTCCACTATGCTGTCCCTTGCACACCCATGCATCTCCTCCTCACTCCACAAACCACCTCACACGCTGCACTTATCTCTTCCGTGAATATCTTACATACGCCTTCCACCCCTTCCATCTGCTCTAGCTCATACCTTCCCAATCTTTCTTCCACTATGCTCTTATATTCTGCCATTTTCTCACTATCTTGCAATCTCTCCACTCTTCTCACAGGAGCTGTTTCCTCCTGTTTTCCTCTTCGTCTCCTCAACCATTTTCTTTGCAGCTTTACCTTGGCGATCACCAAGTGATGGTCAGAGACTCCATTCCCCCACCCTCTCCACACTCTTGCATCCAACACTTGTCTTCTCATTCGCTCATCCACACACACGTAGTCTATCATTGCCTTTCGTTCAACAAGTCCACCATCCATCCTCCTCATTACTCTCCATGTATACCGGTGGATCATCTTAAGCCGAAAGTAGGTGTTGGCTACTGCCAACCCCCTACCAGCACAGATGTCCACCAGAGCACTACCATTCCCATCTATTTCAAGGGATACAGGGAGAAATTGTAGCAAAGATATTAAACTGAGTGAAACAATTATGCGCCAATTCTGTTCTAGGAAAATTCTGGTGATTGGATAACATTTTATGTCCCTGAAGTTAGATAGCCATGGAAATAGTTTCAAGTGAATTCGGAATGTTTTGGTCAAACGAAAAGGTTATGCTGAGAGAGAGAGAGAGAGAGAGAGAGAGAGAGAGAGAGAGAGAGAGAGAGAGATAGTATATAGGAGTAAACAGGAAGGGAAGTACAGATAACAGGCTTGTTGGCCTGTGACAGGGTTATCTGCTGGACAAAAGGCTAATTCTGCTAAGATCTAACCAACGTGTAAGGATAAAAAGTTAGATAAATGGAAGGCTCTCTCCCGCCCACCAAATCACCCGGTTTAATCGGCAAGAAAAAGATAAATAAAAAAACAAGCGTGTTAGAAAGAAGAAGCATGGAAACTGTATGGGACAGGCAAAAGAGAAACGACTATGTACTATGTAATATCTGTTCTACAGATCTGTAAAAAAGAAGCAAACACAATCGCCGAATGTTTTCGTTATTAATCAAACGTCTCACAGTCGTCACTATTACTTCAGTCTGGAAATAACTCTAAGTTAGTCACTGCCTTTGTATTGATAATATTTGTCTAGCTGTATTTTAAACGTATCAATAGTTTTTGCACTAACTACTGCTATTCCATTGTTTTACTACGCGAACATTAGTTTTTCACTATATTAGTGCCGTATCTCTTGTTTTTGAGTTCCTTTCCATTACTTCTAGTCACAGTATCATTCTGTATTTCGAGCAAATTATCATATCTAACATCGTGAAATTTGTTAAGACTCTTAAATACTTACTTCCGTTACTGTAGATCTCCCATGAGTGGTCGTTTTTTCAGAGAAAACAGATTCAATCAATCAATCAATCATTTCCTGTGGCACCCTCGGGGATGCATAGGGCCTCGATGAACTCACACCACCACATCCTATCTTGTGCTAACTCCTCAAGATCTCCCCAACACTCATCTCCAGCTTCCCGTCTCATTGTCCTCACCCACGTCCCTTTTGGCCTTCCTCTACCTCTCCTACCAAGTGCCACCCACCCTGGTGTACCTCGTACTATTCCTTGTCTCCTATACACATGTCCTAGCCACTTCCATCGTGAGAATCTAACATATTTATCGATCGGCTGCACTCCCGTTATTTCTCTAATTCTACTATTTGGTATCCTTTCCCACCACTTAACTCCTAATATTCTTCTAAGTGCTTTATTTTCAAACACCAAGAATTTATTTTCCATAGTCACTGTGCTGTACCACGACTCGTGTCCATAAATTAAGATACTCCTAACCATTACCTTATAAAGTTTGATTTTTGTATGCACAGAGAAATTGTTATTATTCCAAATATTTTTAAGCATTCCCATTGCCTGATTAGCCTTCTTTAACCTTTCCTCGAATTCAAAGTTCAAAGAACCATCCTTGGCTAAATAAGTACCTAAATATTTAAACCTATCAACTTGCTTTACAACCATACCTCCAATTACACATTCCTGCGCATTTTCCATATTCATATTGATTATTTCAGTTTTTCCACGATTAATAACCAAACCCACCTTACGACCTTCACTCACCAAACAGTCCAACACTCTCTGCATCTCTTCTGGCCCATCACAAATCAAAACTATATCATCTGCATAATCTAAATCCAAAAGTTTCCTGTTCTCTCCCCAAAGTATACCTGCACCGGTTTCAGTTCCAACGCGTTTCATAATGTAATCAATGACCAATATAAATAGTAAAGGCGATAGAATACCACCTTGAATTACTCCGGACTTGACTTCAAACGAATCACTCAGACAACCATCAACCATCACTTTACAAAATGTGTCCTCATGCATGTTCATAATGACCCTCACAAACTCCTCTGGTATTCCATAATGTCTCATGATCTTCCCCATAGTCTCTCTCGAAACACTATCAAAAGCCTTTTCAAAATCAAAAAAACAAAGACTTAACGGTACTCTCATTTCATTAACTTGCTGCATCAAATGCCTAACTATAAAGATCTGATCATTGCAACCACGTCCCTTTCTAAAACCAGCCTGTTCATCCCTCAGAATACCCTCAACCACCGGCTCCAACCTATTTAACAACACTCTACTGAAAACTTTCAAAGCTATCGGTGACAAAGAGATTCCCCTCCAATTACCACATTCACTAAGGTTTCCCTTCTTCGGAACTTTAACAATTACACCATTCTTCCAAACTGATGGTAGTAACCCCGTCACCCATATCTTATTGAATAGCTTGGTCAAGATCATTATTAATCTATCCCCCTCCACTTTAAACATTTCCGGAAATAAACCATCCTCCCCTGGTGCCTTATTCTTTAACTGTTTTACTGCTTTCTCCACTTCTGCAAGCCTCAACTCTCCTGTTTCTATATTTAAATCTTCCTGAGCAGACGGTATATCCTCTTCTGGTGGTATTGGTCTATTAAGAACTGTCTCAAAATGCTCTTTCCATCTGTTTTTAATATCTCCATCTTTGGTCAATAAATTTCCTTCCCTGTCTCTAACTGGTATTTCCTTGCGTTTACCTGCATTACCACTCAGTTCTCTAATCGATTCATATGCTATTCTTTGACTCTGTCCATCATTTTTGTTTATTAAGATTTCAGTCTCTGCAACCTTTTCATCCACACATCTTTTATCTCTCCTAGCTAACCTTCTTACTTCTGAATTCAAACTCCAGTACGCAGCTCTTGCTAATTCAATCTCTCGTTCATCAACGCATTGCATCTCACTCCTCAATTTAGCCTCACCTCTCTTTTTTATCATATCCCACGTTTCCTCTGATATCAATTTCTTTCTCCTGAATCTATGTCTCCTTCCAATCGTACATTCAGCAGTCTCATGCAAAACTTTGTTCACATCCTCCCACATCTCATCTACACTTCTCTCCCCCTCTTCCAACGTTTCCAACACCAAAAACCTATTTCTGCATTCTAATCTGAATTCCTCCTTTTCTTCTCCTTCCCTTCTAAGCTTAACAATATCGTATCTACCAACACCAGATTTTTCCTTCTTCTGATTTTTAAGTTTAAACCTTATTTTTGCAATGCTGAGTTGATGGTCACTACCAATATCCGCTCCCCGTTTAACATGAACATCTAGCAGAGAACTTCTATGCCTCCTACTGATAGCGATGTGATCAATCTGATTTTTATATTTTCCACACGGCGACACCCAAGTTGTCTTGTGTATATTGCAATGCTGAAAGAGTGTGCCCCCGATGACTAAGTCATTTGCTAGACAGAAGCTTCCAAACCTCACTCCGTTTTCACTCATCCTACTACCAACTCCCATCTTACCCATACATGCATCAAATCCCTCATTTGAACAGCCCATTACTGCATTAAAGTGTCCAACGCAGATCAAAACATCATGTCTAGGTACCCTTCCTACTCCTTCTTGCAACTTTTCATAAAATGTGTCTTTCCTTTCATCGAGTGCATCATTAGTAGGTGCATAACACACAAACAGACTGATGTTGCCATGATTTGATTTAAACCGTGCGTATAACAATCGCTCATCTATAGGATCCCACTCACATAAAGCCTTATTTGCCTTACAACCCAGCAACATTCCTACTCCCTGGTAATGCATTCCGTCCTGTCGACCAGATATCAATAAACGTATACCATCCTCCAAATCCAACTTATCGACTCCAGTTAATCTAGTTTCTGTCAGAGCACAAATATCAAGTCCGTAATTTTGAAAAACCTTCACTAACTCATCGATTTTACCGTCATGATTTAGCGTTCTCACATTCCAGTTACCAATTTTGCCCAATTGTATTTTTTGCACTGACAAAGGAATTAGATTGTAATTGAGGCAACCGTGAGATTCTTAGCACCCCCTGCCCATTTAAGGGCTGCACGGGACTGGGGGCCATTATTGTTCTTTCAGAGTCCATCAAGGTTTCTTTGGCTAACTTCCTGAACACCTCGCCATTGTGTTGCAGTCGCAGTAGGCAGCTAACTTGCCTGATTGCCCACACCCGAAAGACCCAGCTATGCTGTAGCCAGTCACGTGCCGGCATGCTTCCCAGCCATTTCACTCTTAAGGAGTTCCTCTGCCTGAGAAAGCAACCACCCCCCTGCTCCCGAGGGCTTTTGATCTGTGTAGGTAGAGGGCGATCACTCCCTCACTAGCCATATACAGTGTATATACAGTGTATAGGCTACACTCACAGATTTAGTACAGTATTTTCAGTCGCTTTTCGTATGATAAATTTCGCAGCGATGGAATAATTTTTGTGACTGTGCTGCACTCTCGCCAGCCTATCTACGTCCATAATAAGATTTTGCTGTACACAGTATTCTAGCTGTAGTTTAACTAATGACAAATAAAGCTTAAAAATTACATCAGATCCCTGCAATGAGTCTTTTACTTCCGTCAGTGGGGTAACTGAAAATGCGATATTTATATTTCATGTTTTCATCATCAAGGTGCATTACCTTACAGTTACCTACATTAAATCTCACTTGTCATTTTTCACTCGAGTTTATTAACGTACCCAGGTCGTTCTGTATTGATTCACAGTCTGCTTTGGTAAATACTCTGCCTCCAATTTTTGTGTCATCTGCAGATTTTGCTACCTTAGTAGTGAATCCATTTTCTAGATCATTGATATAAATAGTGAAAAGAACTGGTTCTAGATGTGACCCTTGAGGAACTCCGCTTTTTACGTCTAGCGATTCTGATGATTCTCCATTAATCACTACATGCTGCTTGCAATTCGTTAATCAATCACCACTCTACGAAAATAATTTGTTAGAGAGGCCGTGGACCTTTAATTCTTCCAGTAGTCTCTAATGGGAGACTTTATCATACGTTTTCTGGAAATCTAGGCTGATGACATCCCACGGTATTCTTGAGTTCCAGTTATCGTACCGGTATACGTAAAAAATTCAAGCAGATTTGTCAGGCATGATGTATTATTACGAAACCCGTACTGATTATCTGTTGTAAGGTTTTTATCTCTAACAGTTTTTTTTTTTCCAAAATTTTGCTTAGTACTAAAGTTAGGCTTATTGGACTGTAATTTGTTGTGCCTTTTTTATCGCCTATTTTAAAGATCGGTGATGTATTAGCTTGCTTCCATTGATTAGGTACTCTACATTCAGTTAATGATTTAATGAATATTTTAGTTGTAGGAGAGAGAGAGAGAGAGAGAGAGAGAGAGAGAGAGAGAGAACGACAACTTGGGAAATGTCTTGACAGATCGCGAGTTTGGGATGGTAACATTTTCTTTACTCATACCACCACCACGACCACAACACCACCACCACCACCACCACCACCACCACCACAACAACAACAAGAACAACAAACACAACAACAACAACTACTACTACTACTACTACTACTGTTACCACTACTACTACTACTATTACTACTTCTACTATTACGACTACTACTACAATAACAACTACAACAACAATGTCAACACCACCAACAACATTACAGAAACTACTTGTAGAGGAACAACAAGAACAACAACAACAACGATAATGCCACCAGCGGCAGCACCACCACCACCACCAACACAGCAAAAAGTACAGCACCACTACCACCACCAACACAGCAAAAAGTACAGCACCACCACCACCACCAACACAGCAAAAAGTACAGCACTACCACCACCACCAACACAGCAAAAAGTACAGCACCACTACCACCACCACCAACACAGCAAAAAGTACAGCACCACCACCACCAACACAGCAAAAAGTACAGCACCACTACCACCACCACCAACACAGCAAAAAGTACAGCACCACTACCACCACCACCAACACAGCAAAAAGTACAGCACTACCACCACCACCAACACAGCAAAAAGTACAGCACCACTACCACCACCACCAACACAGCAAAAAGTACAGCACCACTACCACCACCACCAACACAGCAAAAAGTACAGCACCACTACCACCACCACCAACACAGCAAAAAGTACAGCACCACTACCACACAAAAATAAGTACAGCACCAACACCAACACAATAACAAGAACAACCAGAAAACACTCACAATGCTCATGTTTCCTCCAACGTCAGCATAATACAAAACTACTGCATTTCATCTTTCCTAGTAGATGGTTACGTCTACGGTCTCATATAGTCAGTTAATAATGCTATTGATTTAGTCTGCACTACTATACAGTGTCAGAGAAGGCATATCTCCGCCAGTGTTAATGAAATTTGTTTTATTCCCGCATCCGGGTTTGGATCCATTTCAAAAACTAATCAGCTCTTCCTTGACCCACTGCCCACCTATTCACCGGATTTCATCAAAATCCAACAACAACGTTTAGAGATATTATGTACACGATCAGACAAACAGACACGGGTGAAGACATGACCTCCGTCTAACATCACTGGTGGAGGTAACAACAAAAACAATACCACCACCACCACAACACCACCACCACCATGACCACCGGCAGCAGCCTGCCTCCTTCGTCCTTGTACTGCTTGGTATTTAATGACCCGTGTTCTAATAACAACCCCTCCCCTCTCCACCATCACCATCCCCGTCATATATCTTGCACAACCCAAGGGCCCGACAAATATTAATTGTTTTATTGTACCTGCGCTTACGTAGTTAGCTGGTGTTATCGTTGAATGGTGTGTGTGTGTGTGTGTGTGTGTGTGTGTGTGTGTGTGTGTGTGTGTGTGTGTGTGTGTGTGTGTGTGTGTGTGAACAAAATAGCTCAAACCGTTCTTATCCTATTTTAATCAAACTTGTTGGAAGGACTGAAGGCTACAGGTAAAGGTTAAGGTGGGGCAGACGTCATGAGGCGCTTAGCCGCGGTGCTCATCTCCGTAACATAGGTCTTTGAGATTGTGGCGTGATATTTACCAAATATTCTGGTATACAAGGCCACTGCATTGCCTTGGCTACCACAGTTACCTCCCCTGGTTATTACCCTACGTATTCGTTTTACCTACCAACCCACAAAGGGTGGACGGATACCCGAGTCGAGCGACGCCAGCTGCCCGCACAAGGATTCGAACTCTGGCGCTAACGGGACGACAGTTTCGCAGTCAGCAATGCTAACTACTCAATCACCGCGGCGACACAGAGGAAACATATATTATTTTTAAGAACAATAGGTCAAGGTCAAGGTCATAGGGCTAGGTCAAACCTTGACCTAGCAAAATTTAACTATATATATATAAAATCCAGTTTAGACCAAACTTACATGAATGGCTGAGGGTAAGGCAAAAAGAAAGGGATTCATTTTGAGATTAATCAAAGGTCAAGGTCACAAGAAACGGTTGGGTAAGTTCAAGCCGTGCATTTGGGGATCATAACTGGATTTTGACCAAAGTTGGTGAAATGGTTAAGGGTCAGGCAAGGAGCAAGCATATATTTTTTAGAAGAATAGCTTGTTGTCGGTGGGGGCGCTCACCATCCACTCACTCCATGTAGTGCTGCTTTGGGTGTCTGCCCTTTCCTCACTTCCTTCCTTCATCTTCTGTCTTTCTTTCTTTCATTCTTTCCTCTTCCTTCTGCCTACGGTTGACTTTACGCTCCGTCTTCTGTCTTTCTTTCCTTCATTCTTTCCTCTTCCTTCTGCCTATGAGTGACTCTACACTGAGTGACAAGCCAAATGGTTTCCTGTACACCAGAAAACCATTTACTACGCTGGTTGGTAATCATATAACCAAATTATGGCGCCTGGTGGTTTGGTGGGTAATTAAGGCGCTCAAATCGGATTGAGCCTGTGTAGGTTACATCCAAGGGGTGGTTGGCGTTTATTGCTCATGTAATGCCACTCAGGGATGAGTGAGGCTGGTCACTCTCATCTTACATGTCGGGACCAACTTTCCTAGCCCCGGGCTCCTACTCTCCTCATGGGGCAATGGAGGATTGGATGATGGATGGATGGATGGATTAAAGATCAAGGTCGCAAGGCAAGGTTAACTTTAAATTTTTATCCCATGTATACCACTCTTCATGGAAGTTTAAGAATCAGTCAAGAACGATGGGATTCAATTTTGAAAAGTCAAAGGTCAAGGTGACAGGGCAGACTCAAAGTTCGGACCCGTGTGGCTGTGTGTGAGCAAAATAAGCAACAGTTTTGCCATTAATTGGATCATACTTGGTGGGTGAGTTGAGAATCACCCAAGTGGTTGACTTATTGCATTTGAGAACAAAGGTCAAGGTTATTTGGCAAAGTCAACTCAAACAGTTTTTATCCACTGTAGACTTAAGGGCCTGGGAAGGGTTCTGGCTAAAACAAGGATAAAGATATTAATACTGAGAATCATTTGATGGCCAAGGTCACTATCTATCTATCTATCTATATACCTAGGCTGCTTCCCCCAAGGAAAGGGAGGTAGCCGAGACAGGACGACTCACTCTCCATTTACTCATCCATTCAAACACATTCATTCGCATCTTAGCCCCAAAGGGGAGAACGGACAGATCCTCACCGCATCACACCGCACAAGGGTCAACTGCGCAATGCAAGCAGTGACATCCACAGCAGGGCCCGACAGCAGAACTGGTTTACCCCTGCCACATCATAACAGACCCATCCCCTTACCCGCACCTGACCTGACTAGCTGATCAGACCAAATGCGGGAGAATATCCCCTCAGGGCTGCGTCATCACTTAGTCATTCACAATTTCTCTCCATTTATTTCTGTCACGCACAGCCACTCTTCCTTGCTCAACGGACATCCCTCTCGCATCCAGCGCTCTCTTCACACTGTCCATCCATCCTATTCGTGGTCTTCCTCTCAGTCTTACACCTCTCACATCAGATCTAGTTATCTTTTTCAGAGGGTGTTGCAATGGTTTGGGCATATGGACAGAATGGATAATGAGCCAAGGTCACACGAAGAAATAAAAGGTAAAGGTCACTGGGCAAAGTCAACTTAAAGTCTTGATCTGAACCAAAGTAGGTGGAAGGGTTAAGGGTTAGGCAAGAATGAAGCAATTCGATCTTGAGTAATCTGCCGAAGGTCAAGGTAACAGGTCAAAGTCAAATATTCAGAGCTTAGGCCAATTGTTGGGGGCAGGTGTTTGAGTATTCCTCTTTGTTTCATTTTTCACGCAAGACATTTTGCTTAACAGACACTCCTCTTCCTGAGTTGGGAATTGCAATATCCCTTTCACTCAGATATGTGATATTATTTCCCACCATCATAGAATGTTTTTATTTCTTCTTAGGTGAGACCCCTTTCAGAGACCGGTTAACCTGTTCGCTAAATGCAGTGTACTCGGTCACAACGCCAGTGACTTGTAAGAATTAATTATTGTCGCTTAACTGAAGAACTGATTGATATTGCTTTCAGTCACAGCACTACGAGTCCTTAATTTGAAAAAAAAGTGCGTGGCTATAGCATAAAATAATATATGAAAAACGCCATCATACTACCAAAGGTTAAATAACGAAATTCCAACCAAAACTCTCAGAAATGTTATGGTTAATGAGGAAATATAATGCCAGGTTAAAATTTACTTCCTCTCAGTCCCCAAGCTCAGACTCTCATCAGGATTTCTGGACGCATTTTGGCATTACACTTGAAGGTATTACTCTGTTCTTTTTAATGTGGGGCCGGATCGGGTTAGTGCAAAGTCGCCTTCCAAGAATAAAATGTGGCTGAAACTTTACCATTCTTGCAGTCGTGTCGAAATGGAGTGCAGGAAATATGTTGAGTCGTATCACTCGGAAATCAGATGCCTGGGAAGAATGCAGGAGAAGAGGAATATATGAAATGCAGGACAGTAACAGCATTAAGCCACAATACATGAATACAAGCAAAATAACAATAGTGCACTAAAAGAAACTAAAAAGATAAATATTAGAGAAACATCGCCTAGCAGCACACAGCAACAGAATCACAAGAAAAGATCAGGAACAGCACAAACTGCAGCAGCAGCAGCAAACAATATAAACACCACACACAAACAGAAACACTTTACTAACAAAAGTACATATATAGAATCCTATTACCAAAATAAAAATCATATAAAGACAGCTATACACACAAGCTCAAACGCTAAACTCACAGGCAGCACAGTGATAGAGAAATATGGTAGACGGTATAAACACACACACACACACACACACACACACACACACACACACAAAGAAGCACCATACAGAAACTGCACACAAGAAAAGCACAGCCTCAAGCACAAGCAAAATTGACTGAGTCCAGTGTGCTTTACGGTGGAAGGGATGAAACATGAGGTTGTACATCAGATGAGGACATAACACCTCACTCTAACACACGACCATACACGTTACATTACCACCCACAACACTATGGCATTACATTTTACCGTGCTACCTCACATCACACCAAACCAGCCTACAGTCCAGTGTTGGAGTAGGGTATCAGGCAATTTACACCACATCTCCCTGTGTAAACACTACCCAGAACCCACAGCCTTACCAGGGGACATGTCACACACCAAGTTGACACCCTTGCCACATAAATTACAACGCCGACACGCCACCAACACCACCACCCACCACACCACTACCTCACTACCATCACACTACCAGGCCAGAATCACGACTCTGTAAAATTAAGCGAGTATAATTTATTTCCGAGGTGAACTCCGCCCTCACGCTGAATGACTGGGAGGTAGCAGGCTCAAGTGAGGGTGGTGTGGTGTGGTGTTGGTTGTGATGGTGGTGTGGGTGTGGTTCTAGAGGCGATCTGTTGTTGTTGGCTGTGTGTAACTGACAGTGATGTGGCGGCGCGCGGTGTGTTTGTGGTGATTGTAGTGGTGAGTTTGAGGTGGTGGTGTGTTGAAGGTTATTGTGTGCAGCTGGTGGTGGTGTGGTGGTTACTGTGGTGTGGTAGTCGTGACGGTGTTTTGGTGTGGTGTCGTTGGTGGTCGTTTTATGAAAGAGGTGTGGTTGTTGTGGTGGTGATTGTAATGATGTGGTATGTTGAGTTCTTGAGTGTAGGAAGCTCAAAGTAGTTGGAGGTGTGGATGTGGATGGTTGTGGTGGTGGTAGTGAGAGGGGTGAAGGCTGTTGTGGTTGTGATGATGTTGGTGAATATTAAGTCAGTGGCAGATACCTTGAGGTACAAAGTTGTCCTCTGTGCTCGTATTCTGTCCTGTAGTGGTGATGATAGTAACTGTGAAGGCCGTGCTGGTCGTGGGGGTAGATATATCTGTGCTGGACTGGAAGAATGCCTAATGTGATGGTTCTTTGTGAGTGATGGTGGTGGTGGCGATGTTTAAAATGCTGATGGTGAAACTAGGGGAATGATGTTAGTATTTCTACCTTTTTCCTCTCCAACCACACGTAACGTAAGTCGGAATACTTATTCGATATTTCTCTAAAAAGAACTCTCAGGGGAGTAACACCATCTGATGTTAATTCAGAGTAAACAGGAAATTCTATACACAGGAACATAAGGGTTAAAGTGGATCATTCTAATGTTCTCTCTCTTAAATTACTCTATGTTACACAAAATAATCATTACTTGACCTGATTAAAATACTAAATCCACCACAGCAGCAAAATAGTCTTTCATGAAGCTGTAAATAACTCGACAGTCAAATGTAATCAAGAAACCCCATATAAACAGGCGAGCATTAGCAACAGTCAGCCTAATATCAGTGTGCAAAATTTTTAAAAGACTTTATATCTATCCAGGAAAGATAAATACTCGTATGCCCAGCTGTGAAAGAAGTTATCAGTGGTGAATCTGGAATCAGAAGCGAGAAAATATATACCAGAGGGATGAAAAATATCATCAGCACTGAAGTAAATACACCAGAGAAGGAAAAATATAATTAGCAGGGTAGGAAGTAATCAAAGGTGAAAAACAGATTCCCCGGAGGAGGAGGTATATCAACAGACCAAATTTTAGCCGTAAAGAAACCATATCAATGATGAAGATAAAGATACCAGCATTTTATTCCTGTAATCTCTAAATGATTTTCCTTAGCTTAGGAGAGACTCTCCAAACGTGAGGGTTTGGGGATGGCCAACTTTAATCCCGAAATAGGACAGGGCTTACCTAGGTTATATAAATCGTCCTTGGCTTTAAAAAGTTTCATCAGCGTAAATTTGTTAGATTTAATGAAGTACTGCGGGAAAACACACACACACACACACACACACACACACACACACACACACACACACACACACACACACACAGTCTTTTGATCAGCTAAGACCACCAACAGTCTGGCAATATGAAATCATCCTTCACCACACACTGCCCCATTCACCTCTTCGATTTCATATACAGTAACCTAGAGAAAAGGAGGATCTCAGGAGCACTGGATTTCACTGACTTCAAAAATACTTTCCATCTGGTGGACGATAATGTTGTGTTATATAAGGTACTGGGTATTGGGATGAAGCCGGGCTTGGCAGCATGGTTGCCAGATTTCCTGAGTGGTCGGCAGCATGTGGTAAGGTATCAGGGCGCTGCGTCAACACCTCAGCACCTGACGTGTGTGTACCTCAGGGCACGAGGATGGGGCCTTTGTGCTTCTTAATCCTCATTAACGACGCCCTAACCGACACGCCACACCAGTGGAAGTATGTGGATGACTTCACTTAGGGCGTTGTGGTGGACAGCACGGAGCCTGACTACCTCCACCTACAACAACAACTGGACAACCTGCAATCCTAGACTGAAGCCAACAACGTCACCATCAACTACAACAAGACAGTGGTGATGCATTTCCACACATCCACCACACCTTTACAACCACCGACAGTCACACTTGGAGGTCACCAACTCCAGGCTGTGTAGGCAACTAAACGCTTGGAGATTATGCTAGACAACACATAAAACTGGAAGCAGCATATCACCACCATCACCCAGTCAGCCGCCTGTCGCCTATACATGTTGCGAAGGCTCAAATCCTTAGACACGCCGCAGTAGGAGCTTAGGTGTCTATTCCACATGTTTGTACTCCCCAGGCTCACCTATGCCGCCCCAAAACGGTTCCCATCAACCAACACTACACAGAAGCAACACCTGGAAATGATTCAGAAAAGAGCCTGCCGTATCATACTAGACACAGAATACGCTACATACAGAGAAGTGCTTAACACCCTGGATATGGCGTCCCTGGACACCATATACCAGAGCATTTTGCAGCGACTTAGCGAGCAGCTGCTAAATAATCCGAGACACCGAATTACTTCTTTCCTTCCTTTCTCTTATGTCGTTCTTTCCTTCATTCTTTCCTCTTCTGTCTACGGGTGACTCTACACTGAGTGACAAGACAAATGATTTCCTGTACACCAGGAATCCATTTACTACGCTGGTTGGTAACCATATAACCACACTATGGCGCCTGGTGGTTAGTGGGTAATTAAGGCGATCCAGCCGGATTGAGCTTCTGTCGGTTCATATCCAAGGGGTGGTTGGGGTTTATTGCTCACGTAATGCCACTCAGGGATGAGTGAGGCTCTTCACTCTCATCGTAAAAATCAGGACCAACTTGCCTAGCCCCGGGCTCCTACGCTGCTCATGGGGCATCACAGGTTTAGATGGTGATGAATTTCACTCACAAATACAAATACTAAATGCGAGAGCTTTTGTCTTGGTCTTGGATGTGGTGTGGATGGGTGTTTTTTTGAGGTGTGATGTTGTGGTGTGATGTGGTGTGTTATGGGGAGGTGTTTTTGTGAGGTGTAGTAGTGTGGTGTGGGAGGGTTCTTTTGTCAGGTGTGGTGTGGTGTTGTATGGTATGGGAAAGTGTTTTTGTGAGGTGTGGTGTTGTGGTGAGGCTTCGCTAAAACTAACGACAGTGAAGCATTTCGCGTCCAAAAATCATTAATGAGAGACTGAGGGGCAGAGCCGTTCCTAGAAATTCTCCCTCATCCCAAAGCACGTCACTGGAATCAAAGGCAGCAACACCCACACACCGCACCCCACCACCACCACAACAATATAACACACACACTCCGCTCCCCACCCACCACACCACCACCATCACAATACAACACCCACACACCGCACCCCATCCACCACACCACCACCAGAACAATATTACACCCACCCACTGCAACCCACCCACCTCACCACCATCACAGCAATATAACACACCACCGCACCCCACCCACCACACCACCACCACCACAACAATATGATCTTAGAGTAATCCAGCGCCAATTCCCGAGTAAAAATCAAATTTTTGGCCTGAGGAATAAGCCAGAGTGAAATCCAAGGCACGTGGATTTGGGTGTGTGTGACAGGAGACTTGGACCTGATGGAGGCTGTTGTTACCAGCCGCGACAGCGAAGCTGGTATTGTTTTCAGTTTGTCTATCTGTGTGTGTGTATGTCTGTAAGCACGATAACTTCACAACCGATGAAAATATCATCACAAAATTTTACAGGTAGGTAGTAAGTAGAAAAATAGATCACGAGTTCGAAATTTGCGAAAGTAGGTCAAGGTCTGTGTGTCTGTTACCACGATAACTTCGTAACCGTTCAAGATATCATCACAAAAGTATACAGGTGTTCCTCTCTTCCATCCTTCTTTCCTTCCATCCTCTTCTGTCTTTCTATCCTTCAGTCTTTCCTTGTCCTTCTGCCTACGGGTAACTTTACACTCCCTCTTCTGTCTTTCGTTTCTTCATTCTTTCCTTTTCCTTCTGCATGTGGATGACTCTACACTGAGTGACAAGCCAAATAGTTTCCTGTACACCAGGAAACCATTTACTACGCTGGGTGGTAACCATATAACCAAATTTTGGCACCTGGTAGTTTAGTGGGTAATTATTGTGCTCCAGTCGGATTGAGCCGGTGAAGGTTTATATCCAAGGGATGGCTGGGGTTGACTGCTCATGTAATGCCACTCAGGGATGAGTGAGGCTGGTCACTGTCATCTTAAATGTCGAGACCATAGAGGTAGGAATAGGGTAGAGTCGGCATGAGAAGGCTCCGGTGAAGCCAGAGAACTGTCAAATGGCCATATTGGTCAAGTCAAGAGGTCACGGCAACACCTACCTGACTTGAAGAAGATTGCTGTGCATTCCTACCTCTATGGCTGTGCCCATAGAGGTAAGAGTCCTAATCCTACCTCCGTGGGTGTGGCCATGAGATTTTTAATACCTCCAGCTGTGTGTCCACCTGGTATTCCTCAGGGAGAATGCCAGAAACAAAGTAGACTTCATTCTACCTCTGGTTTTAGTTGTCGTTCAGCTGTGGGTGTGAGACATTCTGTCCTAAGTTGTAACTCCCCATCAAATAACCTAAGTCTCCAAAAATGCCCACCACCTGTGCCGCATTTGGGTGTAATGAAAGATGAGATAAGAAATCTGACCCATCCATTACATTTCACTGGTGAGTATCTTTAAAGTGAATTATAGTTTGTAGGTTAGTATGCTAAAATAGATAAATAAATGAATAAAGATAAAACATATTTTTTTCTGTTTGCAACTAAGAAAACACTCCCGCCTGGTCAGCGGAACCAAGTCAGACAGCTGTCAAAGAGGTCGCCGCCATGTTGGTCGAGTCAGGTCTGTCGGCCTCACTCTGACCTACCCTTGGTTAATCCCATATGCCGCCTCTACCTACTCCTACCTCTATGGTCGAGACCAACTGCCTAGCCCCGAGCTGCTACGCTACTCTTGGGGCAATGTAGGATTGGATGATGGATGGATGGTGTATTAGGGATGAAAATCTACGAGTTCGAAATTGGGAAAAGTAGGTCAAGGTAATATTCCGAGCCGCGCTAGATATGTATCGACTTGTGGCTGATGTGATTCCTCCTTTGGGGGGGGGGGCTCTAGTTTGCTCCGTATTTGCTTTTTTTTCTTTATTAGCATACATGTACCCTACGAACTCTAACAAAATAAAAAAAACGCAAAACTCTCTCTCTCTCTCTAAATCTTCCTACTCTTAACCCTCGTACATTTTCAGTCAGGGGCTTCACCCTTCCCCCCGCCCCTCTTAAAACAACCTCATGTGGCAGACGTCAGGCTTTAGAATTTACACCAACAATTTGATGTATTAATAAACGAAACCAGTATTATATTTGTACTTGGGGGGGGGGGGAGAGAGAGAGAGAGAGAGAGAGAATGACCGGGGAAAAGAATGGAGGAAAGAAACAAGGGGGAAAAGGACAAAGG
Source organism: Coenobita brevimanus (assembly GCF_032717465.1). Lineage (NCBI taxonomy): Eukaryota > Metazoa > Arthropoda > Malacostraca > Decapoda > Coenobitidae > Coenobita > Coenobita brevimanus. Next base: position 52,197,726 of record NC_137033.1, on the reverse strand, counting down.
AAGGATAAAGGGAGGAAAGGGAAAGAGGGTATGAAAGGAAGAGGAAATATAGGTTAGAGTGACAAGAATGATGCAAGAAAGCTGTTAGAGAGCGTATACCTTCGCCAACACAAATACAATTTACTATTTACTGCTGCAAATCCACTTTCCCACCAGACGAGTACTTTTCCGGTCTCACATAATCAATTAATTGTACGGTCTTAGTCTGCCCTGTTACTCAGTATCAGAGAGCACATACCTCCGCCAGCCCTAATAATATTAAAAATTTATTCCTGCTTTTGGATACGGATCCACCTCAGACACTATTAAACTCTTTCGTGACCCACTGTCCACTTACGCACCAGATTTCATTATAATTCGATAACTTTTTGTGACACTTTGCTCACAAACAAACAGACAAGTTGAATGCAACAACTCCGTTAAACTTCGTTTATCCGTACCTCAACTTTTCCAGCCTCTTGGAAAGAAGCAAATGTCCATCCTATTCCTAAAAAGGGGGCAACTTCTGATCCATCAAACTTTAAACCAATTGCAGTAACTTCCATTCTCGGCAAAGTTTTTGAGACACTAATTAACAAATACATAATCAAGCACCTAGAAATCAATAAATCAATCAATGATCGGCAGTATGGATTTGGACAACAACGTTAAACTGTAGACATTCTTTGCCTTCTTACCCATCAGATTAACAAAACAATAGACCAACACGGTGAAACACACACAACACCATTTGATATATCAAAAGCATTTGACAGAGTATGGCACCGGGCCTTAATGTCTAAGATGTCACACTAATTTCTTCTTCCATTCATAATAGAAAAGTACGGGTCATAGTAGATAGAATTTATTCTCAGTTTCAATCCACAAATGCTGGCGTACCTCAGGGATCAGTTTTGGCACCAACCCTCTTTCTCATTCATATAAATGACCTCCTATCTGTCACTTACAACCCATTACACTCTTATGCTGATGACTCGACTCTTCATAGTTCTTTCACATTTAGTACCTCCTTTACACACTTTGATTTGATATTATAAATTCCCAAATAAACACAGCAATTTCTCTGAACCAGGACCTTCCTGAAATTAATCGATGGGGACAAACAAATCTGGTCTCATTTAATGCTCAGAAAACTAAATACATTAATTTCTCCAACAGAAAGAATCCTTCAGACTCTCACATAATTTTAAATGATGTCATTATTTCCATATCCACTACAACTGATATCCTAGGTGTTACTCTAAACCCCAACATAAGCTGGACGGCTTATGTTAAATCCCTTGCTAGAAATGCTTCCAAATAATTGGGACTTATGTACAGAGTTCGTGAGTTCTTAACTGACGAGCTGATGGCCACAATATACAAAAGTCATGTGCGTTCTCAGATCGAATACTGTTCATCACTGTGGAGTGGATGTGGAGTGATTGCATTGAGGCAGTTTGACAAAATTCAAAATAAAGCCATTAGATTAATCAATAATCCTGCCATTACGCAGGACCTTCCTCCGTTATCAGTACGCAGAGATGTTGCTTCTTTAGCATTAATTTGTCGATATTTTTTTACCGTAAGTGCTCTGACGAACTGGGTTCAATTGTGCCTCCCCTTCACATTTTTCCCACAATACTCGGGCAGCTGGGAGCGTCCATGAACTCACACTCTCTCCCCCGCAATGCAGAACCTCTGCTTATCAAAATTCATTTTCCCCAGAACTACTACTCTCTGGAATTCACTTCCTGGGAGTTGTTTCCCACGTACATTTAATCCACTTCAATTCAAATCCAGTTGTTATATTTTATGAAGGGAGGATGCCTTTAAGCACATGTACGTATTTTTTTTTCCTTTGTTTATCCTTCCTCCATTCATTATCCATTAAAAAAAAATCTTACACTTTATAAATCCGTTCATATTCTCGAGTTTTCTTTCTGTGCGCATAATCTCACACTAAAGCCACATTTACACACTACAACCTCACCCACCATCAACTTGAATTTACAGCAGTCCAGATTTACCATCCCCATGCATTTTGTCATGCACTTCAAACTCCATTATTCACTATACACTCACGAACGTCACACATTCTCATATTTCATTTAGTTTTACCCCCTCAAACGCTGCAGTGGCTTGTTGTGAAAAGTGAGGGGAGAGAAGAACAAGTACAATGGATAAAGGAAATGAGAGAAGAGGTGGAAAGGGAATAGCGAGGAGGAGGAGGAGGAGGAACAATGTGCAGAGGGAAGTGAGGGGGAAGTGGGAAAGATGAATATACAAGAGTGAGGAGATTACCAAGGAGAAAGTAAGAGAGGATAGCGAGGATATAATAAAGAGGGAGAAGCAGTCAAGCTAATCAACACACATACCACAGATTTATTTTGCTTTTATCCTTTCCTGCATCTCCCTAATTTTTGCTTTCCCTTTTCTATCTTCATTATTCCGTCTCTCTCATCCCATTCTTTCTCCCATCATTACTATCTCCCATCCCTCTCTCCTCCTTCCCATTATCCTCTCTCTTCCTTTCTCCCTCCCTCCCTCCCATATCCGCTCTCCTTCCTCCCTCCCTTTCTTTATTATTCAATCTTTCTCATCCCTCCTTCATTCTCCATCTTCCCTCCCTCCTATGTTCCATTATTTCCTTCCTTTCCTTCACCCCTTTCTCCTCTCCTCTTAATACATTTTTCATCGTCATTACCTCCCTTCCTCTCATTTTTCTCATTCCCATATAATCTTCATTACCTTCTTCCCTCCCTCCCTCCCTCAAATTTTCTCTTCCATTCCGCCCTCTGATTTAGAGGCTTTACGTTCTTGCTGAAAATTATGATGTAACAGGCGTACCAGAATCATGGCTCAACACGGAACAACGAGATTTTTTTAGTGTAGTACAACATACCAGGTTACAGTATTTTCAGTGGTGAGAGAAATAATAGAGTGGGGGGTGGTGTACTGTTTTATATTAAAGTAGGACTATATTCAGTCGTAATTCATAAGCACTGTATTGATAATGTTGATAGTATTTATCTTCACCTTAGAAATACATCTCGTGGCAAAACAGTACGGTACATGAATTGTTTTATCGTCCGCCTGCACAGTCCAGTATCACAGATAGTGAAATTTACAACCAAATTGCTGAAACATGTAGCACCCATAATACTGTAATCTTTGGTGATTTTAATTTACCAGTTGCCAAACAGGAAGAGACTGTTGTCACACACAGGGTTGGACCTGTACACTTACTTGCAAGGAAGTTCACTGCCTCCGTTTGTAGACTGCCCAACACGAGGAGTTAGCATATTAGACCTGATTTTGGCCACATTGGAAAACTTGGTAAATAATGTTATCGTAGGGGAAGAGTTTGGTACTAGTGACCATCGCATGGTCACATTCAACATCAGGTTCAGTAACGACAATGTCAGGGCTAGTTATGAGAAAGTACCTGAATAGAAGAGAGCGGACTTTCAAAAATTAAAGGAAATAATTGGTTCTAGTGACTTGGACCCCATTGTTCAAACAGTGAATACTAATGAAGCATGGAAATTATTCACAGATATTCTCGGTAAAGAAGTAACATTATGTATTCTAATGCGAAACCAACGGCCTGCTAAAAATAATAAACCCAAATGGTGGAATGCGGAAATTAAACATTGCCTATCAGCTAAAAAACTTGCACACAAAAATCATACTACAACAAAGAATCAAAGTGATGATGCTCTTTGCTGAAAAGAAAAAAAATTAATAAAGCAGAGTAAGAAAAACTTTGAAACTTACATTGCACGTAACTGTAAATCCAGCCTGAAAGAATTTTTCAGCTATATCAGAAACAAGAAGGTAATATCACCAACAATTGGTCCACTAGTCACAGATAATGAAATGTATACCGAAGATGAAACAAAGATGGCAATAATTATCAACATTTTCTTTGCATCCGTATTTACAAATGAAAATACATAGTCCATTCCCACAGCTTTTCCTCTTATCTTAAAAGAGAGCAGCATATTTAGCGACATTACTGTTAGCGAGAACAATGTACGACTTGCCATCGGTAAACTGAAAGTGTGTAAAACACCAGGGCCAGATAGAATATCTCCGCGCATCCTAAAAGAAGCAGTTGATGTAATATCAAAGCCATTAGCCGAGTTATTCAATAAATAACTAAGAAACAGTAAGATGCCTTGTGAAGCAAAGGTAACCCCGACATTCAAAAAAGGCACAAAAAATCACAGCCAGGAAATTACTGACCAATAAGTTTAACTTCAGTAGTGTGCAAGTTGTTGGAAACTACTCTGAGATAAACTGTTAAGAACTTAGAAATAAATAAGCTCATCAAAGATTCACGGTTTTTGAAACAATCGCTCTTGCCTCACAAATCTCTTGGGTTTCTTCTATGATATGTTCAATATATATGATGAGACCAGATTTTTTGACATTGTATTTCTCGATTTTCAAAAGACACTTGATAAAGTTCCCCATAAAAGATTACTTCAGAAATAGAATGTGCATGGGTTCAGAGGGAATGTGCTCGGGTGGATCGATAATTGGCTTACAGAACGTAAACTGAGGGTCGTAATAAATGGTAAAGAATCGGACTGGAAAGATGTTACTAGTGGTTGCCACAGGGCTCAGTACTGGGTCCTATTATGTTTTTAATATAACCAAATTTGTTGATGATACTAAAATTGGTAACAGAGCAGACACATTTTTACAGAGGCAGGCAATACAGAGTGACCTCAGTCGACTGTTTAATTGGGCCCAAACCTGGCAGATGGACTTTAATATTAGTAAATGCAATGTGCTAAACATTGGAAATGAAAATGGAAAAGACAGTTACACCATGAATAACATTCAACTAGATAATGTCCGTCAAGAAAAAGACTTAGGATTTATTATAACAAATGATCTTAAACCAAGTAGTGTATGGAGGCTGTTCAGAAAGCCAACAAATTAATCAGATTCACTGGTACCGCGTTCAAATATAAATCTAGTAATATCATCTTCACCTTATAAAATTCTCTAGTTCGCCCACATTTACGGAAAAGATATAGAGAAACTTGAAAAAGTACAATGTCGGGTAACCAAAATGATACCTAGCTTGAGAAACAAACCATATGAGGAACGGTTAGAAGCCCTGAATCTCTTCACCCAAACTAAACACAGATTGCAAGGAGATATAATTTCAAGTATTTAAAATATTCGAAGGGTACGATAACACGGCTGCTGATAAATACTTCACAGATGATCACTCGAATTATACTAGAGGTAATGGGCACAAAATAATTGGGAAACGATTCCAGTCACATGAAGCTAAGCATTTCTTCTTTAACAGAGGTCTATGATAGAGTACTAACCTTTAAAGGTCACTTAGATAAGTATCTGTCGTGTAACCCCCAGCTCAATATGTTTACTCCAGAATAAAATACTCGTGTATATATAAACTTTTTATTTTTTCCTCAGAGCCCAGATCAATTTATTAAACGCAAAGATAGTAAAAGCACAGACTAGGATATGCATAGACAGCCTTAAGTTAATGCTCACAACTCTTACTTTCGACCTGTGATGGGCTGTGGATCACTGAGGGTCCCTGTCATCCGACTCGGTACCTTTTTTACCCCTGCACAGTTGTTGACCTTATACACGGGTTTTATTTGCCCGTGTTTAGAGTACAAATCTCATGTGTGGGGGGGCTCCCCATATACAACTCTTCTCAACAGGGTGGAGTCAAAGGCTTTTTGTCTCATCAACTCTCCTCCTCTTACTGGCTTCCTTCAGCCTCTGTCTCTTCGCCGCACTGCTGCCTCTTTATCTCTTTTCTATCGCTGCTTCAATGGTCACTGCTCCTCTGAACTGTCTGCTTGCATCCCTCCACCTCTAGGGCGGGTGCGTAGCACCCGTCTAGCAACAAATTCTCATCCCTTTTCTGTCCAACTCGCTAATGCAAGAGTTAACCGTTACTCCCAGTCTTCCATTTATGCAGCAGGTCAACTCTGGAACTGTCTCCCTCTGTCTGTATTTCCTACTTCCTATGATCTCCAGTCTTTTAAACGCAGTGTGTCCAGGCAACTCGAAATAAATGGTTCTTGAATTTGTCTCTCTTTTGTATTGTTTTTGTTTCATTTCTTGGAAGGAACGGTTTGCGGCCTCCTGGTCTTTGGCTTCTTCTTCCTTGCTTAAACAAAACAAAAAAATCGGGATTTTTTTTTAATGAACAGGGGTCACTGATTCGAGAGGAAACTTGTGTACTTGTCCCGTATGGGAAAGTTCCTTGCCTCAGTGGAGTAAACGGAGCTAGGGCCTGATTGACTGCTGCCTACCTTAAAAGCGCCAGGCAAAGCTGCCGCACCACCTATGAACATCCACACTGTCCACTGTGTAATTTCCACGCTTGGTCTACAGACACCCCGCGAACTCAGCGTACCAATACATGTCGTGCCGTAGATATTTTTATTTGATTATTAATATTGCATTACTACTTTGTCTTTCAGGTTATTCAAACTGGTAGCTTGTAGATAAAGTATTAGAGAATGTAACTTATCCTTTCAGTTTCTCCTATGAAATTTCCATGTCAGTTCTTCCATGCTGCATGGTGGTTTTTCTCACTTTTTCCTGGAGGGTTTGGAGGTGGGGGAAGCCTTCTTGCTTTACTATCCCTATCCTTCAGCATGAAGAATTAGATCTTGTAGTTATAGTCTACTCTGTAACAAGCAGCCTCGAAAGAACCATAAGGTCTGTTGCTGGTTACCTTCCTTTGTACTCCTTTGTACTCCCTTTCTTTCGTTAATTATATATCTTTCTTTTCTTCCTTCCAGCATTCCTTTACTTTACTTCCTTCTCCTCCCCCCCTCTCCATCCACTCACTGCCCTCCCTCCCGCCCTCCTGCCCTCCATCCCTTCCTCCTCCATCACCCACTCCCTGCCTTCCCTTTCTTTGTCCCCCATCACCCACTCCCTGCCCTCCCTCCCTCCTCCATCACCCACTTACTGCCTTCCCCACTCCCCGTTCTCCCTCCCTCACCCACTCCCCTTTTTCCCTCTTCCATCAGTCACCCCTAACCTTACCCTTCAGTAGTTGCTCTTCCTTTTCTTTCCTACTCCTTTTTCTGCTTTTAGGATATTCCTATTTCTTCCCTCCTTCATTCATTGCTTTTTCACACTTTCCTCGTCCTCACTTTTCTGTCGTTTTCTCCATTACTCTCCCTTCCCTCTTCCATTCCTTCCCTTTCCTTTCTTCCTCTCATTTCTTTCACACCTTTCTTCTCGCCCCTTCCGTCCTTCCTCCCTTCCCCCTAATTCCCTTCGTTTTTCCTGTCCCTCTCCCACCCTTTCCCTTTTCCTCTGTACCCTTTTTTTATTCCTCCCCCACTTTTCCTTCTCCTTTACTTGCTTTATCCCTTGCATTTCCTCCCTTTCCCTACTCCTGCCTTTCCTTTGCACTCTTCCTCTTTCTTTCTTCCAACCCTCCCCTCCCTGCTCCTTCCTCTCCTTACCCCTTCCTCCGTCCCTCAAACATATATATATATATATATATATATATATATATATATATATATATATATATATACATCTTTCCTAACGTTAAAAGTTTCCTCTGCAATTGAAGGGAGTGGAAAGTGTTGGGGGAACTATTTCCCGTCGGTTAAGGAAACTCCCTACCATCTCTTCCTAAGCGATTTATTTGACTTCCTACTTCTTGCTATCCTCTTCCGTATCATTTAAATCATTGAAATACCACCATACTCATTATAAATAACATACAAATTGATATTAACTACCCGTATCAAAAAATAAATCGCTAAGAAAGAGTGTTAGGAAGCTTCCTTAACTGACGAGAATAAGGACCATAGATGAGGGTGAGGGGAAGGATGGTGTGAGAGAGGAGAGAGGAAGGTGACAATGGAGGGAAGAAAATATACATACATACACTCACACAAACACACGAACACACACACACACACACACACACACACATATATATATATATATATATATATATATATATATATATATATATATATATATATATATATATATATATATATATATATATATATATATAATGGAGGGAAGGGGAGGATAATGAGGAGAGGGAGAAATGAAGAGGTGAAAGAGACAGAGAGAGGCACGGAAGAAATAGGGGAGGAGGCAAGGAGGGAGAGGGTAGGGAGGAAAGAAAACTGTGTAAATGGGAGATGGAAGGAAGAAGGGGGAGAGAAGAAGGATGAAGAAGGGATGAGAGAGAGGGAGGGATGAGAAGGAGTGAGGGAGATGGAGCAGTATGAAAGAAAGAATCACGTGGAGTGAGAGGATTGGAAAATGGGTAAATACATGAGACGGAAGATGAGCGTGAGGGAGACAGGAGTGGGAAAGAGAAAGGGACGTGAGCAGGGGTGAGGGAGAGGTTTAGAAGGGGAAAAAAAAAATCGTGAGAGTAATGGACGAGTGAAAGAGATGGAGAGGGAATGAGAGATAAAAGGGAGCCGGGGGGGGGGTGGAGGTGAAAGATAAGTCCCTTAATTACTATTTTTTTGGGGGGAAGGGAATATAAGAATGAGGAGAGAGAAAAGGGCGTGTGTGTGTGTGTGTGTGTGTGTGTGTGTGTAATTCTATCCTTAGCAGCTTCTTTGAATCTGGTATAACAGTCTGTATGTATAGTAAGTGTATGAGAACTTCCGTGTGTGGGTATGTGAGCTTATGTGTACATGCGTGTGTAACGGCGTATGTACACCCGGGCTATGGGTTTGGCAGGTGATTATACTGTGATGGTTGTGAAATAGTGAGGTGGTAAATCCTCCGTTGTAATATCTAACCACCATTACTTAAGGCGCTGTAATTTCTGGCTGTTTTGTGTCTCCCGTGTTTATATATCAACCTTGACCCGACCCACCTACCCTCATCACCTCCTCTTCCCTTGTCCTTTATTCTTTCCCTTACTTTCTGAAAGAGAGAGAGAGAGAGAGAGAGAGAGGGAGGGAGAGAGAGAGAGAGAGAGAGAGAGAGAGAGAGAGAGAGAGAGAGAGAAATATACAACCGACACCCATACTGGTTATGGGGCAATAAATACACACACACACACACACACACACACACACACACACACACACACACACACACACACACCTGCCCCTTCACCACCTCCATCTCTGTCTCTCTCAGTCATTCAGCTCCTCCTCTCTCACTCTCCTTCTCGTCACCTCTGCCATTATCGTCCACAGACCCCATCGTCACTGTCTCCCGGCCATCTCCTTCTCCATCGACACAATCCATTATCTTTCCCAATTTTCGTCCACCTCCAGATCTTGTCTGCGTCTTTCTATCCTTGAATCTCCCTTTTGCCTTTCCTCCATGACCCCTTCTCTCTTTCTTGTGTGTTATCTCTGACTCTCATTTATTATACTTTTTTTTTCTTCGTCATCGCTCAGCTTTCTTCATACCTCATCTCTTAACTGTTGTTGACTCTCTCTCTCTCTCTCTCTCTCTCTCTCTCTCTCTCTCGTTTTGCCTCTATCCCTCTGTTACCTTCCTCCCTCTCTCCTACCTCTTCACTAATCCTCTCCTCTCATATTTTTCTTCACCTCTCCATCCTCTTCCCTCTACACAACCCGCCTTCCCTTCCACAGACCCTGCTTCTCAGTTCACCTCTCTCTCTCTCTCTCTCTCTCTCTAATTCATCATCTATCCTCTCTTCCTATCCTACTTCTCTACAGTCACTGAATCCCCTCCTTTTTGCTGCTTCGTCCCCCCTCCCCACTTCTAATTGCAATCAATAAACCTATGATCGAAAAACCACTTGGGCTAAATAAAAATGTAAAAAATGCGTTAAAAAAGTCATGGATGAAAGATGAAAATCCTGACCTATATCATACTCATTTTAATTTAGTCCGGGTTTTCGTCCTTTTGCAGCTTACCGGTACTTCACATAAGTCAGTGGAGGAAGAAGACAATGCTACGGCTCTACATCCTTTCCACGGCATGTCTTTGTGACCAGCATCATATTCTAGGGTTAATCTCTTGCTACAACTCGGCATTCACGATGAAAAGACGGCACTTTTAGGCCAGGTTAGTGGGCATTTGTGCTTGGAGGGGGTTGGTGATAGCCAATACCCTCTTCAGGCATAAAATGATCCACATGTATACATGGCGAATGATGAGAAGGGTGGGTGGTGAACTGAATGAAAGGAAGGCAATGATTGATTATGTGTGTGTGGATGAAAGGATGCGAAGATGTGTAATGGATGCAAGAGCTTATAGAGGTTGGGGGAGTGGACTTTCTGACCACTACTTGGTGGTGGCCAGAATCAAGATCCAAATAAGATGGAGAAGTAGAAGAAGGGAAGGACGGGAATTAGGAGTAATTGCAAGGAGAGTGGAAAGGTTACAAGAAGATGAGAGAAAGGCAGAATATAAGAGAGAAGTGGAGGAACGATTGGGCAAATATGAATTGGAGCAGATGGGGGACGTGGAAGGTGTGTGCAGGATATTCACAGAAGAAATATGTGCAGCATGTGATGTGGTGTGTGGGATGAAAAGAAGACGGAAGGGGGTGCAAGGAACAGCGTGGTGGAATGAAGAGGTGAGACAGGCTGTGGCACAAAAGAAGAAAGCATACAATGAATAGATGAAAATAGGGGCGTGGAAGAAGTTGAGAGGAGGAAGAGAGAGTTATATGTAGAAAGAAAGAGAGAGGTGAAAAGATTAGTAAGAGAGAGTAAGAATAGAGTGGATGAGGAATTTGAAAGGAATTTGAGTGTAAAGTGGAGGGACTGTAAGAAAATGTTCTGGAAAGAGGTGAAGAGAGTAAGACAGGGTGAAGTGAAGTTAGCAGGGGAGTGAAAGATAAAAATGGTAGATTACTAGTGGAGAAGGGAGAAGAAGTGAGCAGAGGGAGAGAACACTTTAAGGAATTGTTGAACATAGAGGATGGAAATAATGCGAGTATAAGTGGCTGGGGAATGGCTGGGAGAAGGAGGGAGGTGAGAAGACAGGAAGAAATCAGTAGGATAGAAGTTGTGGAAGCAATGAAGAAAGTTAAATTGGGGAAAGCCCCAGGAAGAATGGATGTGGAAGTTGTGCAGATTGGCCTGAGAGGAAGGTTGAGTCCCGGAGGATTGGAAGTCAGGTATTATTATTCCCCTGTACAAAGGGAAAGGGGAAAAAGAAGTGTGTGATAATCATAGGGGCATTTGTCTTCTTATTAAAATACGAAAAGTGTATGGTAGGATACTTATTGACAGAGTCAGAGAAAGAACAGAGGAATTAGTTGGAGAAGAACAGGGAGGTTTTAGGAAGGGAAGAGGTTGTGTAGATCAAATATCCATTCTTAGATCTTTAGTGGAAAAGTTTCTAGAGAAGGGAAAGAAGTTGTATGCTGCTTTCATGGATTTGGAGAAAGCATATGACAGGGTGGATAGACAAGGATTGTGGAATGTATTAAGAATATATGGAGTAGATGGGAAGTTGTTGAATGCTGTGAAGAGTATGTATGATGGTGCTAAGGCTGCAGTGCGTGTGGATGGTGAACTGAGTGAATTTTTCTCTTTGAAGGTTGGGTTGAAACAGGGATGTGCCATGTCTCCATGGTTGTTCAATCTGTACATGGATGGGGTAATAAAAGAGGTACAAAGTAGGGTAGTGGATGTTGGAGTGGCCCTGGTGAGAGAGGGTAGTGTTTGGAAACTCCCTGTAAAGTTGTTTGCAGATGATACTGTGTTGTTGAGTGAAGACGAAGGGGAGCTGCAGGGCTTGGTGGATATGTTTGGGAGTGTGTGTAAGAAACGGAATCTAAAGGTGAATGTAGGGAAGAGTAAAGTGATAGTCTTTGAGAGAGGTGAAGTCAGTGAATGTACAGCGAGGTTGGATGGTGAGGAACTGGAAAATGTGAGTACGTTTAAGTACTTGGGTAGTGTGATGAGTAAGGATGGAGGTTTGGAGGGTGAAGTGCTTGAAAGGGTACAGCGGGGAAGAAAGGTTGCTGGTTCCTTGAAAGCAATGATAAGAAACAGGGAAGTTAGCATGGAAGTGAAAAAGTTACTACATGACAGTATTGTGATACCAACTCTAACGTATGGAAGTGAAGCTTGGACGTTTTTGGAAGAATACAAGTCAAGAGTGAGAGCAGTGGAAATGAGTTATTTAAGAGGAGCCTGTGGAGTCACATGGAGAGACAGGCTGACGAATGAGGATATAAAGGAGCGTTGTGGTGTGGAAGTGGATGTGATAGGAAGCGTTAGGAGGAATACACTGAGGTGGTTTGGCCATGTGGAGAGGATGGAGGGTGAAAGACTGACGAAGAGAGTGTATGGGAGTGAGGTGGAGGAGGGGAGAGGGAGGGGGAGGCCGAGGATGAGATGGAGGGATGGGGTGGAGAGGTATATGAGAGAAGGGGGTGTGACTTGGGAGCAGGGCAGTGAAATGGCGGGGGACGGCGACGTGGAGGCGATTTGTTTGTGGCCACCCCGAACGGGACTGAAGCGTCTGGCAATAGATAGAGATAGATAGATAGAAGAGTAAAAGCAGTATAGTCATTTTATTATGGAATGTCACTGTACCTCACGGCTGGAAAATAGCAAATGCAACAACATTATAACATTATCATCATCTTCATCGATATAACATTTTTTCCTCTACGGATAAGGAAACAAAAAATGAGGAAGTACGACAGAGGGAGAACTATTATTAGTGATATGAGCAACGTAAGTCATTCACAAATTGTCCAAGCCCCTGGAATCCTGACTGAACCTCACAAGCCTAGCCGTCTTAATATATTTTGCTCTATTTATTTCTGTATATAAGATTCATATTACACCTACCAAACAACGTAATTCAATTGCCTGTCTAGTGATATAGGAATGCAAAACCCTTGTCATGTCCTCCTTCATAAATAACCAACTCATCCAGCTCGATATACTGTCACTTCACTAGCCTTAACGATTCCCACACCTCGCACTCTCACGCACCCCTTTATCATTATCCATCTACCATCTTCTCGGCTGTTCATGCCTCCTCCCACTTTCAGACCCACCCACATATACCCACTTCACCACATTGTTCCTAACACTGAAAAAGAGTAATAATTCACCTTCTGCAATTTACCCTCTAATTAGTTTAACAACAGCAATGTGCAAGTTTAGGGAATAATTAGACACAATTAAACTCAGAACAAAACAAATATATAAAAAAAATAAACTCCGGCACGTAATCTGGCACAACCATATTCTACCAGCCTCCTATACTTTTATGACTTTATCGATGTTAATGGTGAACATTATCTAATATAATCCATCTCGACTTCCAGAAGGCATCTGATAAAGTTCCCCACAAAACACATGAGAAGATGTAAGTCCATGGCTGTAACGCCCTGGTGGACTGATAACTGATGAACAGAATATGAATATAGTCATAATTAATTAAAAAGACTTACGCTTTACATATGATTGAAGTGAAGAGCAATAAGATTTATTTTCAGATTCCATTCTGCCGCTGGGTGATTAAATCATACTGACAAAATTGATGTTATGCAACATGAATATCAACTGCCGATGTAAAAATCAGTAACAATGGAGATACACCTGCAAAAAAAAAAAAATCGAATAATTTACAGACTTTTTGATTTACTATTGAATATGAATTAAAGATGGCAAGTGACGTTTAATAATGATGAATACAAAATCTTACATGTCAGTACTGAATTATGAAAATATTATTTCACTAAGAATAATATTCAACTCCAGAAGAGAAACCAGAAAAAAAAAATCGAAATAACCATGTCAACAGTGCACAGAGTCACTGGAAAAGCATTTGAATTTAGATCGGAGAATAATTTCAATTTCTAAAGTTTCTTAGTACATCCACACCTGAAGTACTGTGTTCAGTTCTAGTCATATTATTACCAATACTGTTATGGAATATCTTGGGGAATGAAAGTGGGAGATAAAAATTGTACCCAGGCTGGGGAACAAACTATACGATGAACATTTAGTAGAGTTTAATCTGTTTAACTTCTCAAGCAGCAGTATCTATCAATCTATTTATCTATCTGTCTATCTATCTATCTATCTACCTATCTATCTATATGGTACAAAGATAGACAGACAGATAGACAATTTTCAGGGGACCTGACAGTTTAGAATTTTCTTTTAATGCACAGAAGAAGGAACCAAAAGTCAGTAGCCCGGAATGCTGTTCCATCCATGAAAAAAATAAACCAAAGAGCCAAATTGAAGATCTGTTCAATTCGAGATGCCTGCACACCTTGCTTTTAAAAGACTGAAGGTCATGGGCAGAGGAAAATGGATAATTCATAATGGAGACACCGAATTCCAGTAGTAGTAGTTGTTTACTGGCAAACGTTTCCAGTCATAGTGGCGAAACGTTTCCTCTACCATGGAGTTGTAAGGAAGAAAATGGCCAGCAATGCGGCAAAATATGATACAGACTAACAGTGCAAGATTTCTTGATATATATCTAGCTTCTAATTCCAACCTACCTGGCAATTTATCTCTTATCTATCTACATCACTGGGATGCAGCAACAACGCAACACGGTTATGCAGTTAAACAATTAAAACTACAGTACTTCTCCCTTACAGAACAAGACAATGCCGATTGTGGTTTTCCATTCATCATTTCCTATGAAATTTCTTTAACGGTTTTGACCCTGACTGGTGAGATTGGTGGCTGTGAAGGGTAGCCTTCTAGCACTAATCTTCATATACTCAGTTCATAGCAAAGATACACTCGTCAAAAGTTATCTGTGTAACACTTTGTTTGCTTTGTACTCCCACTTCGATGTATTCATCATCCCCCTCTTCCCCTATCTTATCCTTCATCTCCCCTCTCCGCTAACATTTTCTTCGGTCTTTTTCTCTCCCCCTCCATACACGCCCAACCGAAGTTTTTTCTCTCATCAGCCACTCTCCCTCCTCTTCAAATCACCCAGTCTCCCTCCTCTCCCAGCCCTCCTTCCCCAACCGTCCACCCTTCCTTCTCTCCCAGCCCTCCTTCCCCAGCCGCCCACTACGGGTATTTCTGCTCCCAGTCCTCCCTACCCAACCATTTCTTCTCACGCAGCCCACCTGGCCCAACTCTTTCTCATCTCCCATTCCTCGATACCCAACTATTTCTTCTTTCCCAAATCATCCTACCCAACCGCCCACTATCTCTTTTTTCCCAGCTCTCCCTACCCAACCATTTCTTCTCTCCTCGTCCTCTCTACCCAACCATTACTTCTCTCCCAACCTTTCCTACCAAACCGCTCAGTCTGTCTACTTTCCCAGCCCTCCCTACCCAATCGCTCAGTCTCCAGACCCACGCACATTCTTCATCCCCATCCACATTTCTTTCTCTTGCCATACATCTCAGTCTCCACTTTACCTCTTCCTCCTCCTCCTCTGCCCATTCTGTAACTTCTCTCATCCAAGTTCTTAATTTTCCACCCACTCTCTACCTGTCCGCTCCCCCACCCACTCTCTTACTCTCCCCATGTATCCTCCCTTGTCTCCCCTCCCTATCTTCTCCCCACCCATACACATCCTGCCTTATGAACCAATGAGGAAAGAAGAGAAATTTGTCGTCCACGTACTGAAGTTTCTGTTGCGGTCTTCACCCACCTAATGTATTTTACTCGTACTCTCTCTCTCTCTCTCTCTCTCTCTCTCTCTCTCTCTCTCTCTCTCTCTCTCTCTCTCTCTCTCTCTCTCTCTCTCTCTCTCTCTCTCTCTCTCTCTCTCTCTCTCTCTCTCTCTCTCTCTCTCTCTCTCTCTCTCTCTCTGCCAGTGAATACCCGAGCCGGTCTGTGTCTGTCATTTTCCTAGAAATTTCCCTACATAATGACATACCGTAGTATGGGGCAACTCCGACCGGTCTGAAGAAAGTACAAAATATTAATTAAAAAAAAAAAAAGTTAATAAAAAGAAAAAATAAATACAGAAACTGAAGATTTGACATTTCTTTTATCATCATTCATTCATCATCCGGACCTCCTTTCCCACCCTAGGGTAGGATGAGCAGTAGCAACGTCCAGACAGCCAAAGTTTGCCCAGTTCAATAGGCCACGCTTCCATTCACTCATCATTCAAGGCCTCGAATTGCTGGCTCCATCAGAAAAAAAATTTCACCACGTTCTGTAGCTTCTTTTATATTCATAAAAAATCAAACCGGTAGGAGTCTCCCCCCCCCCCCCCACGCAGTAAGACTGGTTTCATCACGCTGCTGGTCAATTCTCAGTTCGCAGCAAAGTCACCCTCTGTCATGTTAACTAATTTTTTTTGGCCCTCCTCATCCAGTCACTCTATTGCCTTCTCCTTTTCCTTTCACTTCCATCAATTATCACTAACCCAGCACGAACACTGTGAAAAAACGTTGGTGGCAGCAATTACCTGGAAACTGACGCAGTTAAGATACAATAACCAAGAAGGATCCACAATATGAATATGAAAGCCCAAGGGAGTGAGAACCACTAACAAAGTATCCAGTAAAATGGGGCAGACATCTATTCACCTCTCATTCAAGCAGACGAATTTCTCAGGTCCACCCCACAGGTAAAAACGATACACTGGAAAACTGGCTTCATAATGCCAATGAGAGAGAGAGAGAGAGAGAGAGAGAGAGACAGACAGACAGACAGACGGACAGACAGAGCAGGGAACAAAGCATCTTTCACGATATAGAAAAGGACCTCGGTTTCAAGGGATTTACCGCGAGTTAAAACGTAAATTACGTACCGTACGACTGAAAAGGAGGGCAAAATAAAAAGCATTAAGTATTAAGGGACAGAGGGACGTTAATTCATTCCAGAGAAAGCTGGCTTAGATTAAACTGCCGAGCCTTAATGACAATGACTGGACCTGGCTGGGACTGGATTAATGTAATTCAGTGTAACCTGCTGCTGCAGTGGATGTAATTGGTGGCGACGGTGGTGGCGTACTCGTTACACTAAGAGGATGTCATCGGTTTTTAAAGACTTACATATAAAATCATTACCCTTAAGTCAAGAAGTGAAGCATATGTTAGTCTTTATGTGATCTTTCTGCTCCGTGCAAAACTTCTTAAGGGCAATATACATACATGGGACGGATCATGACGATGTTCTAACTTCAGAAGGTGATTCTTAGACCAAGACAGCAAAAATGATATATCAGTACAGGTCCACTTCCCACCCATTACCGAGCTACAGTTCCTGATAAATTTGAGGGGAAATTATGAGACCAGCCATTATCGGCCATGACGGTTCATAACTTGACCCATGTTTACATAGTAAAAACAAAATTAACCATAGTGTACAATAGGTCATCTGAAGTTCGTACACCGAGTTCTGGTATTATTTGTGTGTGTGTGTGTGTGTGTGTGTGTGTGTGTGTGTGTGTGTGTGTGTGTGTGTGTGTGTGTGTGTGTGTGTGTGTGTGTGTGTGTGTGTGTGTGTGTGTGTGTGTGTGTGTGTGTGTGTGTGTGTGTGTGTGTGTGTGTGTGTGTGTGTGTGTGTGTGTGTGTGTGCTAACCTCAAGTCAACAACTCATACCTAAGTCAATAACTACCCAACTTCACCGGAGGATAACAACTTCCCCAAGGCATTATATTAATGCAAACTACAGAAAATCCAGATAACACAAGAACTGCAACGGTCATACTTTTACGTGAATACTTTATATTTTTCAGTGATTAAAATATTTTAAAAGTAACCTTATATTTTAAGGATAATATCTTAAAAGGCAAGAAGACTATTTCTACAGAAAACGCATAGAAAAGCTTCGTACACGTTTCCTTCTTATATGTATACAGGCTGTATGATTCTCTTGTACTAGGCATACACTTACATGTGTGTATGGGCTTTATGCACTGTGTAGGCTGCATTCTATTATCATACAGGTTAAATGTCAGTTTCATTAACACAGACAAAACAAGCACAATTCGTAACCTGTAGTCAACTCTGGCACACCAGTGCTTGTTGGAAAGGCTTAGCTTAGCTTGCTATATCAAATGAACTTAACACTGATTATGTCACACTTTCTGTAGTTTAAGCTTTCCTGTTTTTTAATTAACTGCGTTTTCAGCGGAAACACTCAGTAATTTTAGCGTAACTCTTTGCATTAACTCAGGATTACTTAAATTGTAGGAGCTTTTGGTTGAACAGGGCATCCTCCCTGACCCAGATGAAGCGGGGATTCGTACCCCTCGCAGGTCTACGCTTATGTATCCCACGTTGGTACAATGCTTCCAGTGGGATGACAATTATTGCTAGTCTGTGATATTTCCTATCCAGTATTGTTATCAAAGACTCATTCTGATGATAAATAGAGCAATCTTCTTGGGACATCACAATTAGATTATAATCAGCTCGTGATGTCCCAAGAAGCCATTATAGCGAAAGGGTTAAATAATTATTTAACCCCTTCGCTATAATGACTTGTTTAAAAGTTTATTCTAACAGTCAACACCATATCACACCTTCTGGAGAGTAGGGACACGAGGCTAGACTTCAGCAGTAAAAACATTAAGGTTTTTTACTGCTGTTCAAAAACTTTCGAGTAGCTGGGATACCTTTATATTTTAACTCTTTTAATCCATTGGCTTTTTAAAAAGATTATTCATGCTGCTAGGTGTCGACTATATTTTGCTTTTTACCAGACCTTTCGTACTGATGGGTTAAATGATGCATGTATCTAACACCACCAGTTCAAAAAGTCTCCCAAACTCAATGCAATCGTCTTTAAATGGCAAGAATAAGCTATTTAAAAAGTCAACACAGCAAACGGTTTAATAATTTAAACTGTTAGTCAAGACGATTTTATTCCGTTTGGGAGACTTTCCAAACTGGTGGTGTTAGATGCATCCATCATTTACCCCATCAGTACAAAAGGTCTGCCAGAAAGCACAATAACGGCGACTCGTAACAGTAAGAGTATGCTATAAAAAAGTCAGTGGATTTAAAATATGCTGGGATCCTACCAGCTATTCCATAATTTTTGAACCTCAGTAAATTTTTTCAATGTTTTTAGTACCGAAGTCCAGCCTCGTGTCCCTACTCTCCAGAATGGTTAATATGAGGTTGTCTGTTATCCCTTTACCATTTATGAATCAGCTCTGTGCATGACGTGTGGTAAGCTTCCATCCCACGTTAACTTCATCGTTCTCGGGGACCCGTATTCTTGCCGGGTAAGGAAGCTCGAACACCTCTTCCTAAGCGATTTATTTTCCATATTTCTTGGTTCTTTGGGGGCCCGTATTGTTGTCGGATAAGGAAGTTCCATAACACTTTTCCTAAGCGATGAATTTTGCTTATTGCACCTTACGCTCCTGCTGTGTTACACAAATCCTTTCAATATCGGCATACTCTGCAAAAATAACATACAAAAGTACATTAACCAGCCATAGCCAAACTAAATCGCTAAGGAACAGGTGCTAGAGAGCCTCCTTCACCGACGAAAATACGGGCCTGGATCTGACAAGGATAGGTAACATTTCGCGAGAGGACTTCACTACGAGGACGTCTTACCACCGTATTCTTGCTCAGCTTAGGAAGATAACCCAATTAGTGATGGGGATAATGAACGATGTATCTAATTACTGTAGTTTGAAGTCTTCCCTGAGCTGAACAAATTGCAAATTATAAAAGGGTTTCAGAAAGCGTATACCTCCGTCAGAGCTGCACCATCCTCCTTTCCTGTATTTATGACCTTGACTTCAGACTTTCATAAATTTCACAGTTTAATCACTTGTTCCTTTGATCATCCTTAATGATTATTCCAAATTAAGTTCAGCTTCATCAGATAGTTCGTTCATGTGGCTGATGAGAGAGAGAGAGAGAGAGAGAGAGAGAGAGAGAGAGAGAGAGAGAGAGAGAGAGAGATGGGGGGGTAAAAAGACGTCATCATAGTTGAGTGGTTAATTACTGGTGAAATTATTTTGAGCTGTAAAACAGGCACCCAAGTGCTTGATGTAGGAGTGTCTGGACACTTCAGCTAATGCCCTTGGCGGTGTGTAGGGTGATTTTGTGTAGTGTGGTGTGGTGTGAAAGGGTGATATGGTATGGTATGGTATGGCGTGTTGTGCGGTGTGGTGTGGCTTCAGTAATGTCACTAGTGCCCATGAGAATGATGCGCCTCGTTTCCGAAAATAGTTAGTGATGGAAAGATGGACAATGGCGACCCTGCAGATGCTCTGGCCCCTTTAAAAAAAAAAAATGTGTTTCGGAGGAGATCTAGAGATAATAACAAAAATCTTACTCTAATGAAGGAAAAAGAATTAAAATTAAACACTGGCAAGTCCATAACAAAAGAAAATGCTCTAATTTGGTCAGAAAGGAAACATTCGCTATCTAAACTGGCGGATCATTCAGGGAAAGGGAAAAATCATTATCTAATTTGTGAGATCAATGGGAGAAATGGAAATAATATCATTACCTAATTTGAGAGGTCGGTTCTAGAAAAATATGAATCAATGTCTCGTTAAAAAATAAACATGTAATGTTACATGGAAATTTAATGTAATGACTGTGTGTTGAATATCTAATATGGATGTCAATTTAAGATGGGAAAATATATAACAACAGGACGTCAGTCCATCCACGACATATTTTTCATATGCGCAAAGGAGACAGATGCGGTGATGTTGACGTGAAAAATGAGGCTAATCATAATGATAAGTAAAATGACCACAATGACGGAGATGATGTAAACTGGGATGACTGTAATGATAAAGATATAAAATATTGACCATAATAGTAACAATCATAATGAGAGAGATGATGTAAATTTTGGCGATGGTAATGAATGTAAATATTGACCAAAATAATAATGATAACATGATGGATGATTGACGATATACATTCCCAAGGGTGGACATAATTAAGGTACTGAAGGAGATGAGTATACATGATTGGTGAAACAGAGATATTATTAAGTAGTCCTTGGGGTACAGTTAATTTGATTAAGGTGACAAGAGGCAAGAAGTATGAGCTCTTTCTATGATGAATATCCACCAGTAACTTTCCCTTACCTTCCCTCTTAACCTCTTTCTATCACCGTTCCATTTTCTCTACCATCTCACCTCTTCCCCCTCCACCTACCCCTTTACCCCTCTCCCCATTTCCTCTGATGTTAATGGCCCTCGTGTAGTCGATAGGTATAAATATAATCCTTAAGCTTTTTTTTTCTTTTTCGGCCTCTCTGCCACACGGAGGCTAGAAATTATCAGTGGGTTTCCTCGGAGACAAATGGCCACACATCTACACGCAAAACACAGATATCGTAATGGGTGCGGACCTTAAATAATAAAATGAGAGGAAATATGGCTAATACTGCTCTGCTGAACTGAACAAAGATGATTTTCCGAAGATGGTGTTACGACTCTACCTGGGAATCTCATCTCTCTTAACTCCCTCTTTCTACATCACTGCCTCCTACTTTTCCATTGTCTCCCCCACTCTACTCAGATCCACTCACTCCACTTGATTTTAGTTCTGTCAACACAGATTAATGTTCTGCTATGACTCCCTTTCCCCTTCTACTGCACAATCCACTTCAGTGATCTCTTAGCCACTCCACCCCTGCTTCACCCATTCCACTATTTTCTGATTCACTCTATCTCAATGTTTATTTTTCTCCAGTGGTTATTCCTGTTGTTATTGTGAGACTTACTTTACTTTTGTTTTTATTAGTCCATTTCTAACTTCACAAGATACTACTGATCACTACTGATTCTTTTCGCCTCTCCTGCTTTCTTCTACTAAATTTCCCGCCCCACTTTCTGCCTCTCAGCTGCTTCTCCCACTCCATTCCTTCCTCTTCAACACTCCCTCGCCACCTCCCTCACCTCCCTCTCCCCATCCCCAGCATATTATTTCGCTTCTACCACAGCTGACTAATTCCATTGCACCTTTTTTATCTTTCCTCCCTGAATCTCATCATCCACTCTTAATTTTTAATTTCATTCAATTAAGCTCGCGCACACACACACACACACACACACACACACACACACACACACACACACACACACACACACACATTCACGCACAATCAAAATAAGAAAATAAAAAGAGCTAATTTGCCAGCACACACACACACACACACACACACACACACACACACACACACAATCAATCAATCAATCAATCAATCAAAGTAAAAAAATAGAAACGAGCTAATTTGCCTCAACACACAAACACACAAACACACACACACACACACACACACACACACACATCAAATTAAAAAAAGGAGCTAACTTGCTTGAACACACACACACACACACACACACACACACACACACACACACACACACACACACACACAAATCAAAGTAAATAAAGAGATATAAAAAGTGCTAATCTGCCTGAACACAACAGATGCACAATTTCACTTCTGTCGCAGGATGTGTTTCTCGCTTCCTTTCTTTTATCACCTGACGAGGTGATGCAGTTTCGGAGGGACTTGCTGTACTGGGACATATTCACTCAGAGGATGTCCTTTTCGTTTTTGTTTATTTATCTTTTATCATCTAATAATTCTGTTTAGTTGAGGAAAGTCTTCTCGAGCTGGAGGTGTTGGGCAGATCTTTCATTGCCCCGTTTACTGTCAGAAATCTGTCTTAAATTCAGTAAAACGGGTTGGGTGCAGCAAGAAAAAAATACAAATCAAACATTACCTTCTCGGATTTAAGAATCTAACCTGTGATAATAAGCGGGATACGTTTGAGCAGAGTAAACAGTGAAGATAATTTATGCATGTGTTCCTTGTATCTCATCTGATTATAACAACATGCAGTGGGGTGGCTGCCCAGTGAGGTTATGTCTTACTTTCGTGTTTTTCTGCCTTTTCATTTAAACCTGTGCCGTGAGAAGTCAGGTGCATAGTACAAAAGAATATATAAAAGAAACCAATAACAATGGAGCTATTGGGTTTACTGAGGCTATTTGTTACAGAGGAGACTATTGCTATGGTCAGTATTTTATGAGTCTAAGGTAAAGAAAGTAAAGCAGGGTGACTCCCCCCACCAACCAATGCCTCCAGCCGAAATCACCCGGAAAAAGTTAAAAGGACCATCGTGCAGTGTCGAAAAACTATCCTGAAAATTTCATAGACGGTCTGAATCATGGAAATTGCTCTCAATGATTTAAACTTGATTTGTTAAGTGCGTAAAGATAGTTTCTTGAGTTCTCTGTGATCTGGATGTAAGAAAAACAGTGAACTTATGATACTGTACAACCCAGAATGTGTTTAGATTGGGATTAGGAATGTGCCTTTCTTCTCTTGGCTGATGTTGTTGAAGCTGTTGTTTTTGTTAGATAAAATACTGAATGAAACCTTCAGCACGCCCACATATTTTGACCATAAACACCCACTTTCACAGGGTGTACTGCCCTCACTTTTCTCCACCATCCACCGCCATCCCATCCCAAACTCTCCCACCCACTCATGTCTGCCCACCCAAGCCTTTTTTTCCACTCCATCACACTGAAAAGAAGAGAGAAATTTCTACTCTACTAGCAGCGTCACGCCTCATACAGTGCAATCCTCACAGGGTATACTTTTCCTGTCCTGCACCACTCACCAACATCCCAACCTGTCACGCCCACTCTTCTCCGCCCACCCCACCCACTTGTTGCTTTCCCATCACATATTCAATTTCCCAATAACCACCGAACCAAACTGCGATTTTTGCACATGACATCACACCGTTATTGCCCGTTCAAAATGCTTGTTTCATTTATATTCTTATAGTACTGTGGAGGTCGCGTAAAACTGTATGTCTGCATTTTTAATCTATATATAAAAACAAAAGAAAGAAAAAAATGTACTGGAGGGCTGAATTTAGTCTCACAGCTTCAGCATCATGGCCTGAATATTTACCTGAATCGCTTTGTTTGACCTGGAGTGACCAGAAATGACCAAAGTAATGAACATGACCAGAATCGAACTCTTGAATCTAAAAATGGTTGAAAAAAAAAAACAAAAGGAATATAGAAGGAGTTGTTGCTGCCTCTGGTTAATAATAATGTGAAACCAACAGGCGACCATCATCCACTCACTGGACGTAATGCTGTCTACTTCTTCATTCACCTTTATCATTTATATTTTGTCTGCCCTCCTCTCTTCCTGTTTCTCCCATACTTCGTGTCACTTTTTATTACTCTTCTTTTCACTTCAAGTGGCTCTATACAGAGTTCCAAGCCTCATAGATTCCCGTAACTCATGAAACATTTATAACGCTGGGGGGTAACCATATAAGCAAATACCTGTAACAGGATGTGCAGCCTACCATACTGCTCCTGTTAGCTGGAGAGAGACACAAAAACGTTGCGTCTGTGCCGGAACTAAACATCCACACTCTTCCTCGCGCTTCGCTGTGGCGAGCTGATGCCTACCGTAAGGGAACATTGGTTCACCGCACGGGGAGGAACTGGAGGTGGTTGCTTGTCTGTAGTTGATGGGTCTGCTCGTCCAGACAAACCGAAGTTTCTCAACAAAACGACAACAACAAACAGGCAGAAGTTGCCTCCCCCTCCTGCAGTCCACCATCTTCTTTACAAGAGATAAGGAGTGAGGTGAAGGGCATTTGTATATTTGAGCAGCAGAGCAACCCAGTTATATCGGTGCCACCGCCCGAAGGCGCCCCACTCCACCACCAGAATGATAATAAAGAAACTAAACTGACCTGAATACTTGTGAATGAGCTGGATGTTTCCTAAATGGATCCATGCTGAACCAAATGGTCATAAACTTACCTAAGTGACTCTGAGATTATTGACGTTTATAATAAAAGATACAGGCTGTGTAATTAATGAGGAAGCCTTCAATCAATGTAAATATAAATGGCCCTAATCACACCCCACAGACCTTACTGAATCTGAACTACTGTAAAATGACCTAAAAATGATCCTAAACTAACCTACACTGACTGAATATGTGTGAAATAAATGGTAAAGGCCTAAATGGACCTTAAATGGCACTGACAAGGCTGTTTTGACACGACTGGACCTGATCTGACCTCGTGGCTCTGAAGTGATGTGACCTGGCCTGAATGGATGTGAGGGGCCTGAATGGGACTTTATTGGCCTGAAGGGTCTTAAATTTACATGTTAACCAACGACTTCATTCAGCTCGAGAAGGACTTAATTAGTGAAAAGGGTTAATGAAAGTTGTATCTAATATAGTTCGAAAAAATCCTCAGGTAAATAAAATCTGGTAGTGGAACGAATACAAAAAAATCACGTCATTGGTTTAAGACTGATTATCTGTAATACGGCATTTTTACACGAGGTTAATTTTCTGGCTACAGTTAATTCACGCGGGATTTACAGCAGAGATATACTCACACAATTCCAAAATGTAGCATACAGCAAACTTTTTATCCGTACAGTACTGCTTTGTAATTAAAACGAAAAGTACATGAACAGTTTCGAATTCTGTCGGATTAATTAGCAACTTTTTCTACACATTTTGCTGAGTTTGGTTAATGATGCGCTTCGCTTGATGATATTACACGATTTTTTCAGAGGTTTACGTTACCTATCAGCGGCATACAATTGTCTGACGGGAATTAAAAAGAAAGATATTCTCTTGCTGAAGTGTTTAAAGCTGCATCAACCCCTAGCAATATCCCTTTCTCTCCTGCGTCACCCGTCTTTAAATGATGAAATGTGGCAAGTTACAACCGTAGAGTTTAATATGACCTCCCATACCTGCCCCGACACCCCCCTCCTTCGTCACTAGCTACTCTCTCTCTCTCTCTCTCTCTCTCTCTCTCTCTCTCTCTCTCTCTAATTATGAAATGTGGCAAGTTACAACCGTAGAGTCTATTAAGCGTCATCCTACTAGCGGGTGTTGAGAGGCGAAGGTAGTGGTGGTGTCTGGCGTGCGTTAGAGTTGTACGGGAGTGTGTGTCAGAGGTACCTGTGGTGGGCATCTGGGGAAAGTTGAGAATGTGTCTGAGGGATGTGTCCAAAGACAAAGAACAGCTTTTGGGATTTGTCGGGGTGCTGGACTCGGTCAGGGAGGGTGCGGCTATCAATGGTTTCATATATCTTGTTCCTACATACCTCTCTACAGGCTTCTTTTCCCATCTCTCCTAACATTTCTTTCCTCCCTCCAACTTTTTCTTTCATCTCTCCCTATCTTCTCTCCTCCAATATTTTAAATTTAGATTTATTCCTAAAGACTCGTGATGGAGATGTCTTTTACATGAAGCTTTTCGTCCAAATAATCAAATCAGTTCACTCTGTTCACAGGAATGTGTAGTTTCCACCTTTGCTTTACACAGAATGGGGATGGGTGGGTTTATGGGAGCTGGGGAAGAACCATATCCACTGGGCATTTATCATTTCACTACCGTAACGTAGTATCCATTTCCTTCTTGCGACATTTATCTGAGATATCGTAGTGAAGGGAGTTACCAACGGTCTCCTTCAACCCCCTCAGTGCAATAGGTGTTTCCATAATTGTTTAATAGCAACAAGAATAAAACGTTAAAATACAAAATATATCATAGTGAAATCGCTTCCTGCTGTCGAAGGATTTTTTGTATTTGTTTTTGTTCTTTGTAATGGCAGACGATTCTATTCAGCTAAGTGGGTCACAGGATCA
Organism: Coenobita brevimanus; assembly: GCF_032717465.1. Classification (NCBI taxonomy): domain Eukaryota; kingdom Metazoa; phylum Arthropoda; class Malacostraca; order Decapoda; family Coenobitidae; genus Coenobita; species Coenobita brevimanus. The sequence continues at coordinate 52,171,166 of NC_137033.1, read as the reverse complement.
TATACATATGTAAATACTGGTACATCTGATCCTCTCACGAACAAGGCAACTCTAGTAACCTACTCCAAGTATCACCAGGTTATTTATTATGCCAAGAGTGAGTCATGGAAACGTAAGTGTTCAAAATCAAAGTCATCAGTCAACAGGGGTAAAATCCACGGGGATAAACAACTTTTATATTCGATGTTACACACTCAAAACTTTCAACACAGTCTTTTGAACAAATACCTGTACAAACAATATGCATTTAATATGACTTGTTTATCTACTGTAATAAGAGATGGCATAACAACGCTTGCAAACCCAGGACATCAAAAATATTCATACCTTGTTTCACAATGTAAACAACTGACAGAGGTGCCATACTTTTTTTTGTACTATTTGCAGTTAATAACCTGAAGATCAGAAAACACCCAGACAACGTAAAATACTTCAATGATATTAAAAGAATGCAAATCACGAAGTTCAGAAGCCAATGTGTTAACAATTACTATACATTAGAAAAGAGTGTCAAGGTGCCACATAACAGGACACCTCCAAACTTAACTCCAATATTCAACATAGAAAGCTGACTTCAGCGAAGAAAATGCCATAGAGAAAGGTTAACATCGGTCGTATGTAAGTTGTTGGAATTGGGGTTAATCGTTTATACAAATAATTATCTCTCTAAAGATTCACGACACAGAGGTTGGAAAGTAGCTGCCTTGTAAACGCTTCTGTGGCGCCTTGCTGCCAGCGATCGGTTATCAGGACAAGAGAATTAATTTTTTGTTTAAAATATTGCATATGTTTGGTTATTTCTTTGCATCTGACACTGTGACAGGTTTGTTGTGTTATGTGTTGCTATGTGAAAGCATCGTGAGTACAATAGTTCTCAGCGGTCCATTGTGCTCGTTGATGGATGAGTTTTGTGCCAGTTATTTTTATTTACTGTAAAACATCAGCTACTGTTTTGTTTCGTCGTGTGTGTCTGCGTACATACGGTACCATGAAACTGAACTGGTACAAAGCTGAAATTAGTGTTAGAATATAGACTACTTTTGCTCTGAACCTATATTACTTCAAGCTTCACTGTTTGAGGAAAAAAAAACAAAAACAAAAAACGCCATCTCAATTCTAGTGCCCATCAAGTAAAAATACGGCACTCATCCTCTCTGTTCAAGACATTGGCTACAACCTATTGTCCATATGAGTATATATATTAGTATTTTTTTTTTTTAAATCTAGCCAATTAAGTTTGAAATACAAGAATGCCAGAATTTATTTCCTTGATCTTTATGCAAACGACTTGATAGCTGGGTTATTTTATAAATATTAGTTAGATGTTAGCTATAAATCCTAGTCTATAGAATGCAAATAAATTATAAATCAATATTTGAATGTAAACAAAGGGAATGATAAGGTTATATTTTAACTGAGGCATCATGTGAACTGACAGCTTGTGCGCATGTGCCAATGAGCTTCCTGCCTCTTGCCCGACAGCAGTCAGAACGAGAGCACTCCGAGATTGCAAACCTCCGCTAAGGTTGAACAATCCCCCAATTGTCAACACCCCTGCAAAGGAATCCCCCAATTTTTGTTCTATTTTAAGTGGCAGGAACATCTCCATAAGATCTCCATAAGATCTACCACACCCAAATATGATCTGGATCCAAGACACATTCCGGATCTGGTGATCCAGAATGTTCAAATATATAGGGCTACTTGGCAGAGGTAATAATGTTAGTTGCAGGTTAGTAGCATTATTTGTTATCTCACAGTAGCGAGTTTGCCAGAAGCCCTATATATTTGAATATTTTGGATCATCAGATCTGGTATGTTTCTTGGATCCAGATCAAAGTTGGTGGGTGGTAGATCTTAGGGAGATGTTATCTTGTAATTTTTCTGCAAGCATTTTAGACATTACTGATCGAGTCAGAAGCAAAAATGTTGAAATTGCCACTATCCCAACATGGTAAAGAATCCTTTCAAAAATTCCTGGATCCGGATGATGATCCGGATCACCACCAAAATCTAACGGATTGTTCCTCGGACCATGCCCTACCCCTCGAAAAATTTTTAGCAAAATTCGTTCATAACTTTTTGGGTAATCCTGCTGACAGACGAACAGACAAACAAACCAACGGCGGCAAAAACATAACCTCTTTGACTGAGGTAATTAACTCACACCTCCTATAAGTCAGATCCTCCAAGATGCACCACTACTTTAAGTCATCCTGGAACATCACCTACATCATCCTTCACCAGTCATCCTATGTTTCCAGTCCTTCTCCATTCTCTATCAGTAGTGCTTTAAACTGTGTTAGAGACGTTTTATATACAGTACATACAGTACTTATCCTGCAAAATAATGAATCCAACAGATGTTCAAAGAATATTTATCTTAAAATGACCTAAGGAATCACCTTCTGAACTTCATGCATCAAGTCCTGGAAAACCTTGTGTGAATATATGTATGTATGTATGAGTTTTTTTTATGCAAGGAACAAGAAACTAAAGGCCAGAATCCCGCAAGACTGTTCCCTCCAAGAACAAATAAAGACAATAACAGAGAGCCAAATTCAAGATCCTTTAATTTCGAGATGCCTAGATACACTGTGTTTAAAAGAGGAAGCACAGACAGACCAAGATAGTTTCAGAGTTGATCTGTTGCAGACGACTACATGAAGAACTGGGAGTAACGCTAACGCTTGCATTAGAGTTGTATGTATGTATGTATGCATATATGTATGTAAATCACCAAGACGTAATAATAAAGCAGCAGTTTCCCGAGCACTTTCATATTTTCACATCTTCGGGGCATAACTGGCTCTGTGAATACCAGCAAGGATCTGGAAATCTGTATTTCCTTTATCCCTTGCAAACAGACAGACAGATAATGATAGATATACTGATAGATAGACAGACAGACAAGCAGAAAGGGGGACCGACATTTAGATAAACAAACAGATAATGACAGACAGACATATCAATTTGAAGCAAGAGTGGATAGGAAGGAGGAGAGCAAATGGGAGATAAGGAATGTGGGATGGAGGAGATGAGAAGACACAAGGAGGAAGAACGGAAGAGCAGCTGTGCTGGAGGGAGGAAGGGAGGAAAAGTCAGATGGACGGAGAAAAGGAAGGAAGGAGGAAGAAAAGGAATGAAGAAAGGATGGAAAGAGGATCGGAAGGTGGGTGAAGTTGTGTGTGTGTGTGTGTGTGTGTGTGTGAGAGAGAGAGAGAGAGAGAGAGAGAGAGAGAGAGAGAGAGAGAGAGAGAGAGATTTACCAGTCAAGAGTTCCCTGGCGTGCTGACAAAAACTCACCAACAAGAATTCCCCAACTAAATGCAGACAAGGACCAAAAAAATCATAAATATGCTGGGTAGCGTTTCCCCCTTTACAAATGATACAGGAAGGTATGCAATTGTTGAAGGTCAATTCTGTGAGGAATTTGAACACCTCTCATATACGTTACTATGCCGTTTTTACTCTAACTTAGCCTAAAACTGCCATCCATACATCCTGAATATCTATAACTAACATGAGATTAACAATGGAATATGATACTAGTCACGAAGAAATGCTATGGACAGGATGTAGTCATAGTACTGCCTTATTCTGCCACTGAACTACGTAAAGTATGCCGAAAAGGAAACAAAAAATATAGACTAGGTTAATGGAAAACGACTATAGTACATGCCATCCTTTACGACCATCCGGAACTGATAATAATTACCATACTAAAACCATTGAAAATTTGACGACCACCACAACCTTTCCCATCCGCCAAAATGGAATCTATTAATAGTAATATCCTATGTGATGAGACTGGAACAACATTTGTGAATATTGTGATTCCTCATTCAAGCAGTTGGCTCTTCATTCTCATCCATCATTCTACAGTTATCAACAGCATAAGGATGAATGAATCTGGTCAACATAATAATACTGGAAGATTAAAGAGGCCAACCTCCAAGGAAAAGAGTAAAAAGAAACTGTGATGACCTTGAAAACCGTTTAAGGAATTATGAGACGACTTGGTTTTTAGCAGAAATTCGAGAGAATAATGCCTTAGAGCTGCTGGGCACTGTGGACGTTTTTAAGCACCCTAATATCTAGAACACCTTGACAGTTTCTCATAATACGCTGACTCTACTGTATACTTCACTATAACTAATATTTTACGAATAACATTTATATGTGTTATGATGTTAAGAATGTTACTAATAAAGCACTTCCCTGCATGTTTCACTAATATTTTGCGCATGAACTGGTTAGATCTGTCGTGAAATTTATTGCGTAGATACACATTTCTTCTATTAAAGCTGTTAATGACATTTTACCTGAAGAGTGTTTTGTCCTCATTTGTGTTTAATCGGTAAGTTTTGTGCGGTGGGTTTTGTCCTGTTATCAAGTTCCCTCACCCTGACACTGTGGGTAGGCAAGGCAAAGTAGAGTAGGCAGGAAAGGCAGGGTAAGCTGAGGGTATGTAGGGGCAGGCTGGGATTTGCAGAAGGTATGCTGAGGTAGACATGGATAGGAAAGGTACGCAGGGTAGGCAAGGAAAGGCAGGGTAGGCAGCGGTGGGGAGTGTAGGCAGAGGTGGGCAAAATAGGCAACATTAGGCAGAGGTGGGCATGGTAGGCATCAGCAGGCAGGGTAAACAGTAGCAGGCATAGGCGGGCATTGTTGGAAGGGATAGGCAGGGGATGGAAGTATCGACAGGACAGACTGGTATAGGCAGCATAAGCAGGGTAGGCTGAGGAAGGCAGGGGTAAGAAGGATATACAGGACAGATATGGGTGGCTGTGTACGCAGGGCAGGCAGGGGAGGGCAGGGTAGATAAGGTGGACAGGGCAGGGAGGGTATGGACAGAGGGAAGGGGCATGCAGGGTAAGTAGGACCAGACAGGATTGGCAAGACAGACAAAGGTAGGCAGGGGAAGGTAGGATAGAAAAGGTACATTAGTTAGTTACGGTAGGCTGGTTGGACAGGGTATGCATGGAAACAGGGTATGCAGGATAGGCAGCAGGCAGGGGCAGGAAGCACAGGCAATAATAGCCAACAGTATGCAGGATAGGCAGCAGGCAGGGGCAGGAAGCACAGGCAATAATAGCCAACAGGGAAGGCAGGCAGGACAGGGAGGCAGGCGGGGTAGACAGGTTGACAAAGTAGGGGAGGTAAACAGGGTAGGAAGGGATAGATTGGTTTGATAAGGGAAAGGAGGATATCAGCAGGAGGGGTAGGTAGGGGAGCCGAGCCAAGGGGAGACTGAATATTCATGGGCAAGATAGCTAATCCAAACAAACATGAGGCCAGACGGTTAAAGGTGACAGCAGGCAGGCAGGCAGAAAGGCAGATACGGAGGCATGCAGAGAGGCAGAAAGACAGATATGGAGAAGGCAGGTGAGCATGCAATAAGGCAGGCAGGACGGAGGTAGGCAGACATGCAAGCTCAATACCCGAAGACGGCAATATACTGGCCCAACACCCTTTTCACGGCACTTTGTGACTGGCCTCATAATCCCATGTTATTTTCTTGCGGCATCTTAATAGCAGAATATGACACATGAACTTTAGTGCTGAGCATCATATTCTAACGTCAGCGACCTTTAACACCTCAACAGCAGTAAAAGACAGTGCTACGGTTCTACATAATTTCCATACCACTTCTTCGTGACTAATATCATATTATGATGTTTGTCTCTAGTTGCAGGTCAACATTACAAAAGGAGAGATGATAATTTCAGGTCAATATAAAGTTCACAGATTAGTGTAACTAAGCATAAATGTACAAATACCATTACAGTACGGAACAAGGTACTGTACATTTTACTAACCAACGTAGCATATAACTCAAGATGCAGAAGAGTGACTAAATCGTTTTGGACCCCATGAAGGTTGGAGTAACACCTCAAAAATGGAAAGCATAAATATTGAAACAATTATCCCAACAAAGTAGGCGTAATTTAGCACAACTTCATTAGCATTCGACCGCACCGACAGCCAGCCAGTGCTCCGCCTGCCGAGCTTAACATTATTTTCCTCACTAAATTTATGCCTTTGTCGACATCTCATTACAGCATCTGTTTACTTTCCAATCAGTCTGGACGTGGGGAGTAATGAATGAAACCGAGCTATTTGAGAGAAGAGTGTGGAGCTACGTGGAGAGATAGGCAAATAAGGAAGTTGGGAAGTGCTGTGGTGTTAAAGTGGATATGATGTGTGCAATACACACTGGGGCTGTTTTGCCAGTTGCAAATGGAGAACGAGAGACTTCCCAGAAGTGTGTGAGTTCAGTTGAAGAGGATAGGGGAAAGGGAGACAGAGAATAAGGTGGAGTAGCCGGATAGAGATGTATATGAATTAGAGTTGCATGGGGTGGAGTTGTGGCAGCCTGACAACGGAAACAAGGACGGCATGGAGGTAATTTGTTCGCTGTCACCTCCTCCAAGATTAAAACGTCTGGCGACAGAGAAGTTGGTAGATTATACGAAGTTTTGCTGAGACATTGTGACAGATGTATATAAGTTGTGTAGAGAAACACGAGTCTGAAACAGAAATTTGTTCCTAAACTTCTGTCTCAGACTCGTGTTGCTCTACACCACTTATATACTGTATATATACGAAGGTTTTTGTCGTTACCTTATAATACATCTTCAATGAACTTTATTTTTTTTTTAATTCTGCTCTGCATACAAAAAATGTGAAAAAGTGATGGATGAAAGTGGAAGAATACTAGCAAATGGATGGACCTAAGGAACATCTGGAAAGAAAATTGTGAAAGTTTGCTGAATTGGAGTGGTAAGAACGAAGCAGCAGTAAGCAGGACTGGAGTTGGTGGTGTGCAGATGGAATGTGGTGGCAGGATATGTGGCATTGGCAGAAGTGAAGAATTCTAAGAAAAGATTGAAAAATGGGAAGGTATCAGGTGTTGATGAGATATATGCAGAGACAATCGAAAGTCGTGGGGACGTTGGGTGGAAATGTGTGTTGGAAATAAGTAAGGAAGTTTGGGCAAGCAAAGTGTACCAACAGAGTGGAAGAAGGCTCCGACTGTGGCCCTGTACAAAAATAAATGTGACAAAAGAGAGTGCAAAAATTATCAAGTAGCTATAAGTCTGATGAGCGCAATACGATAGGTATTTGAAAGAATAATCATAGAGAATTCAAGGAATATATCAGAGGGATTAGTGAGTGACGAACAAGGAGACGTTAGGTGTGGCAGGACATGTGTGAATCTAGTATTCTCAGTGAGATAATGGAGAAGGCTTGTAATGATTTTATGGCGTTTGTGCATCTAGGAAAAAATGCCTGAGTTAAATATAGAGAATTTATGCAGTTCTGCGGACGTATAGGGTGGAAGAAAGGCTCCTCGATATTGTCAAGAGCTTCTACGGTAGTAAGGAAGCTTGTATAAGAGGAGGCGGTGGTGCAAGAAAGCGGTTTAACATAAGTGCTGGAGAAAAATAATGATGTATGATGTCCCCATGGCTGTTCAAAATTTGTATGAATAGGGTGATGAGCGACGTAGAAATCAAGTAAAGGAGAAAAGGATAAGAAAAGTAATGAAAGGTGAAGGGTGGAGTACAATATTAATAATCGATTTACGCAGATGATAATTATATACTGTCCTGTTGTCTAATAGTGAACAGAAGCTTGCAGGGTAGTGTGGAGTTTTGTTGACGTATGTGATAGCTGTCCTTGGTAAGTAAATATAGTCAAGAGTAACGTGATGGATGTTAAGAAAGAATGTGACTCACAGTGAGATGTTTGGCGAATGGAGTTGATTTGAATGGGTGACATAGTTTAAGAAATGTGGTACAGTGATAGAAAAATTGGGGTAAATATGTAAAGGAAGTGAAAAGTGGAGTGGCACGGGGAAGGAAAGTGGACTGTACTTAAAGAACCCTAATACAGAGCAGAGGCCTGAGCATAGCAGCTGTAAGAGGACTGCGTGAAGAAGTATTAGTACCCACACTAATGTACGGGCGCGAGATCTGGTGTGGCATGGAAACGAAAAGTCAAGAGTTAGGGTGGTGGTGATGAAATTCTTGAGAAACGTGTGCGGAGTGGGAAGAGTGGCCAGGATAAGAAAAAATGTGATTCGTGAAAGATGTGAAGCAAGGAAGTCCATGAATCCTAGAGATGAAGAATGTGTGCTTAGATGATATGGTCATATGACGAGAATGAATAACAGTAGATGGTGAAAAGTGTATATATATGAGTGTGTTTGAGGGTGGGAGGAGGCGTGATACGTCAAGAAGAAAGTGGATAGATAATATTATGGTAACTGGGTGTGTGAGAACGAGTCAAAGAAAGGTATGGAAGCTGACGAAGCTTGGGAACTGACCGAGGATGAGTTTTGTGAGGTGTGTTCAGTGTTCTGGCAAACCCCTTTTTAACTTGCAGTTGTTGGACTGACTCAGTCTGATGGGTAATTATGAAGTTAAGAGTGTAAAGGTGTACCTATGAGGTGGAACTGGATTTCGGGGGCTTGAACGGTGTGCAGTTCATTCCATTATGCGTGCTGTTGACAAGTTCTCCCACTGTCCTGTTGTTTCCTACTCCTTGCTTTCAGGGCGATACCTCACCCCTTGTGCGGGTAGGAAAACAGGCAAAATAATTATGATGACGACGACGATGACGACGACGTTAATGATGATGATGGTAATGCATGCAGAGTTAACATTTGGTTTATGGATGGCATTTATTAACCGACTTCTTTTTTCTTGTCTTTAGACAATTTCACTGAGATTTGGAGATATTTTCAACTGCTGAGGGGCTGGATACGAGTACACCCTCCATGATCGTCCTTTGGCTCCTATGACCCTTAGCTGAATAAAATCGTCTGGCATTTGCTAGAACCCAATACTAGAGTTCGTCCGATCATGATTTAACTTCACTGTCGATCACAACTGGATACGACCAAACCAACATCCAGCCAATTTCCCACACAAACTTGATGCCTTAATTGATTTTGCATTACAATATTTTCAGATAGGGGAGGGGCCTAGTCAGCCAGTCAGTCATTCTCTGGTGATTTTCTCATGCAAGGTGCTTTCCCCTCGGAAAGCCCCTTATTTTGCCTCTAAAGAAGTATCATTTAACCCCACATTTACCTACCGGTTTTGCACGTGCTTTTTTTTTTTTTTCCTGCATCCCGATAGGTAAAGTATATGAGAGCAACATGAGCTTACTTTCTTCTTGTTCATGTTCTAAGACAGGTTTGAATAATGCCACTGCCTTGCCAGGATGAAAATGGCCGGCCTAAAACAACCATCTTCACGAGGAGCTTTCTTGCCGTGCAACCCATTATTTCCTGGCTGGTCCCGCCCACTCCCCTCCAATCTCTACCCTCCCCACCGGCACTGACCATTTATTAGGCATATTTCCAGTGCCAGCATCATGCCTCATACAGTGCCCGTCACTGGATATACTCTCGTCCTGCCCCACCACTTATTACCATGTAGTTCACAGAGTCCACCCCTTTTCACTCATTCCACCAGTTTTTTCTCCCTCACCTTGTACTAGCAATTTACCACACTACTCACAACACCCACCTCAGCAATATATCCCATTACTTACCACTTTTCCAGCCCATCCCACCCACTCCTCTCTCGCAACTGCACCATCTTTTACCCTTATGCCGTGAATATCACAGAAAAGAATGCCTCAACCACCAGCCAAGCTACAACGCTCAACACACAGGATACTCTTTTTCCCTTGTGGCCACGATCATTGCAGCCCATCCTGCACACTCCTCTGTGCTCATCCCACCCAATACTGAAAGATCTGAAACGTCGTACCTCAAAACCCACTGCACTGAATGGGCAGTTCTCAGCACACGCGTTTATTGGATTTGTTGGACCTGGAGTGACCTGACAAAACCTAAATTGGATCTCCTGGACCTGCAGTGACCTGAAAACACCTACATGGATCTGATGGACCTGGAATGACTTGATGGAACCTATATGGAAGTGATGGGAGTGGAGCGACCTGAAAGAACCTAAATTGCTTGAAATCCATCTGTACTAATACATCTGGGTCTGAGTCTGACAGATGAGCTGGAGTGTCTAGAAAGGGTCTCATCTAAAATCTACACTGACCTAATAATGTGACTGGATCTAAACTGGTCTGATTAGGTCCAACTGGCCGTGAATTTCCTACACCTTATTGGACTTGCATTGCTCTAAACAAACTGAGCCTAAATTATGAAAGACGTGAATGGACCTAATCACTTGAATAGATATAAATGGAACTATATGGATCTATCTGGGCCTGAAATATCTTAAACGGACCTGCCCTGACATGACTAAGCCTGCATGGATGCAAGCAGCCTGAACTGACCTAAATAACATGAATGGACCCGACTTGATTTGAACTGGTCTTATTGTGCCTGAAGGGTGATCATGTTGGCTGAAGGTTATGCCATCACCGCAGTACACAGTCTTCAAACAACGGGCTTTACTATGATAGGGCTTATTTTTCTCTACTTTGCAACACATTTCTTTACTTCATGGGGTGTCGTTTATTACCGCCTTGCACTACACCATATTTGTTAATATACATAAAGCTTCTTAGTCTACTTTATATTAAAATATTTATTATTTTTATAATCTTTTATTCGCACAAGAGAATGAACCAGGAAAGGTGCCTGCAAACCTTTCCGTTCGAAAGAAGGTAAAACAAATCAGAAGTTGTCCATTTTGATATGCCCGACACACTGCACTTATATAACAGAGGGTCACAGACAGTAGGAAAGACAGACTAAGAAAGACGCTTCCAGAGTTTACCAGTGGTGTACATGAAGGACAGAATACTGATTAACTCTTACAATAGCGAGCTGGACAGAAAAGGGATAAGTACCTGTGTGTGTGTGTGTGTGTGTGTGTGTGTGTGTGTGTGTGTGTGTGTGTGTGTGTGTGTGTGTGTGTGTGTGTGTGTGTGTGTGTGTGTGTGTGTGTGTATTATTTTTCTAAATGTACTGACAATCCAATACCTTGCATATTTTGGAATATAAATTCCCCTGTACAAAGGACAAGGGGAAAAACAAGTGTTTGGTAATCATGGGGGCATTTGTCTTCTTAGTGTAATAGGAAACGTACATGGTAGGATACTTACTGCAAGAGTTAGGGAAATAACTGAGGAATTAGTTGGAGAAGAACAGGGAGGTTTTAGGAAGGGAAGAGGTTGTGTAGATCAGATAGGCCTATTCATTCTTAGGTCTTTGGTGGCAAAGGGAAAGAAGTTGTATGCGGCCTTCATGGATCTGGAGAAAGCGCATGACAGGCTGGATAGACAAGGAATGTGGAAAGTATTAAGAATATATGGAGTAAATGGGAAGTTGCTGAATGTTGTGAAGAGTATGTATGGGGGGGGGGGGGCTAAGGCTGCAGTGCGTGTGGATAGTGAACTGAGTGAATTTTTCTATTAGAGTGTTGGATTGAAACAGGGATGTGTCATGACCCAATGGTTGCTCAATCTGTATATGGATGGGGTTATTAAAGAGGTACAAGGTAGGGCAGTGGATGTTGGAGCTACCCTATTGAGAAAGGGCTGCGTTTGGAAACTCCCTGTACTGTTGTCTGTAGATGATACTGTATTGTTAAATGAAGACGAAGGAACTGCAGGGCTTGATGAATGAGTTTGGGAGAGTGTGTATGAAACGGGATCAAAAGGTGAATGTAGGGAAGAGTAAATTTATGGTCTTCGTGAGAAATGAAGCCACTGAATGTATAGTGAGGCTCGATGAGAAGGAAATGGAAAATAAGAGTGTGTTTAAGTACTTGGTGTGTGTGATGAGTAAGGATGGAACTCTGGGGGATGAAGTGCTTGTAAGAGTACAATAGGGAAGAAATGTTGCTGGTTCTTTGAAAGCAGTGATAATGAACAGGGAAGTGAGCATGGAAGTAAAAAAGTCGCTGCACGACAGTATCGTGATACCAACCCTAACGTATGGAAGTGAGGCTTGGACCTTGTTGGAAGGACGCAAGTCAAGAGTGAGAGCAGCGGAAATGAGTTATTGGAGAGGAGCATGTGGAGTTACGTGGAAAGACAGACTGACAAATGAGGAAGTGAAGGAGCGTTGTGGTGTGGATGCGGATGTGATAGAAAGCGTTAGAAATACACTGAAGTGGTTCGGTCATGTGGAGAGGATGGAGAGCGAGAAACTAACGAGGAGAATGTATGTGAGTGAGGTGGAGGGGGGGGGAGGGAGGCCGAGGATGAGATGGAGGGATGGAGTGGAGAGGAATATGAGAGAGGGGGTGTGAAATGGGAGCAGGGCACTGAAATGGCGTTGGGCGGGGCGACATGGAGGCAATTTGTTTGTGGCCACCCCTTACGGCACTGAGGCGTCTGGCAACAGATAAACAGATAAAAAATCCATTACGCTTATTACAAAACATTCTTTTTACGTGTTTTACGAGGCATTTGATTTTTTCTGTGACATTCCATTTTCTTAGTTTGATGAGGCATTTTTTAATACTTATTTTCCATTAAAATACTGTTAAAATTAAGTAGGAATTTCTACCCTACTATTAATTACGGTATATAATTTTTAACATTACAGGGAATATCAGTTTAACAACTTGAGTACAAATGCATTTTACCATTCTCTAATATACAGTAATATATATATATATATATATATATATATATATATATATATATATATATATATATATATGTGTGTGTGTGTGTGTGTGTGTGTGTGTGTGTGTGTGTGTGTGTGTGTGTATAGTCAGCGCAGCTCCAAGTGTCCGGAAGGAGATTCAGGCACGTTGATTTACCTACATCAAATCGGCACTCTCACAGCTGTAAAAAAAAAAAAAAAAAAATCGGTCGGGGTGAAAATGATTATTTGAAACTAACCATCAGCCCCCTTGCTTACCCCCTTGAATGGCTGTAACAGTAAGTTCAAAAAGTTATGCACACCTACCTGGATGCCAGTCAGTCTCACGTGACTGACCCCCACCTCTCTCATTCGTGCACTACGGCTTGATGCGCACTATAGCTCCGCTCACGGTTTACTCTCACTCCGCTTACAGTCATGGGTAATGCACACTACCGCACCGCTCTCCCTCCGCTTAAAATATCTTTTAGATGACCGTTGTTTGCGCGTGAGCAGAGAGAGAGCGAACCGTGAGCGACAGAGTGCATGCTCCCATCGAAATACATGTAATGATATTTAACCGGTGCGAGAGCGAACCGAGGGCGAAGCGAGAGCGGAACGAAAGTGTGCATGGAACCTTAGTGTTTAAGTTGACAGTGTCACTTGTTAGCAACGTCTAAGCCTTATACAAGTCCTGATACCGTTGTATGAGCAATCTTGTCATAAAATAAGTTTAAATAGCCGTAAAACAAGTGAATAAAACAAGTGAACAAACTGGTGTTAATGAACATTCAGTACGCTGATTAGTGACCAAGTTCAAGGGTGGGAAGGTGGGGGGATCAGAGGTACCCTCCCACAAACACAATGGGTGTGGACACTCAAGATCTCCGAGCGCAGTCTAGCAGTTTTCAGGCTGCCGGACACCTGAAGGAACAAAATCCGATTCTATTCCAAGACGGGAGTGTACGAACTATTCAGAGCACCATACAAAAGAAACTACAGTAGAAAAAGCTTCTTGTTACCGATGTCCAGCATTTGAGAGTTGCTTTTGTAGGGAAATATGTATGGACTGTAGATAACTGGAGACGAGGTCTGTGGACCGATGAATCGACGTTTTTTGTTAGTGACACCAAGGAGCAGAAGGTGTGGCGTGACAGAGTCGCTTCCCTGCAATCCAAAGTTCACAGTAAACTTTGCCAAACACCCTGCCTCCCTTAAAGTATGGACAGCTTTCTCTTATCTCGGACTAACCGATCTTATTATTCTCCCTAAAGGCCAGAATGTCACCAAAGACCTTTATCTTTGTCTTTAAGACGACCACTTGGCTGACTGCTCTGTGGCGAGTGACGACGAAGTGTTGCAGCAGGACGGGGCTCCCTGTCATACTGCGAAAGTCATCAAGAGCTGACTCTGCACAAGTAAAGTGGAGTGGATTCCTGATTACTCACGGAACAGTCCTGATAGCTCACTCATTGAGAACCTCTGGACCATCGTCAAAGGCAAATTAAGAAACGAAGGTGCGTCTACAGGGGCCATATTGGAGGTTGCCCTTCGTCGTATAGGAAGCTAATTTTCCCCTAGTGTCACGAGTCGGCGCGTTCTCTATTTAAATAAACTCGTGACATTAAACTTTGGTGGGAAACCGCGAATTCTAGTGGAATCCCAGTATGTATCACTCAGTCAACCACCACGTATTCACCCGATCGGGAGTGTTTTCATAACATCTTTCACTGTTTCATAAGTGATCGTCCTTGTGCGCGACGTTAGCACTTCCGCTGAGTGATTTGTTATGGGCGTGTTTCACTCACTTCTAGCCGTTAGCAAGTGCGGCCTGACACTCGCCTCTCTCTCACAATTTGAATTCAGTTAGGATTGAAGCGCCATGAGACCAGGTTGTTCCTCAGCGGGTTCCTGAAGTCTCCACCTAGTGTGAGCCGTCGAGAGGTTCAGTTAGTGTGGCAGTGTCCTCCTCAGCAACAACGCCCAGTCCATTCTGCTTAGCCTACTTTTCTGACCAGTATTTCTTTTCGTTTTTCCTAGGTTTAAGAGTTTAGCTTTTGAGTGAGCGAGTGAGTGTATTCTCTTTGTTTGATTTTGAAGTCATTTGAGACGCATGTAATGTAAATTTATTTAATTGTAGTCAATAAATTTACAGTTCTTTCTCTTGAGCTTAATGTAATGTAAACTCGTGTTTTATTCTCCACATTTAGCTTATTTTAGTTATAGCTCCTAGTTTGCATAAATGCTTTGCATTATTCACATCTGGTACTTAGGCCAGTCCTTTTTATTAACTTAAATCCGTTGTGCAACCAGGAGTTAATGCATCGGCAAGAACCTCTTTATCATTAATAGCATTAGATATTGATTGTCAGGGGTGGAGTCACTTTCTCCAGAGGCTAACAGTACCAATAAACAGCACGTTTGAGTAATTAGTCTCTGCTGTGTACTGTTGAGAAAGTTTATAAATTCTCGTCCTTAGAGAATCAGCGAAGTAAGCCGGCATAAAGTAATCACTGCTTGATTTTCACGTCAATTCTTTGGCCTGTTCTTAACTATTATTGAATATTATTCATTAATATTCCATACCTAAAAACCCCGTGACACCTAGTACCCTCAAGAAACTCGCTAACTATCTCCCAGACCGTTTTTTGGATGTGCAAATAGGCAAAGGTTACCTCATCAACAAGTAAACAGATCGATGGAGGGTGTTCAGAGAAAAGGAAATTGTATTCCACCCTGTAGTTATGATGAATTTTGGTTGTCATATAAATTTGTTATGCGAGGTCAAGTCGTGTTGTGCTGACAGTATATATCGCTTAGAGAACTTTTTTACAGGGTGACCCAAAATGAATGCAACCCATAACCCAAGGAAGACGGAGCGACATCACCCGTGGGGAGTAATGGTTCCAGCAGGATGGGGCCACACCACACACTTCAAACCAAACGTTGATGTGGCTGCGGTAACGACTCGTGGGTCGACTGATCAGTAGGAGGTGTGACACTGAGTGGGCCCCACATTCACCCGACCTGAATCCCCCGGATTTCTATCTGTGGGGTTATCTGAAAGATCATGTTTATGAAAAGCACCCCCAGATAATCAGAGACCTGAAAACAGAAATCACGGCCAATATCAGAGCTACCCCCGGAGAGGAGTGTGTCCGCGTAATTGACAATTTCACATTCAGGAGTGCCTGCGACGTGGTGATCATTTGGAACATATATTGAAAAGGTCATAAAAAACAGTCCATTTGAACTGCAGAACTCAACCTTTCAGGACTATTTTGTTATCAACTCAGCTTATCATGAATCTGTTGTACAAATGACACACACTTTTATGGGTTGCATTCACTTTTGGTCACCCTATATTAACCCCTCCATTCTGATGACGTTGTTTTCTAGTCTATCCTTGTTACCCCAGGACGATTAGATATAGCTTAGGAAATATCTCTCGTACAGAACATGTTAATGAAGGTTGTATATATCCCCACCAGTTCGAAAAGTATTCCCAAAGCTGAGTATTATCGCCGGCAAGTAGTAAGAACAAACCAACAAGACGTTACTAAAGTGAAGGGTTAAAGGTTTATTTTTTTTTTTTTTTTTTAACTGATATTGTACCTTGCGAACTTAGTCCAAGGAATACACACTGGAGGTCTGAAAAAATTGAGGGATATGGTGAGAGTGAGGGTGGGGGAGGGGAGAGAAAGGGGAAGAAAAAAGGCGGAATGAAGAGGGAAACTGGGGGAAATATGGGTTGGTGGAGAGTGTCAGTGGAAGGTAGAGTGGGAGGGATGGAGGGATCAAAAGGATGGAGAGGAGAGTGGAGGGAGTGGGTGAGGATGAAGGAGGGTTGTGCAAGAAGGAGGAAGGGGAGTGGGAAGGTGAAGGAAATTGTAGCGAACATAGGGGAGAGTGGGGATGGAAGGAAGGTGATGTGAAGGGAAAAGGGAAGGAGGAGTCATGAGGAAGAGGAGAAGTGAGGGGAGTGAAGAAGAGTGGGGAAGGAGGAGTGAGAGAGAAAGAGTGAGAGAGGGAGGGAAAAGAAGAGTGGATGAGGGGAGATAAGAGGGAAAAGAAAGGTGGATGAGGGGAGATAAGGGGGAATGGATGAAGGTGGAGGAGGTGGAAGGGGGAGGAAAGTGGAGAAGGGGGGCAGGGGGAGGAACATGGAAGAAGAAAAAAGGTATGAGAGAAGACAGAAGTTGGAAAAGAAAAAAAGTAAGAGGGGAGGGAAAGGGGAAGGGGGTGAGGAGAAGAGGGGGCGTTGGGTGAGAAGTAAGCCTCTCTTCGGTACTGTGGTCACGTCGTGCAAGCCTCTTTATAACAGCATTTTAAACGTTCCGTGCCCCAAACCACCTCCTCCCACCTCCTAAATGTGCTACCTACCTCCTCCATGTATGCCACAAGCCACTCCTCCCCTCACCACCTTTCTCTAATCCTCTCCCCTCTCCCCTTCCCTCCTCCGTTCCTCAACAAATTACTATTTTGCATAAGTTCAGTACTAGGCAAAATTTTGGAAGATTAATTTATTCTTTGATACTGTATGCATAACCCTTGACGATCAACATGAAGTCCGTAACAAGTGATCCTTCATTACAAATCTATTAGAATACTGTTAGACGAAAATGTATATGTTAACTAGGTCACAAAAATAGTCTGACGTGATTTATATCCAGCAGATTTTTAGAAAGCGTTTGATAATGTTCCGTATTAAAAAGTAAATTAAAAGCTCATGGTCTCTCAATTATGTTAATGAAACGTTAACTGGCTGACACACTGCCAGCAACGAGTAGTGATAAAAGGTGAATTACCTGATTGACTGGAGATAATAGTCCCTCAAGGTTCAGTTCTCGTGCCAATTCCATTCATTATTTATATCAGTGATCTACAGCAGAAAATATAGTCCTTTCCCATGGTAGCAAATTTTACATACATGAAAAAAAGTAATTACCAAACCAGACTGTCAATTCACTCCCAAACCTGTATAAACTAACAATATAAAGCGCAAATGGAAGGTAAACTTTACTGTAGATAAATTTAAAGTAATGCATTTTGACAACACAAGCATTAAATACGAGAACTGAATGTTCGATACCTCGGTGACGGAAGTAAGGGACGAAAGAGAGCTACAGGACGAAAGGGGTCTAGAAGTCATTATCAATAAGCATCTGAATAACTCTCAACAGTGGATAGCATCAAGTAACATGGCGAACAAGAGGCTCTGCTTTATTACAAGCAACTTCGATAACAAAACAGCAAAGTAATTTCCACACTTTGTCCGGCACTGGTTATGCCACATTTTTACTAAACACCGTGTACAGAAAAAGTCCATGCACATTATCAAGGACTAAGACAAACCTGAGAGAGTGCAGTCAAGGGTCACTAAAATGACCCCATCACTGACAAATCTGCCCTACGAAGAACAATTATAAGAACTAAATATGCTCTCTCTCTCTCTCTCTCTCTCTCTCTCTCTCTCTCTCTCTCTCTCTCTCTCTCTCTCTCTCACACACAAAAAAAGGTCTAAAACAAATATTTAAAATTCGTATTAAATTCGACGACGTTAGTTATGAAAAATTAATTCGAAATACAGAGGGATATTGACATTAGAAAAATTGGAACTCGAAGTTAAGATACACAGTTATAAAATATGGAAAAATTACTTGAATATTTGCGCAGTGGAAGAAGGATAGAATCTACCAGTAATGAAACAACAGCATTCGGAGGCCGAAGGCTAATCGCCAGCCAAATATGCTGTTGGATAAGGTAAGTTTCCAACATATCAGATTTACAGAAAATTCGCAAAACTCTTCAGAATTGATTCACCGCATTTCCCAAAAGCCAGTCCAAATAGAAATATGTAATATGGTGGCTATCATTCGGTCGCCTTTGATCAAATCCTCACTCAAAGTAACAGGCTTCTGCACATCTTTGTCCACAACTTTTCGAGATATGTTGGGAACACACACACACACACACACACACACACACACACACACACACATTAAAGACATTAGTTCCTGACTTCGATTACGTCATTTTGATCAGGCTATCATCAGCTGATTTTACTACACTCAGGAATGATCTCTACTTGCTAAAGAGGTCTAGCTGTGAAGGGCATATCTGACTCCGCCAGCTAGAAAGATGTTTATGCTGAATATAACAGTCTGTTGGAAGTATCGAAAATACAGAATGTCCTCGAGCTGAAAGTCCTAAAAAGCAAACTTGTGCACTGCCCCACTGTTACTTTATCTTTCCATATTTTTATTATTTATACTGATGATGCTAAAGTTGATGTCTCATCGGTCATTTTACAGAATCAAACAACCTGTCTTGACTTCAATAAAAGGAACGTAAGTGTAATAAAGTTCTTGTCCATTACGTGTGTTTACCATGATGTATTCTAATTAGTTTCTGACGAACCACTGCGATAACCGACCTGTTCAAGTGATTCACTAACCGGAAGGACTCGGAGGATGATATCTTACTTGAGTACTTAACTATATGCGATTATAATAATTACCTGACAAGCCAAGTGCATTGATTGCCTGTAATACCAATACTTCTTTGCAAGAATATTTCAAAAATCAAATTAAACCTTCTATCATTACAGTATGTCCACATTTCATAAGACGATATACGAGTAGTAGTATTTTTGAGTAGAAGGAACCCCGTTTTGGTGACTGTTTGTGGTTTATGTGAAGAGCTACACTCGCGAAAGTGCAATGGGATTTTATCATCAGAGTAAATGTGTGTTAAAACACGGCATAAAGGGATAATGATATTTATGCTCGACCACATGGGTGCGGAGTTTCCAAATTTCCCCATCGAAATCGGTCTTTCACAGGATATATGTTAGTTTTCATGGATTACCACAGATACTGGGGACTTCCAACATGTTACCTCTGAAAGGTGAAGAATACTGTACTGATTTAATCTGCGCACAAGGTAAGTACTGTAGTCCCGAAGTTTATCACTACCATGTAACTAGCTGTCAAACGCTCCTGACGCGCGATTTAGATTATTCGAAATTGTCTACTGTCGTGCCCGGGCTGCCAAACTGCTTTAGTGGAAATGGACATTGTTTACAGAAATCATGTTAAGTTAAATTTAGTTGGTTAGGTTAAGCTACATTCGAACAGAGACTGAGTTATGGGCTGATAGGTACTGGTACTTTCAAGTTTAGGTGTTGTGGCAATCCAAGGTGGTTAACATCATGGGGGGATGGGGTCAGGTTAGGCGTGGGTAAGGATTCGACAGGATAGGATAGGACAGGGCAGGATAAGTTAAGATAGGATATGATAGTATAGATCAGATTAGATTAGACTGAGTTAGATTAGGTTATGCAATGTTAGGTTAGGTTCCATCGTTGGTTTCCAACAGGTTTGACTGTGTCACTGATGGTTTTATCCCCTTCACTGCTAGAGGTCTGACCTACGCTCAATAAAATCGTCTGGAAGTAGCAGGAATAAATAAATAAAAATAATACGTCACTAGATAGAAAGAATTAAAAGCATTTGCTGAAGAATTTAGAGCTTTTGCTTTTCTTTTCCACCAAACATCAGACGAGTTTATACATCTCAAAAAAATAAACTCCTTCACTGCGATAAAGAATTAGTTTTTTCTTACCTCTACACGATTTTATTCAACAACAAAATGATACCTGACACTGATGGGGTTAATGATGGCAGTATCTAAAAACTTTTCCAATTCCAAAACATTCATCATAAGCTGAAAAAAGTCGCCTGAAGGTAACGAGAATGACGTGGAATGTACGTCACGGGACAGAAGAGGTTAAATTGCGTACATCAGAGTTTGTTTGATGTACTGACGCGAGCAGTCGGCGACATCGTCAGTAAACACGCTGCCATGACGAACTGACGTCTTTCTTAAATACCCCAAAATAGGCATATCTTGTGTGTCCTGTCAACTTTTTGGAGGCCGAAAACAACAAGCAACTATCTGTGTTGAATTTCGTACTTCTTTCAGATAGCAAGACTGAAAGAAAACACACACACACACACACACACACACACACACACACACACACACACACACACACACTTGGAATCGCCAGTCCCTGTTGACAAAATTTTTCTTAACAGGTAAGGCAACCAATATATCACAAAATCCCAGAAACTGAAATCTAAGCCAATACCTGATCAAAGCTGGCTTACTTTCTCCGTCAGTAAGGCAACGGACAAAGGTAAAAGCCTCGTAACCCTACCTAACTCCTTTTGTTATTTGGATCTAGAAAGATATTCTTCGGACCCAACAAGGGCAGCCATCGGACATAACCTGTGGTAGGCTATTCATCCCATGGTAATAATAATAATAATAATAATAATAATAATAATAATAAATAATAATAATAATAATAATAATAATAATAATCATAAATAATAATAATAATAATAATAATAATAATAATAATAATAATAATAACCTATCCACCATGACCTGAAAACAAAAGCCACATCCATTGATTCTTACTACAATGTCCTTCATATCTAACCTTGGCAACCTCCAGACTTTTTTCGGTTTCATAATTAGTGAACAGAGTTGCTCTCAAAGATATGTACACCATTAGAAAGCTGAGTGAACATACTGCAGATTTATGAAGTATGCGCCAGCAGGGGTACCCTAAAGAACTTCCGACTGATCAACTGCTGCATAGGTTCTCCACACCCACGGTAAAGTATCCTTCCAAAGGAACAGTTAGTCCTTATGCCCCTAGCGTGGATAACAGAGTGTTCTCCGGGCCTTATTACAAACAAGACAAGCGATACCTTTATTAACCGCACCCAGTCCTGCAGTATTCTAGGGGAAATAAATAATAATAATATACTAGTTAAGCACAAAAATGACATCCTTGTGGCTCACAGGGCGTCCCAGTACAGGTGAGTGCTCAGTGTTCTGCCCTGCCCCTCTGTGCCATATTTGCAGCTATTCCGACACAACGCAGGTACGAAGCCAACTATAGCTTTCGTATTGTTCATTTCTATTTGTATATGTACTGTGCATAAATATGCATGTATGCAATGCTTGCTCTATCCCACCGTGTCACATATGCGGCCATTCCGACATGACACATGGAGGTGACTGATACGAACTCCTGTACTGTGTGTGTGTGTGTGTGTGTGTGTGTGTGTGTGTGTGTGTGTGTGTGTGTGTGTGTGTGTGTGTGTGCCCGCCTTCCCGTAACACACTCCTAAAAGGCCTGGAAATCGTCCTTCAGAACGGTACAGGGGCTTAGTGAATGAGTGACACAGTGAGGGACACACGGTATGCGGCAAAGACTGCTCATATTATAAGTAGTAGTTACTCCGTCAAACGAAATGTTGTATAGAAAGCTAAGAAGCCCAAGACTATATTCAGTCTTTCTATTCCTGTGGAAGTAGTTTGAAAGAAATCGTTACTAGCTTGTTTGATATTAACAAGGCGACAAGTGATATTTAAGTTCCTTTTTTAGCGAATATATTCTTTCGGCAAAATGTAGCGAGACAAAAACGAATTTTGTGTGAGAGGAATAGAGTGCCCTTCCCTCGTGACAGCTGGTGCAAATTCAGTTAGCTGTGGCTGGTGTGGTGGGGGGTTATTGCTGATGACTCGACCACCAGATGACACACACAAAATCCCTTACGTCATGTGGCTTCACCCTAACTCCCTTCTCCTCGTCATATTTTTTTCCCCCGGGGGTAGGGGCTAATCACTTAAATTCCCAGTGTGCTAGTATTGTACCTAATGCTGTACTCTGGGATCACCCTTTCCCTTGAACAATTCATCTAGCAAGTAAGCCTTGTATCAAGCAGTCTATACCCTGATATTAAGGGTTAAGATATTCTGGTCACATTATGACTGGTCAGTTTTATATGAAACACAAGAGTACAAAATACGAGTTAATTACGCTGCTCGTTCTCCCGTGCCCCGTACCAAAAATTCCTGAGATATTGTTGCTACGGATCTACAGGGTCTCCCTCGTAAAAGCTGTTTGAGATCATATTTTACTTAATGCAGTTTCTCATGCATCTTGGTTTTGAGGACCCCCATACTAATCCCGCAAACATGAACACGACTCACCAAAATTAATTGAGAAATCTAGAATTCAAAAGAAGAGTACGGCACTTTATCACTCAGTACCAAGTGATCTCACTGATGGTATTTAAAAACTTCTTGGAATGATTGAGACATACAGGGTGTCTGATTCAATTTTCATCATCAATAAAATTACACAGGAAGTAAAACAGATGCAGGCAGTTCTCATAACTAGTTAGGAATATCCTCTATTACTGTAT
The DNA here is from genome assembly GCF_032717465.1 of Coenobita brevimanus. Lineage (NCBI taxonomy): Eukaryota > Metazoa > Arthropoda > Malacostraca > Decapoda > Coenobitidae > Coenobita > Coenobita brevimanus. The sequence continues at coordinate 52,148,276 of NC_137033.1, read as the reverse complement.
ATTAAAATTTTCCATACAACTATTGTAAAGCTGTAAATCTGCTTTTTAGACAGTACTGGAATCTTTATAGATTTTTTTGTGATTTGCCTTCCATTTAATAAAAAAAAAAAAAACTACATATAACGCAGACTTATGGCCTGAATGTCTGAAACGACAGCACGAAGGTGTGCAGAAATCCCCTATTTCTTGAAGATATTTCTGAAGCAAGTGATGATGACAGAACACATATGACCAATTTGTATATTTGCTGACTAACCCAAACTCTGTACCGTGGGAAGGAGGCTGATTACATCCAACAATTATGGGTGTTCGATAAATTGCCGCCAGAAACAAGGGTCTGATACTTAGTGCACTCAATTTAATTTGACAGTTACAGATGGACACACTCACCAAGACTCAATTTTCTTCAGTCTACCTCCATGTGTGATCCTTTTGGTGCTCTGAAAGAAAAAAAAAAAAAAAAAGCTTCAATGTCTGTCGACTGTATGTAAGTCGTTAAACCGTTCAACGGTTGCGTCATTTTAGTTTATTCTTGTCATTATAACTTTTTTTTTTTTCATTTCAAGAGATCCTCCAAGTAGTTAGTTAATGCAAACTGTAATTAGCCCTTACAAGAGATAACTCTTCAGCAAAATATAATCTGTCTGGCAGTTAGGAACAATAAAATAATAATAATGAGGGTCATGGAACTGTCAAGTCTACAATGAAAACGTCAAACAATATTACACTTCACCACCGAGTGTTCTGAAGTCTCATCAGCGCGAGAGATTCAAGTATGTGCTTCACTGATTCACAGATGCTGTTTAAACGAATTATGTTCCCACACTTCGTACTGTACGCTCTTGATTCATTGTTTCAACTTACCCCATAATTCTACCCGTGGCATGATAGGAGTCAGAGCTAGAGTTTCACATAGACCTAAAACCAGTCCAAGTGCTCGAAGTTTTTCTAACTATACGAATTACACCGTCATCGGGAACCGCCCCTCGTTACTACTATCGTAACACTGGACATCAGCGGTTCATTTGGTGTGACATCCTGCCCATGACTTCACAACAGACTGGTTGGACTGGAGCTCAGAATGTGGCTCACGATTGTATACTAATGGCAAATTTCTCTCTCTCTCTCTCTCTCTCTCTCTCTCTCCACACACACACACACACACAATCGTTTTGTATGTGTGTGTCAGGGTCGCTCTCAGGCAATGAAAAACATATACTGCACAAATAACCCACAGTGACAGAAAGAGCTATTGAGCTGACTAGTTGCATTGCTGGTATGTAGATGTGTGTGTGTGTGTGTGTGTGTGTGTGTGTGTGTGTGTGTGTGTGTGTGTGTGTGTGTGTCGCATCCTACCCCACACATGCAAATCTCTCATCATCCCTTCCTGAAACCCATCAACAACTTTTTTTCCAATCTCCGAAATTTTGGACCCCCATCATTTAATAAATACCTCAAACTTTTGGCCTCCATTGTGACTGACTTAAGGTCATTTTATTCGACTTAGAAAGGCAAATGCATCTACGCTGACTCTTCATTTTACATATAACTTAACCCCTTTCTAATGATATCTTTCAAAATTTATTCTTGGTACAATATCTTTAGACAAATTTGTATAGCTTAGTAGGAATTAGACACTGCCTTCACTATTCCTTTTTGTACAGTAAGTCTTTTATAACTTTGATAAGTCTAGATAGAGGTTGGTAGTATATAAAAAAAAAATAAGCTGCGGAGTTATACCTAAAGGTCGTGAACAACCATACCGGTTTCACTCTAACTTGACCTAAAATCGCAATCTCTCCCTCTTTAATACTGAGTTGTAACAGTAGAATAACACTAAAATATGACGCCAGTTACCAAGAAGTGGTATGAATAGGATGTATGTCTATAGTATTGTCATTTTTCTGTCACAAGCAAAAGTAAAACAAGCTGCAAAAGGGCGAAAATTTGGGTCAACTTGGAGTATGAAGAGTATAATCCTGTAATGTACTGGTGCTGTCAACAGGCATTTATACTCGGCTTAAACAAAACAACCTCGCTGGAATGTTAGTCAACTTACAGAAACCTGCAGTAGCAAAGAAAGGTTCAAAACTGTCTTAATTTTCTCTTTGGTCCAGGAGTAAGAGATACATATTCTAATTCAGCTAACCTCAGTCGCTTTCATTCAGTTGAGAAATATATCACAGCCAGATGCTAAATCTGGATGACGCATTGCCTATTTAATTCTGGCTTCCTACAGAGGCCATACACCTTTGCACAGATCTTTAACCTGCCCTGTCCCGTCGACGTACTGGTAAGTCGTGCAATTGCAAGGTCCCTAATTTGCACAATTTTCAATTTTCGCGCGTGATTTTTCGTACGGTACGTATACAAGGGACACCTTCCTCTATTCCTCTTCAAGTTGCCAAGCAGGGACAATGCCTTACACCGCATAACCTCCCCCCTCCCCCCCTCACGCCATCGTCTCGGCAATTCACCTGTTACCAGTGACCAGGTCAGTAAAGACATTCAGGGCCAGAGTAATTCCCCAATCGATGACAATGTGTATGACAAAGTTTACACAGCATTAGAGGAAGAAACAATCAGAAATAATGATCAGGTAATGTGGCAGAAGAAGGTCAGGTATGGTGAGTTAGTGAGTGAAACAATGCTTATAATGCCTATATTACTGTTAAAAAACCAATATACTCTTGTACTACATATAAATTCGTACCAAGTAAATAAATAAATACTGTTTATGAGTGGTGTGAAATAGTTACCCTCCCATAGAACTCGTTTTCTTTGGTGCCAGCCTGTTAGAAAACCCAGTCAGGTAAGGAGATACTCATACCTGGATCGAGTATTTTAAACCCCAGGAGAGCGATTTCTCTATGAATTTTCGATGTTTCTCACCAAAAGCGGAGGTTTTAGCCAAAAAAAAAATTTCGAAAATACCTCGGGATTGGGGGGTGTCAGAGGTGCGAAATAGCTCGGGACGTGATGGGTTAATACTGCAGGTAAAATAAATTAACAACCAAGCCATCCAGTTCGTAAAGCCTCACTCAAGCTCATCGAATTGTCTTAAGGAAGCAAAAATTATATGATAATTAGGTGATCGGAGTGAGGGTGAAGCATTTAGAGAAAGATAAAGTGGGAATCAAAGACAGAAAAGTGATGAAAAACTATGGTAGACTTTTAATTCACGTTATCACCCCAAAAAAATGGAAAAGAAAATGGGATGGGCCTAAAAAAAAAGAAAAAGCTGTAAATCCATTAACCTCTTAAAAACAATGACATCTCTAACTTCTGTTCTTGTTACTGAGAGGATTTCACCTCTCCTAAGCTGGTACAATGAAAGACACAACTGTCTTCCCAGTTCCGTGTGAAGAAAATTTACACCTTGCGAAATACAATGAAAACCCTATCTTTACTAGTGCGTGTTTCAAATGGTTCGGTTTTTCCGCCCCATAATCGTCAGACTTTGGGAAGATACTTGCGTCTTTCATTGTACCTTCAGACCATTTCATGCTTTTTTGGTTAATATTCCTAGTCGTGAAGGAATTAATGAAGTACCAACCTCTTCAGTTCGAAAATTCCTACACTAAAATATTGGTCTGGTGGCAGCAAGAGTGAAATTCAATCACCCTCATAGTGGTAAGGGGGTTAAAAGGTGTGATGTAGTCCGCTTGGGCCGATAATTTTTGCCTAATTTAACCCCACCAAAAGGTGGCATTTTTAAACCTTACTCTTGTTATCTCGAGACGATTTTATTCAGCTCAGGAGATACCATCTGAACTGGAAAAGTTACTGTTGTAGATACAACCATATTAACCCTCACAATAACAGCTGCGAAGGTTGAATGAAGTCATCTGGACGGCCGATCATAACTAAAAAGAAAGAACGAAAAATAACAGAAAGGAAGAAGTCATCGCTCGTAGAGGCTTAAAGCTTAGATGACAGTTCAGATTTCATTCCTTTGCTACCTAGAGTCTCTCCTCATGTGGATAAAACTCGGGGGCGTACATAACTATCTATCTATCTATATCTATCTATCTATATCTATATCTATATCTATCTATCTATCTATCTATCTATCTATCTATATATATATATATATATATATATATATATATATATATATATATATATATATATATATATTCGAAATGAACATTTTACTAGAAATCCTTGACTACCAGGGATCTTCCTAAGTAACATAAAATAGGCTGTCGGCAGCATGTACACACGGTAAAAGAAAAAAAAAAAGTGTCACGCAGGAGGGGTAAGATGATTTCCAAAATGAATATAGCTTGTGTAGTACGTGTACTTGGAAAACTGATTATCATCTGAATATGCATCCATTAACAAACTCAACCATAAATTGTCATATGAAACCTATGACATACTTACGTAAGCATGTTTGACACCAAGAGGGAAAAATCATCAAACATTTCTAGAGACCATCGTCCGTGGCGTCAAATTGTTTTGGGCCAAATGTACACCGATACTTTTATTTTCTTTTTTGTTATCGTGTGTACGTGCCCTCGTAAAAAGACGCCACTGTACTGAAAAGGTTATGCGCTGAATCCGGTGGCGTATTTCTGTCATACAATGTTACTTTACTCATGTTACCACCAGACCAACTGTATCAAACGTAGGGAGGGTTTGTCACAATGAAGGGGTTAAGAAGGTATTTCTTTCCCATCCTATTCGTAACGACTCAAGCTGAAAAAAAAATCGTGTTAAAGCAGGAAGAATGAATGAAAATACGTCAAGGGAGTGAGGTAATTAACCAGGGTATCACATACAAACTTTCCTTCAGATCTCTACCCTAAAACTTTATCAATATATATTGGAATGCTGGCTGACAAAAAAAAAAAAAAAGAGGGGGGGGGGAACGGATATTACAGTATCATACAAATGGAATTAAGAAGATAATATCAGATTCTGGTAACACTCTTTCAAGGATAGGACTTCTCTTTCTATGCAACAGCTATAATGGATCAAGGAATCTCTCTCTCTCTCTCTCTCTCTCTCTCTCTCTCTCTCTCTCTCCTATGACTAAACTCTTCACATGACTTGGACAATTCGCATACAGAAGCTGCCACCCAAACTGTTCAATTTAAAGGAGATAGATAGAGAGAGAGAGAGAGAGAGAGAGAGAGAGAGAGAGAAACTGTCGACTTTGAACTACACTACAAAATATCAAAGAGCCATTCTCCATTCCTCAAAAAAAAAAAAAAAAAAAGGAAGGTCAGACTACTCACTAAATCGCCCCCTGTGTAAGCCTTCAGTTCGATAATGTATTTTGTTTTTCTTTTCGTTATTACCAGGCTTTTTTTTTTTTTTACATTCTTCAATTGTCACTTTCAATCCCTTCTGACGTTTGACTCGTTTTCTCTTTTACTACTGGTATTTCCAGATTATTGTGGTAGGTGGGGGCGCTCACCATCCACTCACTCGATGTAGTGCTGCTCTCGGGTGTCTGCTCTTTCCTCTCCATCCTTCTTTCCTTCCATTCTCTTCTGTCTTTCTTTCCTTCATTCTTTCCTTGTCCTTCCGCCTACGGGTGACTTTACACTCCCTCTTCTGTCTTTCTTTCCTTCATTCTTTCCACTTCCTTCAGCCTGTGGGTGACTCTACACTGACAACCCAAATGGTTTCCTGTGCACTAGGAAACCATTTACTACGCTGGGTGATAACCATATAACCAAATTTTGGCACCTGGTGGTTTAGTGGGTAATTATTGCGCTCCAGTCGGATTGAGCCGGTGAAGGTTTATATCCAAGGGGTGGTTGGGGTTGATTGGACATGTAATGCCACTCAGGGATGAGTGAGGCTGGTCACTCTCATCTTAAATGTCGGGACCAACTGCCTAGCCCCGGGCTCCTACGCTCCTCATGGGGCAATGTAGGACTGGATGATGGATGGATGGATGGATTTCCAGATTATTATATAATACTGGCCAGCTCATGCTGCCCTAATTGGTAGTCGCGTTTTCTTGTTTGGTTTCCTTCTTTTGGTCTTTCTTTCTTGTTTAACAGTGGCTGGCAACTTTACCCTTCAGAATTAACCGATTCCAACCAAACTTGGACACAATGACTAGCCTACGGCCTAGCTGTCTCTGCAAGATTCTGGTTGCTGGGCAACTTCTCATTGCCTATCAATGGCCAGAAAAAACGCTTTTCTCGTACTTTTCCAGGTTTTAAACTGTAGAAATATTACTAATGGGCATAGAAAGCTCTGACTTCTTTAAGTGTAGTATCGAGGCCATTGCTATCCGGAAGTGTGCTATCCAATTTCCCCTCCCTCCTCAAGTTTTTGCGTGGCAACCCTGCGTAGATTGGCCTCAGTGTCCCTAGCAACCAGTACCGGTTTTCAAAAATGCCCTCCAAGTTCCCCACCCGCTGATGAAACTGAACGAAACTTTGCATGTTTATATACATTGTCTACTACTACAACTTTCAATCGTAAACCTATGTGCTACATTGGCCAGGTCAGGGGTCAAAGGTCATCAAATGCAAAAAGGGTGAAAATAGTTAAATTCATGACAACGCTCGTGCAAAATGCTAAGGCTTGGAAGATTATTAAGCCTGGGCCATGAGTCTTGGGTGGAATGATGCACTGGAGTACCTCCATACAAAAATGACAGTGTCAAAACTCACTTCCAATTGCTGGCAGCGCCACCTAAAAGTTTTACCTCTGGTGGGCCATTCTGTGAATTTCAAGTTTCCTAGCTCCACTGTGGGTAGATGGAATCGAATGAAACTTTACATTCTTATAAACGTTAATGAGTACTACAGTTGTGCTTCGTACATGCATGACCTATATCCACCACGTCAGGGGTCAAAGGTCATCAAATGCACTCCAGCGGAAAATCGCTATAATCACGATCAGGCTCGCGCGAAATGCTAAGGATCCGAAGGTTATTGACCCAGAGAAATTATTCTTGGGTGGGATGTTGTCCTTCGGTACCGCCATACAGGAGTGACTTTTCATATCGAAACTCACTTCCGCTCACTGACAAAGCTGCTGGCCATCGTCGCCTACCTGCTTGTTTTATATTTGATTAATTTTTCCTTCCTCTGTTCATCTTCACTTAATGAAATAATTAAAACACAAGCGTCCACACGTGAAAGAATGGAAAAATGTTCGAGCAATTATTGTTTTTCTTATAGTTTCCCAGATTAAGACAGTTTGGTGTTGAATTTGTTTTTTTTTATATAATTTCAAGAGCTATATCCTTCTTAATTTTTAGAACAAATACTTAGTAATACATTTTATTTTCCATAAGCTTTCATCGACGTACGCAAGTTCATTATGTTTACAGTTTCTAATAATACACAGGTCTGGTGATGTGCTTTACTACCAAAAAGAAGTCTTACACAGTTACTAACCACCAGCCACCTAGCTATATTTAACCCGCCCCGTCCCGTCGACGTATGGGTACATTGCAACGATTTGCATTTGCCAGTCCCAGTGACGTACCGGTACGTTGTGCAATTGCAAGGTCCCTAATTTGCACAATTTTCAATTTTTGCGTGTGATTTTTCATACTGTACGTATACACGGGACACCTTCCTCTATTCCTCTACAAGATGCCAAGCAGGGACAATGCCTTACACCGCATAACCTCTCCCCTCCCCCCCTCACGCCATTGTCTCAGCAATTCACCTGTTACCAGTGACCTGGCTAGTAAAGATATTCAGGGCCAGAGTGATTCCCCAATCGATGACACTGTGGAGGACAATGTTTACATAGCATTAGAAGAAGAAACAGCCAGAAATAATGATCAGGTAATGTGGCAAAAAAAGGTCAGGTATGGTGATTAGTTAGTGAGTGAAACAATACTTATAATGCCTTTATTACTGCTTGAAAACCAATATACTCTCATACTACATATACATTCGTACCAAATAAATAAATAAATACCGTTTATGAGTGGATAAAATAGTTACCTTCCCATAGAACTCGTTTTCTTTGGTGCCAGCATGTTAGAAAACCCAGTCAGGTAAGGAGGAACTCCTACCTGAATTGAGTATTTTAAACCTAAGGTGAGCGATTTCTCTACGAATTTTCGATGTTTCTCACCAAGAGCGAAGGTTTTAGCCAAAATTTTTTTTTTCGAAAATACTTGAGGACTAGGGGATGTCGGAGGTTCGGAAAACCTCGGGACGTGACGGGCAATGCTCTCAGTCGCTTCACTCGCTCAAACAATAAATACATCATATGAATGAACTGGTTAACAGGCACTATGATAGTTTTTATACCCCCCCTTATCCTCCAACCCTCCCAGCCTCCAACTCTCTGACATCCAACCGTCTTTACGAGCGAGGGCGAAGTCTTCGCGAGAATCTTAAGTAGCAGCATTTTCTCACATACCAGTATGAGCGGCCAAACCCGTCCCGGCCGGATGGTAACGCTTTTGAGAGTCTCTCTCTCTCTCTCTCTCTCTCTCTCTCACGGACACACATACACACACACACACACCTACTCATTTCTCATATCCTTTGACTAACGCAAGAAAGCCTTGGTTTAATCAAGCTTGTTCTAATGCTGTCCGCAACAAGGAGAAGGCCTACAAAAGGTACCGGAGCCAACCCACCCCTGAATCACATCATCTTTACGTTTCTGCCCAGAATCGTGCTAAGTCTGTTCTTCGCTCTACTAAAAATAATTTCATCCATACTAAATGCTCTCAACTCTCCAACTCGAATTCTTCCCGCTCCTTCTGGCACCTTGCCAAAAATCTTTCTAACAACTTTACCTCATCATCCTTCCCTCCTCTTTTCTACTCTGATGGTTCTGTAGCTATTTCTTCTACTGATAAAGCAGATCTCTTCACATTGACTTTCTCCTCCAATTCCACCTTAGACGATTCCGGTGCTGTTCCTCCATCACTTCTCCCCTCTGACTTCCTCATGGCTGACATTAAAATTTCTTCAGTTGATGTATTTTCTGCCATCACTGGCCTCAGTACTAACAAGGCATATGGGCCTGATGGGGTCCCTCCTGTTGTTCTCAAGAACTGTGCTTCTGTGCTTACACCCTGCCTAGGCAAACTCTTTCGCCTTTGTCTGTCAACTTGTACCTTTCCTTCTTGCTGGAAGTTTGCTCTCATTCAGCCAGTCACAAAGTAGGGTGACCACTCCCAACCATCCAATTATCGTCCAATTGCTTTAACGTCCTGTATTTCAAAAGTTTTCGATTCAATTCTCAATAGAAAAATTTTAAGGCATCTTTCCTATCACAACCTTCTTTCCGATCGTCAGTATGGGTTCCGTCAGGGACGCTCCACTGGCGATCTTCTCACCTACTTTTCAGACTCCTGGTCATCCTCCTTTCGGGACTTTGGCGAAAGCTTTGCCATTGCACTTGACATCTCAAAGGCTTTCGATCGAGTCTGGCATGAATCTTTAATTTCCAAACTGCCCTCCTACGGTTTCTATCCTTCTATCTGTGCCTTTATCGTTAGCTTCCTTTCTGGTCGTTCTATAGCCGCTGTTGTAGACGGCCATCGTTCTTCTCCTAGATCTATCAAGAGTGGTGTTCCTCAGGGCTCTGTTCTATCACCAACTCTCTTCCTTTTATTCATCAATGATCTTCTAAGCTGTACATCTAACCCTATCCACTCATACGCTGATGACTCCACCCTTCACCTTTCCATTCGGTTCCCGCAACGCCCATCTCAGCAGTTGCTTCAACAAACAAGGGATGAGGCTATGGCACACCTAATGTCTGACTTGGCTCGTATCTCTGACTGGGGTAAAAATAATATGGTTGTCTTTAATGCATCTAAGACTCAGTTCTTACACCTATCAACCCGACAAAATCTTCCACAGGTATACCCATTAATGTTTAATAATATTCAGCTTAATCCTGCATCGTCCTTGAACATGCTTGGGGTTTCATTTACTCGGGACTTATCTTGGAAAGATCATATTACATCTCTTGTAAAATCTGCTTCCAAGAGATTGGGTGTGCTAAACCGACTCCGCTCTTTCTTTACCCCTGCACAATTGTTGACTCTATACAGGGGTTTTATCCGCCCCTGTGTGGAGTACAACTCTCATGTGTGGGGAGGCTCCCCACATACAGCTCTTCTCAATAGGGTGGAGTCAAAGGCTTTTCGTCTCATTAACTCTCCTCCTCTTACTGACTCCCTTCAACCTCTGTCTCTTCGCCGCACTGTTGCATCTTTATCTCTTTTCTATCGCTACTTTAATGGTCACTGCTCCTCTGAACTGTCTGCTTGCATTCCTCCACCTCTACGACGGGCGCGTAGCACCCGTCTGGCAGCAAACTCTCATCCCTTTTCTGTCCAACTCTCTAATGCAAGAGTTAACCGTTACTCCCAGTCTTTCATTTATGCAACAGGTCAGCTCTGGAACTGTCTCCCTCTATCTGTATTTCCTGCTGCCTATGATCTCCAGTCTTTCAAACGCAGTGTGTCCAGGCATCTCAAAATGATCGGATCTTGAATTTGGCTCTCTATTGTATTTTGTTTTTCTCTTGGAGGGAACTGTTACTGCAGGCTCATGGCCTTTGGTTCCTTCTTCCTCGCATAAAAAAAAAAAAAACTCACTCCCTTCCTCCTCTGAGAGAGCAAAAACGCCACCAACTATTACCAAGTAGTTATTAAATTCAGGGGGAGGCGGTGCCGCATGCGTTTGCACGTCCAGCTTGCAACAGAACAACCGGGTTCGTTCCTTGGGCTAGTCAGACTGTTGGACAATGTTTGTTTCCTAGTGCACCTGTTCAGCAGAAGCGAGAAAGGGATCTTAATATAAATGAACTGTTGTGCTTCGTTTTTTAGGGGGAGATGAGGACCTTAAAAATGGATTATCTGCCTTACTGATCCTCGTGTAGTCGATTCCCATAAAACCCAAGCTTCGTCTTTAAAATCACATTTGTTGAATAATTCCCGTTAATCCATCTACCCAACATTCAATCCTACGTTGCACCATGAGGAGCGTAGAAGAGCTGGGCTAGGCAAGTTGGTTCTGACACTTAAGATGAGAGTAGCCAGCCTCACTCATCCCTGAGTGGCATTACATGAGCAATAAACCCCACCCAACCCTTGGATACAGACCTACAACGGCTCAATCCGACTGGAGCACCTTAATTACTGAGTAAACCACCAGCGCCATAATTTGGTTATGTGGATACCACCCAGCGTAGTAAATGGTTTCCTGGTGTAAAGGAAAGCATTTGGCTTGTCACTCAGTGTAGAGTCACCCATAGGCAGAGGGAAGAGGAAAGAATGAAGGAAAGAAAGACAGAAGAGGGAGTGTAGAGTCACCCGTAGGCAGAAGGAAGGGGAAAGAGTGAAGGAAAGAAAGACAGAAGAGGAAGGAAGAAAGAGAGGACAGGGTAGACACTCAAAGCAGCACTACACAGAGTGAGTGGATGGTGAGTGTCCCCACCTACCACAATCCTGACACAGTATAAACAAATTTGTGTCTCATGCCCACACACGTCATGCAGGGGCTCAGCAGTTTAGTCAACCAGCCGGTCTGTCCGTCACCTAATTCCTGCCAAACTATTTGTCGGCTCCGAACTCCACTCACCCACGTGTGGAACCAACTGACCCATATATCGGGCAGGGAATATTGCAGTGTTGGCTGGGGATGCGACTTATCCTTTATGCAATTCCCTGTGGACGTATTCTTAACTGCTTATGGGGTTTACTATACTCTTTCCAGTTTAACATTACCACAAAATTGCCAGAGCTATATTCTGAATACTGAGCTGTGATATCATCATCATCATCATCATCATCATACGGACCTCCTTTCCCATCCTAGGGCGGGGTGAGGAGTAGCAGCGTCCAGATAGCCAAAATTTGCCCAGTTCATTAGGCCACGCTTCCATTCACTCATCATTCAAGCTCACGGAATCCTGGCTTCATCTGATAGGCCAAAAGGTTTCCACCACTTATTGTAGCTTCACATATACCTATCCGATAGAGTCCATCCGAATGCTGTCAAGTTTGAAAGGGGTGCCAAATCCCTGGTCATGTGCTCCTCCGCACAAAATTCATCCAGCCAGCTCGATCGCTTGCCAGTCCCTTAGCCTCACTAACTTCCATACCTCTCTTCCTCACATACTGAACAAATTCACCATGCCACTCCACCTTCTTCTTGGCCTGCTTCGCCTCTTCCATCCTTCAGATTCGCTTAGATACACCTTTTTCACCATTCTATTGTCATTCATTTACTCCACATGACCATGCCATCTCGGTACACTCTCTCTGAATCTGAAGTCCACAGACTTTCTCACTCAACATTTTTCACAAATCACATTATTCCGTATTCTGTCCACTCTGTACTCCATCGTTCCTCAAGTCTCATGTCAACTGCTCATACTTTTGACTTTTCATTTTCATGCCACACCATAGTCTCACATCCGTATGTTACCCTTGGCACTAACGCTCCTTCATTCAAGCCTCGCGCAGATGAGCTATGACAACATGAGAAGATGATGCGAGTCAGGAAGAAGTGGTATGTGAGGTGTGTACAACCGTATTGGCCTTGTCTTACCACTGACTTAGGGAAATAAGCAGGAAAGTGACGAAAATCTTCGCCATGTAAAGGTGGACGAACGATAAAACCTCATCCTTATCAGTTTATTTACCCATGTGTAGTGTAAGGATTTTTTTTTTTTAAATTTATTCCTTACTCTGTTCATCTTCTGTTAAAATAAATAATGTGGCACGTTAATATTTCCTTGCATAAATTTTCCATACATACTTTGCCGTTATAAGACAGGTATAAAAAAAAAAAAAAAAAAAAACTAATATGGCGTACTATGCAAAGCTAATCACTACGAAAGATGTAATAAAAAATCTCCCAATCCCACCAGACTACGGTCCCAGTGCTGTTCACTTTGCAGTACAGTTACGCATATGGATGTAAGTTTTCCAATGTTGCGTGACCAGTTGAGGGAATAGACTGTGACTTTAGTATTAAAAAAAAAAAAGTAATCACTGTATGCCTAAAAAAAAAAAAAAAAAAAAATGCAGAAGACAGGCACAAATAGAAACTCTCTCTCTCTCTCTCTCTGTACTTCACGCCTAACACCGTGCTTTCAAGGGGAAACAGACGGAATCCAGAAGACATTAAGAACACATTACCAAGATCTTGCAGCGGAGGAGGGAGAGGGTGGGACACAGATGGCCGGCAGGGAGGAGAAGGGCTGGGAAGAGGAGAAGCAGAGTTGGGGAGGGAGGAGGAAAAGACGTGGGAAGAGGGGAAGAGGTGGGGAGGGAGGAGGAGAAAAAGTGGGGAGAGAGGAGGAAAAGATATTGGGAAGTTTCGGAAATGAGGATATTGCGATGGATGTATGGCGTGACAAGGGTGGGCAGAATCAACAGTGCAAGGATCAGAGGAACAGTGTAGGTGGTGGAGGTTTCGAAGAAGACACAAGAGGCAAGACTTAGATGGTACGGGCATGTCATGAGGAGCGATGAACAAAGTGACTAGAGGAGAGCACTGGATATGGAAGTACAGGGAAGGAGGAGGAGAGGAAGACCCAAGATAAGGTGGAAAGATTGCATTGTGGCGGATATGAGAGAGAAGGGTCTGGATACCAACATGGCAGGCGATAAAGGCAGGTGGAAGAGGCTCATCAAGAACAGCGACCCCATATATAGATGGGTAAATAAAGCTGACGAAGAAGAAGAAGAGGAGGAAAACAGTTGGATAGGGAGAAGGATCTAAGGAGAGGATCAGAAGGAGAAGCAATGGGGAGGGAGAAGGAGACGAGAAGGGAAGGATAAAGAAGCAATTATGGGGAGAGGAGAAGTGAGGTGGGGAAGAAGGATGCAATGCGAGAAAGGAAATATGGAAAGAATGACCTGGGAGGTATGGATGAAGGCAGAATGTGGGAGGAGGAGGGAAGGACATAATTATCGCAGCTTGGAGCCGTGGCGACTCTTGGGCAGCGATTTCTTCCACTTTCTCAGTTGGATTTCTCTTTCATCAGCGTACCTTCATGTGTATTATAACTATTTTATCACCTTTCACTGTATGCCTTTCCCGTCTTACCCTTCTGTGTCTCGTTTTCTCTTTATTCCATCTTTCTCACTGCATTTCATTTAACTGTACGTATTATGTTTACCGCCAGTGTTGTTAACTATTTACTACATCGTTCTCTCTCTCTTTCTCTCTCTCTCTCTGTATATCGTATATGTAAATACATATATGTATATCTATCTTTATCTATCTATACAGTATCTAGCTATCTATATGTATATATGCATATCTATCTCTATTTATCTATCTATCTATCTATCTATCTGTCTGTCTATCTATCTATCTATCTATCTGTCTGTTTGTCTATCTATACCACGGATGAATCACTGCAAAATTAATTCTACTAATTATTTACGAAACTTCTGAAAAATATTGGAAAAAATACCACGTCAGTGGTATTAACAACGTTATCTATCAAACAAAAATCACGATATTTTCTTCGTGTTTAACGAGTTTGAGAAAATAAGTAGACTTATCTTTCCTTGTACGTTGAGAGTTAGGAGAAAGGAAGAGGAGAGAAGGAAGGAGGATGGGAAGGAGGGATGAAAGGGGAGGGAAGGAGGAAAGAGAAAAGAGAGAGAAAAAAAAGATAAAGGAGGAAAAGGAACCAGAAAATAAAGTAATGAAAGTGGAACTGTATAATAATTTACAATGGGATGAATGAAAAGCAAAAGAAGAAGGAATGAAAGATAGAAAAGGAAGAGAAAGGAAAGAGGAAAATGTGAAAAATAATTAGAAATATTACATATACTGAGAGAGAGAGAGAGAGAGAGAGAGAGAGAGAGAGAGAGAGAGATGAAAGGAGAGAGGAGAGAAAGACATAACGGCGTAGACAGAAATACGCAGAAGAAGGAGGAAGGAAGGAAAGAGGGGATTGGAAGGGAGAAAAAGGAATATATCTGAGGGATGAAACGGGTAAAAGACGAGATGAAAGTGAAGGTGGGCGGGAAAGGAAGGAATGAGGGAGATAAGAGATGAAGGAGTGGCATGACAATGGACAGAAAGAGGGAAGCGGAAAAAGGCAGAAGGAAAGGTGGGGGGGGGGTTGAAAAGAAGGGAAAAGACGAATGTACAGAAGAAGGGAAGGTATGAAATCAAAGATGGAAATGGAGGGAAGTACAGAAGATGAGAAGGGAGAGAAGTATAAAGGAAGGAATGGGAGGGGAGTAGAGAAGAAGGGAAGGGAGGGAAGTAGAGAACACGGGAAAGGAAGGGAGAGAAGAAGGGAAGGGAGGGAAGTAATGAAGAAGGGAAGGGAGGAAGGTAAAGGAGAAGGGAAGGGAGGAAGGTAAAGGAGAAGGGAAGGGAGGAATGTAGAGGAGACGGGAAGGGAGAAACGCAAAGAAGAAAGGAAGGCAGGGACATAAGCGTTCTTGCAAACATTTCACGGGGGAGGGGGAGGAGGAGTTGCCCTGAAAATGCTCGGGGTTGCCCTAATCTCCAGGTAATTGCTACTAAATATGCACAGAACATGAACCTATGGGTATACGTAAAAACATATGTGTAGGTAATCATGCTTAAACCCTCATGTTCAGAGATGTATTCACGTAAAAATTGATAGTGAGAAGAATGTATAGACAAAACCGAAACAGTTAAATCAGTTTATCCTCACACATGAAGGAGAATACCGTCTTAATAATGCGAGGACTCTAACAGCTTTAATCATTGTTCCTTTTTGAAGGAACCAGTACATCATCTGAAGGATGTGTCCTGAAACATCAGCCTTTGCTCTGAAACAGACGTCTTTCAAGTCCTGTGGGAACTGTCGTCCGTCAGACCACCGGCTCGTAAGCCTATGGGCAGGGAAGGAAAGAAGAAGGGAACGATGGGAGTAGGGAAGAAGGGAAGATAAAAACTACAGATGATGGGAAGGCGAGGATGGAGAGAAAGGAAGTTAGACAAATACAAAAGAAGGGAAAAAAAGGAAGGTAAGAAAGTGCAGAAGAGTGGAAGATAGGCAAGTAAAGAAGAGAGGAAAGTACAGAAGGAAGGCTAGGAGAGTATAAAAGACGGGAGGGTAAGAAATTAGAGAAGCGAAGGGAAGGGCGGGAGGAACATAACAAAGGAAGGGAGGGAAGAAAAAGAACAAAAGAAAGAAGGGAAGTAGAGTACACAGGAAGGGAACGAAGCAGAAAGCAATGGACGGGAAGGAAGCAGAGAACAAGAGAAGGGAGTGAAATAGAGAAGAAGGGAGGAAAGAGAGGTACAGAACAAGGAAAAGGAGGAATGTAGAGAAGATGGGACGTAAAGAGGTAGAGAAGGTAATGGGAGGGAAGTAAGAAGAGAAGAGGGGAAGTTAAAAGAAAGGAGACAAAGGGAAGGGGAGGAGAATGAAATGAGAATTAACTGAACAAAGAAGAGGAATAAAATGGGACAGGAGGAGGGATGGAAGATGATGAAGGGAAAGGAGGAGAGATGGAAGAGGAGGGAAACGAGACCCAAGGAAGAGGGAAGGGTAGAAGGGGAGGGAAGGATGGTGGAAAGAAGGGAAAAAAGTAAAGAGGGAAAGGCAACCAGTAAGAATGATGAGGAACGAAGAAGTGGGATAATGAGAGAGAGAGAGAGAGAGAGAGAGAGAGATGAGAGGGAAAGGGAAAGAACGATGGGGAGAAGGGGAAAGCACAGGAGAGAAAAGGAGAAAAGATGGGGAAAGGAAAGGCAGAAGGAGCCGAAAAGAATAAAAAAGTAGGAAGGTAGAATTGGAAAGTAAAAAACAATACAGGAAGAAAAGAGAAGGCCGAAGAAATTGAAGAGAAGAATGGAGGGGTGATGAAAAGGAGAGGACAAATAAGGGAGAGGTAAAAGAAACAGGGAAGGAACGAAAAAATATAATAAGACAGAAAAAAGTGAGTAAGAATTGAGGGGGTTAGAGCTGAGGAATGTAAAGGAAACAAGAGAAAAGTATAGGAAGAAATATATGAGGTTAAATTAGAGAAAAGAAGAAATGGGAAGCAAAAATCGAAATTTGCGGCAAGTAGGGATGGGAAAGAAACATCAGGAGGGTAGAACGAAGGAAAACGTAAGTAATGGAGTGGGAAGGAGGGATGGAAACAAAATGCGTAGTTCGGAACAGGATTAAGGAATGGAAAGTAAAAATAGGGAGGGAGGGAGACAGAAGGAAAGAAATACGAGAAAGGGGAAAACGACAGCCAGAGAATGAAACAAAATAATTGAAAAGACGAAGGAAGAACGACGGAGGAAAAATAAATATGAAAAAAAAAGAAATGAGTAGACCAGAGGAGACGTGAAGAGGAAGAACGAAACGGAGCGAACATTGAGGAAGGAAAGAGAAAGAATGACGATTAAGAAGCACGTAAAGGAAAAAAGATATATTAATGGAAGGAAAGGGAAGGAGAGTAATAAACAAAACGAAAGACGGAGACGGAGCGATAGTGGGGATGGATGGAAGGAGTGAAGAACGATGAACAAATAAAAGAAGACAGAATAAATATGGCAATAAGAATAAAGAAGGAAAGGAGGGAATGAAAAAGGAAGGATGAAGAGGGGAAAAATGTATGAGGAAAGTAGGAAGGAGCGAGGGACGGAGAGACATGAAGATTGGCGTATATATGTGTACCCCCTCCACAATATGTCTACCCCCGATGTATATATGTCCCCCCCCAATGCATACATGCCCCCACTAAATTTGCTAGGTCAGCATGCTCTCCCACGCCTGAAGACGGCGTTATTGCTTCAGTTCTTAGCAGACAGCCGACACGGGTAGACTGTTTTACTGTGAGCTTGTAATTAACTCCTTATCTAGCTGTTTGTACACGGAGTTTCTATCACCAAAGTATTGCAAGTTGCATTTGGTAGCAGCGGTGTTTCGAACCATCACATTCTGACCGCCTCCTTGGATTTTTAGTGATACAACAAGATACACGACGTCTCGCATCTGCCAGCCTCGCCCCTCCTTCGTGCCTCTATACCTTGGCTGTGCTTTTCGAGTGTACCATTTTTCTCGCCAGTGCTCACCTCTCAAACAACCGCACGTGTCACCGTCGCCGACCTACGCACCTGTTGCACCTGTTCCCAGCACCTGTTCCGGACTCATCATAGCTCCTGCCCCCACGGTGCCACTTATCACTGTCTGCCCGCTGTCTGCCCACCACCATTCTCTGCATTTGTAATTCACCAGCTCTACACCTGCCTTGCGCCGACATCTGCCTCACCACCCACCACCGGCCTCCGCCGTCGCCCTCATCTGGTCTGCATTACGGAGCCTCCTAAGACCGCCACTCCCTGCTGGTGATTCATCGCGGCGTCTCCTCTCCTCTCCGCCCAGCTGTCTCTACCCCGCAGCCCAGCCCCGCCCGGCCCCGCCCCGTCGCCCCGCCCCGCCCCGCCCCGCCCAAGCCCAGCTACGCCCAGCCACCCTGCACGTCATACCTCTCGACACTCCCGTTTCTACTGTGTAACTATAGTATATCTTTCCTTTCTATAGAGATTATCCTCGATTTTCTCTACAGATTGGTTATTGTAAATATTCCATCTCATTTCCATTGCCCCGTTTTCATCTTCACCTATGTTATTTATTATCCATCTCATTCTTTGCATTTTATTTAAACCATTCATGCCCGCACCTTCATTCATTTTCACACCTAGTGTATTCCATTCTCTCATTGTTATTTATACATTTCCCCCTACGTATCCATCTTCATCCTTTCATCTTCCATTGCCGCATTAAATGTCATACTTTTCACGTCAACCGCTTACCACCAGCCCTCTCGACCCGGAAACATCACCTGCTCATACTCCGTCTGCCGACTCTAACACAGTCACTCATTTACGAAGTGGCAAAGAGTACCACCGCCCTGTACCTGAGACTCCCGTTTCACTTCCCGCAGAATCACTTACTACCCGTCCTACCCTCGTAAATCCAGATACTTCCTCCTCTACTCCTGCCTCTACTCTCCCTTCTCCTTCCTCTACTCCTTCCACTGTCGTTACTTCTCCTGCCTCCCTTCATACCCCGTCTTCCTCGCCCTTAACTGCCACTACCTTCTCTCTCTCCCACACCTCTCCTCCCGCCACTTCTGCACTTCTAGCCATGGCCAACCCTCCACAGTCTATCTATCTCGACGATGCCAATCGTCCCAAATTTACCGGCCAGGACCCAACTTGGTCTGTCTATGATTTCCTCAGAGAAGTCGAAACCGAAATAAATAATAGACAAATTACCGAGGAATCGCTCAAAGTAGCTTACCTCCTCGGTCGCTTGCATCACGGTAAATCAGACATCTGATCCGTGATCCGTGCAGGACATTTCGATAGCATTCGTACCTTTGCTGATTTTCGTACGGAACTCATCAGCCTTTGTTGCCAGCATTCAAATACCGCGTCTCTCATGGGATTCATTAATCTCCTAAACCAACTAGATGAGGATTTGCGCGTCCCAGCGCAATATGCCAAGCTCCGCGAAGCTACCGCCGCCATGAAAGCAACTAGTAGCGAGATGCTCTAATTACTGGTAGGCACGAAATGGTTAGAAGACAAGAATGGCGTTCCAATGCTTTCACTCACCAACTTTGCTGACTTAATGGGTTACCTCAGATTCCTTCACTGGCTTACTCCTAAACAGCAAGAGCTAGCCTTGGAAATCGGTTTCAATCCAGGGGATAAAATTATTCAGGTCACTAAAGCCATTCATGAAAGAACAGGATTGAACTACACGCGTCAGGGCACCACCCAACCCTTGGCCTCCTCAGTCTGTCACACCTCCACTACCCCAGACCAATCTCGCTCCCGTCCCACCACACGCGGCAGACCTGCCACACATCGCTCTCCTACCGCAGGTCGTGATCAGTCTAGCACCAGACGGAACAGACAATCTTCGATTCTTTGCTGGTACTGTGGTCATCCTGGACATCGAGCATCCAGTTGCGACCATACATACAGACGTCTTCACTCCCAAACCAGACAGCGTACGCCTTCCCGCTCACGTCGTCCACACTGCAAATACCACAAATCAAGCACGACTCACACCACTGAGGAATGTCGTTACCTCAACCGCCCACAGTCGGGGGAAGCGCCGCGCCCATATCAGACCAATATCACGTAGAACCAGAAACCCATCTCCCCATCCGCCATGTAGGTCCCATAACATCCTCGGGTTTAGTCATTCTCGGCAGCAGTCATGACATACCAACGTCATTCTTCTTGGACACAGGATCTATAGTAAATCTCATCTCCGAAAATTCCTTACAAATTATTCATCGCCATCACAGCCACGTCAGTTTCCTAGAACCACCAGACATTCGCCTATGCGGTGTTAACGGCTCAGAGTTTAAGGTTAAGGGAAGAGTCACCCTTGAAGTCAAACTCCACAGAGCTTTGCCCCCTATCCTCATTGAATTTCATGTGACTAATGACTTGCAGTATCCCGCAGATGCCCTTACTGGTTTCTCTACCATGGCACAACATTCCATTGCATTATTACCTGCTTGTGGTAGTATAGACATTTCTGGATTCCCGGTTTACACTATGGAATGTCCCCGTCCTGTTCTTACGATCAAATCAGTCCTTCAATTACCTCTGTCCCTATCACTACCAAAAAGTCCAACCCAGCCCAAACCACCACTCTCCTCATCTGAGAATACAGAGATCATTCCTTTACTGACTGCGAGCAAGGACATAAATTCCTCAATGTCTCCTGATACATCATCTCAGCCTTCGAACATGGCTCTTACATCCTCTCCCGACAACACTATCGCTGACTCAGACATGTCTCAGTTACCTACCTCACACAGTCTGAATGATCTTCTCCAACACGCAGAGACGAAACGTGCAGTAACGAATACGTGCACAATTTTGTTACCGCATGAGTTCACCAAAGTCTCTGTTTGTGTTGCTGGTGCGAAAGAAGGAGTGGATGTACTAACCCTACCTGAGACGTGTTGTGTGAATGGCTTGACTTATGAATCAGTGTGGTGTACAGTCTTAGAGGACAGTTTATGCTACCTGTACTTGCTCAATGTCACAAATGCTCCACTAAAACTTAAAAGTGGTGTAAAGATTGGAGACTTCCTAGTATACCCAGTGGCCATAAAGGTGTGCCAGGATTCCTCAATTCCTACTATTCAGACTGATGATACGCCAATCGGTGTATGTACTATTAACTCTACGGGATCTGCGCCGACGCATTCACCCGATATGCTCTCACATCTCACTTGCACAGATTTCCCAGAACATACGCCTCAACTCCTCGACCTTCTGACCTCGTACAGAAACGTGGTTGCCTTACCCGGTGAACCGATGGGTAGAACAGACCTTGTCAAACATACGATTGAACTACTCCCAGGAACTCAGCCGATTTACATACCAGCGTATTGATTGCCTCACAGCCAGAGAAAGCAAACAGATCAAATGGTACAGAACATGTTAGACCAGGACATTATTGAACCCTCCATCAGTCCATGGAATAGCCCACTTTTCTTAGTACCAAAGAAGGACGGCAACCTTAGACCAGTAGTCGACTATCGTAAGGTCAATTCTGTCACCGTTCCAGACTGTTTCCCGCTACCTGTCCTCACTGATTTGCTAGAATCCCTTGGTGAAAATAACGTAGTCTTTTCATCTTTAGACCTCCTCAGTGGGTACTGGCAGGTCGAAATGGAAGAGTCCTCTCGCCCAGTTACAGCCTTTAGCACCCCTTCCGGACATTTTCAGTTTAAGAGACTCCCTTTTGGTCTGAGAAATGCTCCTTCCGTGTTCATGCGACTTATCCATTCAGTCTTCAGCGGTATGATGGGACACTCTCTTTTTGCTTACCTAGATGATATCATTGTTGTGAGTAAATCCATCCCTGATCATTTTACCAAACTCCAGCAAGTCTTTGAACGCCTTCAGCTCGCAGGCCTAAAAATCAATCTCAGTAAATGTGACTTCCTGCGAAAGAAAATCAAATTCCTAGGCCATGTCGTAGATGCACAAGGCATTCATACTAATGAGGATAAAACTAAGGCGATCATTAACTTCCCAGAACCTACCACTACCGACGCTGTACGAAGTTTCCTGGGCCTCAGTGGCTATTATCGTCGCTTTATCCGCGATTACGCGAAGATCGCCGCTCCTCTGACCCACTTACTCAAGCAGAATGTGCCCTTTGTTTGGACTAATGACCAGTCACAGGCTTTCCAAAAGCTAAAGACAGCTCTTGTAAATGCCCCTGTTCTAGCGTTCCCTGATTATACCACACCCTTCCTTCTCTGCACAGACGCCTCAGGCACTGGACTTGGTGCCGTTTTGATGCAACTCGATGAAGCATCAAGGAAGCGCGTAATAGCGTATGCTATTCGCACCCTTACAACAGCTGAACGTAACTACAGTGTCACAGATCTCGAAGCACTAGCGGTAATCTGGTCCTTGAAAGATTTCAGAGATATCGTCTATGGTTATCCAGTGCATATCCAAACAGACCACCTTCCACTATGTGATTTGTTCAAAAATCGCAACCTAACAGGTAGGTTAGCTAGATGGTCTGTCATCATCCAGGACTTTAATCCCACTTTTCAATATGTACCAGGCAAGTTGAATGTAGTCGCAGACGCACTCTCACGTCACATAGCAGCAGCTATAACATCACTGCAGCCTGAAGTAACTGAAAACACTACACTAACGTCAGAAGGTGTTCGAAACTTTCAACACCAAGACCCCATGTGGTCCAAAGTCATTTATTTCCTAGAATCTGGCGATGCCTCGACCTTACCTACTCTGCCAGTATCACTAGATGAGTTCATGCTAGATGATGATCTCTTGTACAGGAAAACACTGCTAACAGGCAAAGATATGCCCAATCGCGAAGTACGCCAACTTGTTGTCCCCACTGCCCTGATACCAAAGGTTCTTCATATTGTTCATAATACTCCTCAAGCTTCCCATCCAGGTAATGACCGATGCTTGCGCCAAGCACGTCTCAAATACTATTGGCCAACCATGAGCCGCGATATCAATGCCCACTGTGACTCTTGCCTCTCCTGCCACCGCCACAAAGGATCAACCAGCTTACCAGCACCTCTCTTACAATAACCAATCCCATCACGACCATGGGAAACTGTCTCAATCGATCTCTTAAAACTACCTCTCACAGAATCTGGTGCTGAGTACTTGTTTGTAGCGGTCGACCACTTCTCCCGCTACTGTGTCCTCGTTCCCCTCTCCGACAAGACCGCGAAGAGCGTTGCACGTGCCTTTGTAGATCACGTAATTTGCCCATTCAGTACCCCTCATACCATTCTTACTGACAACGGTACAGAATTCAACAATAGCCTTCTAGATGAGATCTGTCGCCACTTTCATATCAGTAAGTGCAATGTCGTGCCTAACCGTCCGGCTTCCAATGGCCTTGTAGAACGCCACAACTGAAAAATCTTAGAGTGCCTCAGACATCTAGGCTCCCATAGTTCGTCCTGGGATGACTGGATTCCCCCAAGTGGCATCCTCCATCAATAGTTCCATCAATGCATCCATTGCTGAATCTCCCTTCTTCATCCTCTTTGGTTTTGACAAGGACCTCCCATACTCTCTCTTATCCTCAATGCCAGAACCCATCTACAACATGGATGATTATGTCAAACTAAAATTGGCCAACTTCCAGACAATCTACCAGTATGTCCAATCCACTTTGGCTTCCTCTCAGGAGGACATGCTGCAGCGCCAACGTAAGTCCGCCTCTCCTATCACTATCAATGTAGGCGATCTTGTCTTTGCTCATTCCCATACGCGTTCCTCTAAGTTGGATGACAAATTTACAGGGCCCCACCGCGTCCTCACTCAACAAGGCAACAAATTTCACCTCCAGGACCTGTCCACTAGGGACACCAGATGGGTCCACGTCGATGACTTAAAGCGAGCACCCCGTGGCCTCGTGTTGGAAGAGTCACTTACACAACCTCCTGCCCCCTCTTCCCCTCCTCCCATCCTTCAGTCTACCTTGTCTCCACCTATCCCTCAGTCTCCTTCATCTCCATCTCCACCTGCTCATTCATCAACCAATCAATATCGGTCCAAACTGCGCTCTGCCCATCAACCTCTTCACGACCTTCCCCATTAACTCTACCCTGATTTTCTAGGTACGATGTTAGCGATCTCCCTGCTGGCAGTGCTGACCTTCCTGGGGTCTGGGTCAGGTCAGGACGATGGTGGAGTACGTCCCGGGGCCTTGGTCGGCTCGGGAGGCGAGGTCATGCTTATCAACGACATCGCCTCTTTGCGCTACGATCTTGTGCCCCTGGCCGACGTAGCCATTGCCCTACCTGCCTACGCGCACCAGCTCCACGGAATCAGGAACCATCTCATGGCCCTCATGGGGACACAACCCGAATGAGTATCTCTATAACCTTTTCCTCCCACTCTCCTGGCAATTGCAATACATAAGTCCCAGATTCACTGAGCTCATTGACACATTTTCTTCTTCTACCTCAAACTCAACATGGATATTCTCCAACTAGCCGTTGACTCTCTCCTGTCTCCAGTCTCTACCTTGGTTCGTATCCTGGTCGATGCTATCAATGGACGCGTCACTGCCGACTTAGTACCTGTCTCAGCTCTCCGTTCTGTCCTGGAATGGGCTCACTCCACCTTCGGTCTCTCCCCAGTCCTCCCTTACTCCTCCCTTGAATATTATTATCCTGTTCTCGAAGCCACTCTTCTCACTACATACGTCGTCGTCCATATTCCTCTCCGTTCTGCCATAACCTTTAACCTTTTCCACATCATTCCCTTCCCTTTCCGCCTCAACGACTCCTTGTTACAGGTATCTGTTCCTTCAGAATATTTCCTCCTCTCCCATGATCATCTTTCTGTTGCCTTCCTTTCTTCCACAGACCTCCAGCAATGTTCCTCCCTTACTCCGACCTCTCATCTCTGTGCTGCCCACCTTTTCGCTATCTTCCCTAGCAGTGCTACACCCTGTGTGTCTGCTTTAGTTCGCAACCATTCCATCTACTCAGCCTGTTCTTTTGTCCCAGCTCCTGCCCTCCCGGTCCACCATGCTCACCTCAACCATGTCTGGTACTTCTTCTTTGCTGTTCCCATCTCTGTCACAATCATGTGTCCTGGTTCTTCCGTTCGCTCCGTCTCTGTTAGTGGTCTCTACAAAGCACCTGACTATTGTACCGTTAAATCAGAGTCCGTCATCACTTCCGCTACTCGCTATCACCAAGCTGTTCGTAAACACTCCTATGACATCTTTCAACCAATCGACATGCCTTCAACCCTACCCTCTGCCAACATTACCATCACCTCCCCTCACTTGCGCATGCTCACCTTCCTCAATGACAGTGATTTCATTATGGATCAATTTTCTCTGGCCTTCAGCCGTTCATGGGTTCATCCAACAGTTGTGTTTCCCCCTGTGGTTATCGCTTTCATAGGTTTTCTACTCATCATCTGTGCAGTGCATTGTTGTGTCAGAAAAATGGAACGTCGACTCCAGGAAATCAGAGTCGCTACAGGCATAGTACGCCCTACACACGACGTAGAAACTCCCCGTACTTAGTGCCCTTGAATTCCGCGACTACCATTGCCATCTAACAATTACCCAAACTGTGAACAGCACTCTGCCTACTAGAAAATGATGGTATTTCTTTCATGCCTTACTCAGTGACAGTGTATCCTACAGAAAATCCACAAAAAAAAAAAAAAAATGAAGGAAGAGCAACACTAGAACTCTCATATCTACTCCTTGTTTATCATGTATCAAACTATTATTGTGTAATTCCCATTCTGTTTATATATACCTTCGACCCTTACTGGATTCCTTGTATATCTTATCTGTATATATCCTTCTAATTCCCTCCCCTCAACATGGCCATGTCTCCCCTACTGCCCCTGTATCATCCTTATCCCTTGTACAAACCTCCCCGGTCCTGCCTTACTACTATAATCACCCACTATTTACCTCCTGGTGTCAGGAGACACCATCTCAGCTACCCGGGGGAGTAGTGTACCCCCTCCACAATATGTCTACCCCCGATGTATATATGTCCCCCCCCCCCAATGCATACATGCCCCCACTAAATTTGCTAGGTCAGCATGCTCTCCCACGCCTGAAGACGGCGTTATTGCATCAGTTCTTAGCAGACAGCCGACACGGGTAGACTGTTTTACTTTGAGCTTGTAATAAACTCCTTATCTAGCTGTTTGTACACGGAGTTTCTATCACCAAAGTATTGCAAGTTACATATGGAATGAACAAGAAAGGAGGGGAAGCAAGACAAGGCGGGAAAAATAAGGGAAATATAGACGAGAAGGAACGGAGGGAGGAAGAGAGGGCAGGAGAATCGAGAATAGTGGCAAAAGGGCAAAAAGATCCGCGAACAATGTAATCTAAGACCAACGTAAAAGAGATTGGTGGCAAAGAGACAGAGTAAATAAAGCAAAGTAGTGCGTAGGGAAGGAGTTTGTATTCCGAGTGAACAGCACGCCAGAATTCAAGGTTTGAGACTGTTCTTAACTTTTCCTAAACTGAACAAAATCGTCAAGAGGTGGCAAGGATATAGAGTGAACAAGTCGGTGGGAAGATGGGGACAGAGGAAGGATTAGATGATGAGGAAGTGAATTTAGATGGGAAGGAGTTTAACATACCGGATTAACAAGACCAAGAATCGAGGCATATAGAGATTTTGTATTCAACTCTCTCTCTCTCTCTCTCTCTCTCTCTCTCTCTGGGCAAATGTTATTTTGGATGCTACAGGAGTGAATAGCAGAGGTTGTTGATTTACAGCCCAGGTCCATATTTCAGGTTCTATGATCGAACAGGCTGAGACCGACTTCGCCTGAATGTCTCGTGAACCGTATGGAAATTGAATCGAAAGTGACAAGAAAAGATGAAAAAAGATTATGTAAAGAACTGGGCTCTGTAGGTAAGGTTGGTAGTACTGTGTGTGTGTGTGTGTGTGTGTGAACAAGATGCCAAGATTTCAAATGAACCTGTTAGTACGATTGATTTTTTTTTTTTTTTTTAAGGTCTTGTTATTTCTACAGGTGCTTATTCAGTTCAGGAGAGACTAATGAAAGTGCAGGACTTAGATATATATAGTCTTCACTGACACCCTCCACATTAGGGTGCTCTCTTAAGCTGAATAAAATGTCAGGTAACTAATAAATACTCGTATAATAAATAAAAAACTGACGTCCTCTGGATGAAGTGATATTTGGAAACTGTTTTCAATAATTTTCCGAAGCTTTATAAAACTGTCCGGAGGTTGGATGAACATACGGCGAACTAAGCGCCAAGATTCGAGGTAAGTTTTTACCCTTCGAGTCTGCGGAAGGTTTCTCGGTGTTGCATAAAATCGTCAGGCGTTTACCAGAATATCATACCAAATTCCTACCAAAGCTGTGAAAGGATGAAAACAAATTAATTTAACCATCTGACTACATGTGGCCTCTCCCTGCTAAGTAAAACAGTCTGAAGCAAGCGAGAATTAAATATCTTGCTTCAAATATCGCAGTGACGGAGATTGTTTCTGCTCTTTTCGTAAAACAGAGGCTAGTGAGGGAGGCTTTCACGCTGTGCCACGATATTAACACGTAGCTCTACTGTTCAGTCATGCAGATATCCTTTACCCCCCTCTCTATTCCCTGAAAGGATGATGGTTGACCGCTGTTGAGCAGTTTCATTCTGCAGCCAACAGAGTCCACGTGCAGATAAACATTGGGCCACAACAGGAACAACTGTACAAAGAGGCTCTTTCAAAACCTAGTACAGTGGTCTGAAGGCAGCAAGAATACAATAAGACAACGAACGGGATCGGTGGAGGCTGTTTTTACCCTCTTTACTACAAGGAATCTCTCAACCCCTGTGACGGTGATGATTAAAAATTTTTGTTCTTTCTACCGACATGATTTTATTCATGTCAATTGACATCTTGAGTTGAATGGGTTAACTGAATAAAATTGTCTGAATGCAGTATACGAAAATATAAAATGTCATTGTGCGGATGGGTTAACAGACAGTTTATCATTCCCTACAAGAGGCCTGTCTCCACCCATGAATAAAATAAACTGGAAAAAGCAAGAATAAATGCACTACGTCACTGTACTGATGTGGTTAAAATGATATCACCAAAACAGGATGAAAATATCCTGTAGGTAGCAACAGCAAGTAAAAATATAAACAATTTTATAAAATTAAAAGTCTTTACTACGAAAGATCTCATTAAAGATGAAGGTCGACTGACTGACTAATGAAAGTATCTCATCTTGGCAGAGTAAAATCAAAGGTCATGACCGCCGAATAGTCACACAAAAATATTAAAAGTACAGAAAAGATTTAAGAGGAGCAATACACAACGACACAAACCTGTAAAGATAAAACTTCTATTAAGTTCACCCATTTATCTTTAGAAGCGGTAGCAAGGGAAAGTAGAATGCCGAAAAGAAGGGAAGACAACTGCCGACTTAGATTATAGAACCCATTTCTTTGCAACCCACTCTCCTTAATTTTTTACCCAGGGTTTTCATGTTCAAATTAATTTGGACTTGGTCAGTATCTAGTATCATCACCATCACCATCATCATCATCACAATCATCATCACCATCATCATCAAAAAAAAAAAAAGGAGAAAAAAGTGCGAGAGTGGGAGAGCTATCCACGGCATGTTCAGTGAAATGGGCCACACAATCATCACTCACACTGCATTCAAACTCTCCAGAAACCTGGCTCCTAGCCAGACCGTGTCTGTTTAAAGTCAAGACTTTCAGAAGTTACAGCCCCTGCAGACATGACCGTCAGACATCAGTGACCAATAACATTACTTACCGGTTACATTTTAAAGTCGTTTTGGTCCAGAATTGAGTGTTCTACATTTATTTTATCTTATACCAGTCTTATTTAGTCTGAGACGGCCCCCGCAGCCAAAGGGTTATGGGTGTTATGTGGAGGGAGTGTGAGATACGGGCGCGTTGATTTTCCAATTCAGATTCTATTGGTGACATGTGAAGCCATTTTAGTGCGCCGTAACTTTCCCCTCGGCAGGAAATGGAGGATGAAGGGCGAGGCGATGTGATGTGTGCGTCTGAAATGGCAGATCCGGTGCAGTTCACTCACTCAAAGTTTAATAAAGGCATGACCCAGAAACCTAACTTTTTTTCTTTTTTTACTTTGGTAGCTCACTTTATCTTCAGGTGAAGAAAAAAGTCAGGATGATGATAAAAGTAGCTATCTATGGAAATTTGAAAAGTGAAGGCTATGAATCAAAGGACAAGGTCACTGGAGTAAATTACTACTACTGCTACTACTACTACTACTACTGCTACTACTACTACTACTACTACTGATTATTATTATTATTATTATTATTATTATTATTATTATAAAAATAATGCTAATAATAATAATAATAATAATAATAATAATAATAATCTATCAGTCTATCTATATACCTAGGCTGCCTCCCTAAAAAAATGGAGGGTAGCCGAGACAGGACGACACACTCCCAATTTACCCATCCACACACACATCTGCTCGTACCTTGGCCCCAGGGGGAGAAGGGACAGATCCTCACCGCACCACACCGCACGAGGGTCAACTGCGCAGAGCAATCAGTGACATTCGCAGCAGGGCCCGACAGCAGAGCTGGTTTACCCGTCACATCATAATGGACCCATCCCCTTACCCACACCTGACATGATCAGCTGATCAGACAAAATGCAGAAGATTATCCCCTCAGGGCTGCGTCATCATTTATTCATTCATAATTTCTCTCCAGTCATCCCTATCACGCGCAGCCACTCTTCCTTCCTCTACAGACATCCCTCTCACATTTAACGCTCTCCTCACACTGTCCATCCATCCTATTCATGGTCTTCCTTTCAGCCCTACACCTCTCACATCCGATCCAGTTATCTCTTTCACCAGTTGCTCTTCATCAATTCTCTCCATATGCCCAAACCATCGTAACACTCTCTGCTCGACACTATCAGCCTTCTCCCGCACAATAAAATAATAATAATAATAATAATCTATCTATTGCCAGACGCCTCAATCCTGTTTGGGGTGGCCACAAACAAATCGCCTCCACGTCGCCCTGTCCCCCCCCCCATTTCACTGCCCTGCTCCCAACTCACACCCCCCTCTCTCATATACCTCTCCACCCCATCCCTCCATCTCATCCTCGGCCTCCCCCTCCGTCTTCCCCCCTCCACCTCACTCACATACACTCTATTCGTCAGTCTCTCACCCTCCATCCTTTCCACATGGCCAAACCACCTCAGTGTGTTCCTCATAACGCTTCCTATCACATCCACATCCACACCACAACGCTCCTTTATATCCTCATTCGTCAGCCTGTCTCTCCAAGTGACTCCACAGGCTCCTCTTAAATAACTCATTTCCACTGCTCTCACTCTTGACTTGTGTCCTTCCAATAATAATAATAATAATAATAATAATAATAATAATAATAATGAATAATAACCCGATACTGGCTGTTGACCCTCGTGAAGTGGCAAACATTTCTCCAGCTGTCGCCATATGCCTGAATTCAGCTCAAGAACGAACTCTCAAAGTGATGGGGTTAGAACCAGTCTCCATAAAGGTTATCATGTGGACATTTTTACATGATCCTTTTGTGGCAGTTCAGTGTCTGTGGAATAATTCTGACAGTATACGGAATCTGACTGATTCTTCGCTGCGCATCCATTCTATCTTCGTATTTTATTTCCATTCAGCAAATAACGCAGGTTAAATCTTTTCTTTAACCTCTCCCTTCGCCAATACGACCACACAAGCTTTTTTATAAGTGGATTGTGTAAGAGGCGTTCCCTTTATGTCATCCTAAAATTTAATTCTTCTTTAACGTCTCATCCATATTTCCATCCCAGGTGTTTCGATTACTTCTCTGATCAACTGACTATCATACTTCACAAAATAGTTTATATCTTGATGTTAGCACTTCTTGTGTGAATATTCTTTCCATAAATATTATTCATCCATGCAGTGCAATTTTTAATCCTCAGATGGCAAGATGCTACTTTAAATACAACAAAAAATAAACCGGATGATTAAAATCTAAAAGACATCGCACTGAATGGGTTATTTACTAAGAGTGATGTCCCGTTTGAGTTTGCTTGCTTTGTTCTAATGCCTTATACACATCAAAAGTTTTCCCTCATTCTTCTGCTTCTTCTTTTTTTTCTTGCATTTGTTTTATCTGCTGAAACACTATGGTCTGGTGAACGCACTGTGATCTAAGCTTTACGATTCAAGTTCAGAGGGGTTCAGAGATTTGTCTGTCATGTAAACGCTTCCAGGAGCATTAAGTCAGCCTCCTATCTTTAAATATTCTGGACTACAGCGGCTTAAAATTGGACCCTACACTCCAAGGACGGTAAAATGGGGCTTGAAATTTTTTGTTTGTTCAATCCTGTAATCAACTACCCTCTTCAGTATTTTTCTCTTTGTCTCATTTTTTCACTGTGCTGTTCTTTTGCCTTCATCCATCTCTTCCCCTTCTCTTCACATTATAAATATACTTCCATTTCCTGTTTTATCCCTCCTCGCATAGCTGCTCACTTATTTCTGTTTTCTCTATTCTTCGCTTACAGCCTCTTATTTTCCATATTTTATAGTAGGTTGCTGAACATGTGTTTATTCAGTACATGGACCCTTTTGTCTATCACCTTCATTTTCTCTCTATTTGTTGGCTCACACTATATTTCTCTTTTACCATTTGTCTGTTTTCGCTACTTTATTTAATAGTGTCCTACTTTAAAAATCTTTACAAGTATTTCTACACCAGTTTAAATTTTCTCTCATCTCTATTTTGTTTTCTTCACTCCTTTTTCTTGTTTTCCTGTTTTTTCCTCCTTCACTTTCTTATTGTATATGGTCCAGTTTTTATTTAATCCCTAACATCACTTCTACTTTGTTATTCCATTTTCCTCATATCTATTCTCTTTTATGGTTCTCTCACATCTTCAAATTTTCCTTGCTTTGAATAACGTTCTCTTACGTTTACTGTACAAAAAACAACAATAACACACAAACTCCTTAAGCCAGAGAATTTTCTTGTAGTCTTGCTAACTTCAGAAGATTTTATTAAACTTTGGATAGCCCACTAGTACTTACCGGGTAAATGGAAATTATCTCTAATTCCTCAAGTTCAAATGGTTTCTCCTAAGCTGAAAAAAAAAAAAAAATCGTCCAGTAATAGCACTCACTCACATCCACTGGCAAAAGATGTGAAAGATAAATTCCCTAGTAAATTAAAAAATAGCTGTGACAGCGCTGATATTTTAAGTTTCTTTTTTCCAGATACGTAAGAATTTTTCGTTTCGCCCAAACTTATAACTTTTTTTTTTTTTTTTTTTACCTGGACTACTCTCACTATGTTCATACTCTACTCACTATTTCAGAAAACTTTATTGCCATGAAAGCTTTGCCTAAGACGACGGATCGATTTTAGACTTGCAGATTTCTACACCTTAACAATATTTATTTTTCACTGACCCTTGGCACTGATGGCCTGGCTATTTTCACATGTAATCACCTGCACAGCTGGTTAACGCTATAATGTGATCGTACATTTAATCCTTTCCCTTCCACTTCGTTAAACTCTGACATTCACTGGGATATGCTTAGGTGTTTCAGTATAATATTTTTCAACATCTGTTTTGTTTTTGTTGAATAGTTTGCTATGCGTGCTTTGGCATTTTTTGGGGGAGCGAGGGATTTTTTTCAATATTGTTACTTTCTTTTTTTTCATTTTCTACATCAGGACGGACTTCCGATCATATCAAGGATAGGTAGAGGCGGTTTCTTTCATAGTTAAGGGATGTTTCAAAATGTTTTCTGTACAGCTGGCGCTGCATATTGAAGAAACTGGCATATTAGCTTTACAGGCAACAGTCGAACTTTAACAGGCAATCTTCAGTGACAGTCAGTGGAGTCTGTAGGAAAATGAACGTAAATAATGCGAATTTAACTAAGCGGTGTGGTGGTTTTGGAGGAAGTACAACATGAAACATGCCATCGACAATACAATGGCGGTGTGGAAGGAGGTGACGTCGAGCACACTGAATGCCGTCTTGCGCAAAGTGTGGCTGGACTGTGTGCACGCTCACTCGATTCCCGGAGGTGGACAGTATCTGTCGAGATATCCTCTATCTCTTTCATGGAGAAGGATTTGAGGAGGTCAACGAGGAAGATGAGCAAATGGTCCTGAACAGCCACACTAAACAGCTGTCCACAGAGAAGCTCACTAAACTCAGGGAACGCGTGGTGAAGGCACAGGAAGGGGGCAAGAAAAGCACTGAGGACGGGCGCCTTTGTTATCTCGATGTAAAAACCCTATAAGAGCTCCTTGCGGTAGTGGACAAAGGCATTGTATTCATCCGGGAGAAGGATCCAAACCCACCTTGGAGTGACACCTCAACGCATGGCACTGAACAACATCTGAAGGCATACTGGAAGCTCCTGGTGACTAAGATAAGAAAAAGGCAGCACAACAGACCACCATCACCTCCTGCCCTGCCAGCAGCACCGAGGAAAAGCCAAGGCCATCAATTACTGGTGTGCAAATGCAACGTCCTGCATCACCTACCTCCATCATGTCTGCTTCGTTTTCACCGCCGCCTGGCACACCGGTAAGCCAAGCTCTTCCTCACTCTCACCGCTCTACTTTCCACCAACCTCACTGCATTGCTCTCCATTGGCCTCAGCACATCACTCTACCCTGGCCTCAACGCACTGCTCTCCCCATCTCTCTTCTCCTCCTGAGGACCTGGAGTGATCGTCCAGGCCCTCCAGCTGTCCCTCAGCCTCGGGGGGGGGGGAGGACCCTTGATGACGACTCAGATGTACCTATGATAAACTTCAGGTGGGTGGCAGAGGTTTTTTAAAGGAGTTTAGATATAATGTCAAGGGCACCCTCCCCATCCCCACTGGACCTATGTTACATTGACATCACTGTACAATCCGTCGTTACACGATAGATTATCACGACGCAACCATGTTCTGAAGCAAAGTCGTGATCGTATACTACAAGCTAACTTCTCTCACAATATCCTCCCATCAAAGGTATCCTTAATAGAGCTGATCATGTCCCCCTAACTAGGCTTAGATAAGACATAATCCAGCCCTCCTCAGTTAGCTAAAATTAGGATTGAATGGAATCACAGTTAACATGAGCCCCAGTTGCAAAATAAGTACACACATAACACACACTGGAACACTGCACAACACATGCCACACTAAGACGCAGAAACCTCACCAGTAGTGTAGCAAACCTATGGGACGACCCCCCAGGGGCAGTTGTTTAGGATATCTGCGGTCGAAAGGTCTGCTGTGTCAGGCATTGCCAAAACTAAGCAACAACAACAAGAAAAACCGCTCATCCCATCATCTCGTTTTTCTCTAAGAATATATGATTCTGGCCTCTGTGTTTTTCCCTTTTCCCTCGCACACTACTTCTCTCTCGCAAGTCCTTGTCTATTTTCTTACCTTTTTTCGTTTCCACTTACCTCTTTCCCAAGCTTCCTTACTCCCTCTTCACTTCTTTTTCCCGACTGTATTTCCACATATTTTTTATATGTCCAACTCTGGGCATAGGCTTCGCAGCCTGTATCCAAGGTCCAGTAGTCCTGCTACATACCATACACATACATTTTTTTTTTTTTTGGTCAAAGAAGATGGAACCAGAGGCTAGAAGCAGTCATCACTTCGGCGCTAACACCCACTGTCCATATTGAATACATGCTAGGACTATCTCATATAGTCCTACTCTCTCTCTCTCTCTCTCTCTCTCTCTCTCTCTTTTTCCATAGTGACTCGTCTCTTTGCTTTTTCTCCCCTTCCCCGTCCTATTTTTCTCTTCTCTTCATTATGCTGTTTTGTTCACCCTTTTCTTTTCTTAAACCTTTGGCTGTGGTTAGTATATTGGAGCTGAAAAAAAAAAAAGTCTGTCGCATGCTGCAAAAAAGAACAATCCATTTCTTTTTTCTCTGCCAAAGCTTTATTCATGACAGTTTTCATTCTTCTGGTAACGTACGGTTATCCTGCCTATGATTAAATCCAATGTTGTTCCGGATATGAAACGCACAGTACCTGTATTGTAAATAATTACCATAGGCCAAACTTCTCTATTTATTAAGCAGTATTATCACCAGTGAGATGGCTAACGTTTATGGAAGCATTCACTTTATGACAGCTAATTTCAGAACATCTGTTAGGAGAGGAAAGTGTATTCTACATAACTCTTTACATACCTCAGTCATGAGCGCGGCAAAAAGGTTAAACTTAATTCTCCATCATGCATTTCAGAAATGACACTAAAAGACCGGAAATTGCAATCCCCTTCGAGCACTCAGTCGTACTAATAAGACCCTTTATCTCTCCTTTTTTATCAACAAAGTTTTCCTCGCTTTCCACTCTTTTCATCTCTCCCCTCTCAGCTCTCTCTTATTCTGTCCCTCCCTTCACTGCTCTCGTACGCTTCTCTTTTCCCTCTAACCCCTCACTACACTTCCTCTCCCTATCAATCTTCCCTCAATACTCTTGATTATCTCCTCTCTTTCTTTCCTTTCTCTCTCAAAGGCACAGTACCTCCCTCCCCGATACCGTCATCTCTAGATAATTTCTCTCTCTCTCTCTCTCTCTCTCTCACACACACACACACACACACACACACACACACACACACACACACGAATATAATATAAATAGACAGACAGATACATACATACATACATACTGTATATAGATAGACAGATAGATAGATAGATATAGATATATAGTTAGATAGATAGATAGATGGATAGGTAGATAGACAAATAGAGAGATATATGTCAAGTCCTCCATTCCACTCCTTCCTTTGTCTCCCTCATTTTTTCTCTCCATTTTCCAGTCTTCTTCCTTGTCTTCAGCTCTCACCTTTATTTCGCTCTCCTTCCTTCCCCATATTATTTCTTTTTGAACTGTTTTCCTATTCTTCCATTCCTGTTCCTTTTCTTCACCTCAACCCTACCTTCATCCCTCTGCCTTCCCCACCCCCTGGAAGT
This sequence comes from Coenobita brevimanus, assembly GCF_032717465.1. NCBI lineage: Eukaryota > Metazoa > Arthropoda > Malacostraca > Decapoda > Coenobitidae > Coenobita > Coenobita brevimanus. The sequence continues at coordinate 52,112,258 of NC_137033.1, read as the reverse complement.
ACTGGAGGTGTACCACTTCGTTCAACTCGCACCACGTTTTTTTTTTTTTTTTCCCCTCTGTAGCTATTTGCATAATGGCAAGGGTGGTCACGTTTTGGTTAACTTAGCGTGACCTTCCCTCTTCTGCTGTAGGCGTGAGGGGAGGGGAGGGAAGGGATAGGAGAAAAGGATAAGTTGTAAGAGACAGGAATGAAAGGAATAGGGTTGGCGAAGAAAAGAGAAAGATGACTGGGGAAAGAAGGAGGAGGAGGAGGAGGAGGAGGAGGAGGAGGAGCGGTAGAAAAGAATGGGAAGGAGTGTAGGAACGAGTAAAGAAAAGAGGAAGAATAATATGGCTCTGAAGTGAGGAAGGAATAGAGGAGGAGGAGGGAGCCTGGGCTAATGGATGGAGAGAGGGAGAAAAGTAGAAATGAAGAGGGAAGAGAGAATGGAGGTAGATGTATGGGAGGGAATAGGACACAGAGGAGAGGGAGAACGATTTATAGGTAGGGGAAGTGGCAGAGGGGAAGGGGAAGGAGAGGAAAAGTAAATTAAGGCCGAAAGGGAATGAAAATCATGGCGGTTCAAGGGAAAAAGTAAGACATAGTAGAGCAGTAAGTGGAAAGGCTGGGGAAGATAAACATTGGAAAAGTGGGACAGGGCAAAAAAAACAGAGGTAGACAGGGCAGGCAAGGGAAGGCAGGATAAAAAAGGGAACGACAGGGCAGGATAAAGAAGGCGAAAGCGCGGCAGGTTAAGAAAGAGGAAAGGTAAAGGGCGGGATAAAAGGGAAAGACAAGGCAGGATGAAGGAAGAAAGGTAGCACAGGATAAAAATGGGGAAGGTACAAGGCAAGATAATCAGGGGAAAGTTACGACAGGATAAAATGAGGAAATTTAGGGCTAGATTAAAAGGAGAAGGTAGGGCAGGATAAAAAGGGAAAAGTTAGGGCTGGGTAAAAAGAGAAAAGTTAGGGCTGGATATAAAGGGGAAATTGAATGGCAGGAAAAATATGGGAAAGGTAGAGCAGGATAAAATGGGGAAGGGTAGGGCAGGAAAAAAGGGGGAAGACAGGGCAGGATAAAAAGGGAAAAGGTAGGGTAGGATGAAAAAAGGAAAGGTAGGACAGGATAAAAAAGGGAAAGGTAGGACAGGATATAAAGGAGAATGATAGGGCAGGATGAAAAGAGGAAAGGTAGGGCAGGATGAAAAGAGGAAAGGTAGGACAGGATAAAAAGGGAAAGGTAGGACAGGATAGAAATGGAAAAGGTAGGGCAGATTTAAAAAAAAAAAAAAAAAAAAAGGAAGAAAGGCAGGACAGGGCAGGGAATGGCAGCAGAAAGGAAAAGCAGGGCACAGAAAGACGAGACACGGCATAATAAGAGAGGAAAGGCCACTGTGAGACAGAAAAAGTAAAATAAGTGACAGGTCAGGACTGGGGGGGGGGGGGAAGGGCAATGGTTGAAGGGAAGTGATGAATATGAAAACAAAAGTGGGGGATAGCAGAAGAGAAGTTACTAACGGGCGGGGGAGGAAGAAAGCAGTGGAGAGGGGACAGAGTGGAGATTTGAAAATGAGGTGAGGGGAGGCACAGCGAAGGGGAGGCCTAGATTTGTGGATAAAGGAATGGCAGAGACGAAAAGGATGGGAAGGGAGTGAGTAGGGTGAAAGAAGGGGAGAAAGGGAGAGAGGAGAAAAAGGGATGAATGGAGACACATGAAGGGTGGGGGGAAGGCGAAAAGAGAAAAATGAGACGACTAAGATGGAGAAACAATGAAAGGACGGAAGGAAAGAGATGGAGACACAATGAAAGAAAAGAAGGAAGAGAGAGAGAGAGAGAAATAAAGAAAGAAGAAATGGAGGGAGGAAAGAAAAGAAGGTTAGGTCAAGGTCCGACGAGGACAGAAGAGAATGGGGAGGAAAATAAAGAATGGAGATGGAAGAAGGGAGACTAAAAGATGGGGAAAGAAGACAAAAGAATGTATAGGAAGGGGAGGGAAAAGGGGGGGGGTTACATAGAGTTACCTAGATACACAGACCTTACGGTCCCTACAAGGCAGTCTGACCTTATCAGTGAAACAGTACTCAAGTTACAAAAGTAGGAGGAAAGAAGAGCACAGCAGATGGCTCTCTCGTCCGCCCCTCACACCCTCCTGCTTTTGCCGTACAGGAAACACGACTATCTTCACAGACCTGCGGCGAAACTATGCATCAGCTGATGCAAGAGCTGGCATGTGAAGTCAGCTAAAATTTTCAAGCTGAGGAAGTTTTTTGAGAAAGTTTATATTTCATGAGAAAGTCGCTAAAATGCCTCCTTGGAGCCGAAATTTAAAATCACCTAATAGTCAGCTGATGCATCAGCTGACGCAACAACTGACATATAAGATCAACTCCAAATTTCAAGCTCAGCAACATTGTACTTCATTAAAAAAAAAAAAAAAAAACGCTGAAGAGCTCTCTACGAGCAGATTTTTAAAACTTTCCTAGAAGAAAAAAAAAAAAAGATCCCATAGGTGTACCACTTATAGACCTGTCGGCTTCGCCGCAGGTAAAAAGTGAAAAGTAGCACTCCAAAGGATTTAAAAAGTGGAATATACTGGAAAAGGAAAAGCTGAGCATACAGGCACATATAAATTTTGATCTCAACTCGTTGCATGCATTGTTTACTAATTTTTCCTTATAAAGGAAGAATGGAAGAAAAGGAATGAATGTGAGAGACGGAGGGAGGGAGGGAGAATATAAGGAAGACACGAAACAAAAGGCGGAAGAGAATAAAGGAAAAGAAGGAGAGGGAAGAGGAAAAAAAATGTAGGAATGATGGAAATGGAAGTGTGGCGCGAAAAGGAAGAAAAAGAAAAGGAGGAAGAGGAAGAATTACTCGGAGATGGAAGAGGGAATAAAAACAAAAGTGAGAGGGAGGGATACGGGAATTAAAAGATGATTGAAATGCAAATATGAACGATGATGACAACGATGATGATAAAAGGAGTAGGAAGAGGTTTGAGTTTATAGCATATAGCAAAGACAAGTACCAGAGATACCGGATGGGGAGGTGAGGGGGGGATAAGTGGACGATGGTGAGGGGGAAGAGAAGATAGCCAAAGAGTTACAGGATAGGGGGAAAAATGCGATAGGAGTAAATTTTATACAGGACCGAAAAATGATGAATGGCAGACAGGAAAAACTGACAAGAAAAAGAAGTAAATGAGGAAGTAAATCTCAAGGAAATTGTAATTTTCTCTCTTCCGCCCCCTCCCCCCAAAAAGAAAAATAATGCATAATTACATATTCTACCAAGCACCCGCCCAAATGGCTAAAAATATAATGAGGGTCTTTGTAGGGCAGAAGTGAGATGGAGGTGAAGAAGTGATGTTAGGTGGAGGTGGAGAGGTGATGTGATGTGATGAAGAGGTGATGTGAGACAGAGAGGTATTGTCAGTTGGAGGTGAGGTGGAGTTGGAGAGGTGGTGTGAGGTGGAGTTGGAGAGGTGGTGTGAGGTGGAGCTGGAGAGTTGGCGTGAGGTGGAGTTGGAGAGGTGGTGTGAGGTGGAGCTGGAGAGGTGGCGTGAGGTGGAGTTGGAGAGGTGGCGTGAGGTGGAGCTGGAGAGGTGGCGTGAGGTGGAGCTGGAGAGGTGATGTGATGTGGAAGTGAAGAGGTGATCTGAAGCGGAGAGGTATTGTGAGCTGGAAGTGGAGGTGGAGAGATGAGGGTGGGGTGGGGTGAAGTGAAGATGATGTGGATTTGTGGAGGTAGACGTGAGGTGGAGGTGAAGAAGAGGTGGAGTGAGGTGGAGGTGGAAGGTGATGTAGCGGTGGAGAGGTGACAACAGAGAGGTGATGCGAAGGTGGAGAAGTGACAACAGAGAGGTGATGTGAAGGTGGAGAGGTGGGGTGGAATTGGAAAGGTGATGTGGAGGTGGAGAGGTGATCTGGAGGTGGAGAGGTGATATGGAGGTGGAGTGGTAATGTGGAGATAGAAAGGTAATGTGGAGGTGCAGACGTGAGGTGAAGGTGGAGAGGTGATGTAGTGGTGGAGAGGTTAGGTGGAGGTGGTGAGGTGATGTGCAGGTGGAGAGATGATGTGCAGGTGGAGAGGTGAGATGGAGAGGTGATGCGGTGGTGAAGGTGATCTGGAAGTGGAGTGGTGAGTGGAGAGGTGATGTGGAGGTGGAGAGTGATGTGCAGGTGGAGAGGTGGGATGAGGTGAGGTGGAGAGGTGATGTGCAGGTATAGAGCTGGGGTAAGGTGAGGTGGGGAGGCGATGTGAGACTGAGGTAGAGAGGAGAGGTTAGGTGGTCAGATAGTAGGGTAGAGGTGAAGTGAAGGTGAGGTGGAGGTGGAAGGGTGAGGTGAGGTAGAGGTTGAGAGGTGAAATGAGGTGGAAAGATGACGTGCGGTGAAGGTGGATATGGAGGGCTGAAGTGAATGTGGAGATGGAGGGACGAGGTGAATGTGGAGGTGGAGGAGCGAGGTGAAGGTAGAAAAATGAGGTGGAAGATGAGTTATGAAATGAGGTGAAGATGGACCAGATGAGGTGGATAAAGACAAGGTGGTGGATGGTGAAGGTGAGGGTGGGGTGGAGAGGGAGAGGTGGCTGCATTAGGTGACCAAGGCGTCTTTAAACCCCCACCTTGAGGCCCCATTCACCCTCACTGCACCCTGGAATCCCCCGCACCCTTTCCCTCACATCCCATCTTACCTTTCTTCTCTTACCATTTTCTCCCTCTACCCCCAGCTCACCTCCCTTACTCTAACTTTACACCTCCATACCTCTCCACTTCCTTCTCTTTCCCCCCACCCCAACCTCCACCTTTCGTACATCTCTGTCCTCCTCCGTTTCTCATTGCTCCACGCCCTTACTATTTCTACCTTCCCGTTCCTTCATTATCTTTGACTTCAGAAAATCGACCTTTTAGCCCCCCGCACAAACACTGCTTTGACACACACACACACACACACACACACACACACACACACACACACACACAAGCGCGAGCGCTCACAAACACACGCACTCACGCATACAAAATTCTCACTCCTACTCTTCGCATATACATCCGTCACGCACGCATAACCAAGACACACACTTCTAAAAGCATCCTGACTCCTCCTAAGCTACTTCATGCACGTGCTGACACGTTCTCTCTCTCTCTCTCTCTCTCTCTCTGACAATACTGAACATACACATACTCCACTTAGGTCACTGTACACACACACACACACACACACACACACACCTGCAGTAAAACTCTCACCCTTTGTCTTTGCTCATTACTTCAACCTGTCTACAAATTACCTGCATAGTTACCAGTTTTACCTGCCTTAATTAAACATTTCACTACGAGGACTTCATTTTTATTTACATATTGCGACCCGTATACGATTTAATTTAACTCGGGAAGGGGTAATGAAGGGAGCAATGGTGGCTGTATCTGTTCTCTCTAATTTGACAGTTTCCAAGCTGAATAAAATCAGGAGCGAGGAGGAATTAAATATACAACACGACCTCATTCTGCAGAACTTAAAACACAACACTTTTTACTGACGAACCACTTCACAGTGAGAATACGTCGATGTTTCATTATTACACACGATTTATTTAGTTTTGAGAGACTTAGAACTGCAGAACATGCATTGTCCATGAACCCCCTCGGTACGAGAAGGTGAGGTTCTGAGTAAAACTGTCTAGTGGGAACACGAGTACAAAAAAAGACATCTCACTGAAGTAGTATACATAATTACGTACTGACACTGCTATATGGTAGGGCTCGTTAAGGTAAACTGATCTTTATTACTTATTTGCTTGATAAAAATGTGGCCATGAGACCTGGGCATACATACAGATATATATAATGAAAAGTAGCTAGCCAATATGTATGACGCTAAAAGTATATAACGAATGTATAACTCCAGCTATGACGTACGGATGTGAGACATGGAAATCGACAAAATCGATGGAAAATCATATAATCCGTGCTCCAAGGGCAATGCAAAGGTCAGTGTTAGGAATATCTTTAAAAGACAGAAAAAGATCAACTTGGGTGAGAGAACAGATCAAAGTCAAACACATTACTGAAGTTATAAAAGAACAGGAATGGAGGTAGACAGGTTGTGTAGCAAGAATAAGGGATAACCGGTGGAGCAAGAGGCTGACTGACTGGACTCCAAGGGACAGTAAGCGTAGCAGAAAAACGCCATATAGGAGGTGGAGAGATGAGATAGAAATGTTTGCAGGGAAAACTTGGCAGATATTGGCTCAGTCAAGGAATTCGTGGAGAAGGTTGGGAGAGGCCTTTGTTCAGCAGTGGACCTGCAATGGCTGCTGCTGCTGATCATATATATATATATATATATATATATATATATATATATATATATATATATATATATATATATATATATATAGCCATCATCCAATCCTACGTTGCCCCATGAGGAGCGTAGGGGCCCGGGGCTAGGCAGGTTGGTCTTGCATTTAAGATGAGAGTGAAATAACCTGTGTGTGTGTGTGTGTATATATATATACAGTATATATATATATATATATATATATATATATATATATATATATATATATATATATATATATATATATATATATATATATATATATATATATATATATATATATATATATATATATATATATATATATATATATATATATATATATATATATCGCAGTTTTGCTGTAATATTGGTAATACACCTCTCTGTCTCTCTCTCTCTCTCTTTGTCTGTCTGTCTGTCTCTGTCTGTCTCTGTCTCTGTCTGTCTGTCTGTCTGTCTCTCTCTCTCTCTCTCTCTCTCTCTCTCTCTCTCTCTCTCTCTCTCTCATGGCCATGTTTATGACGTCTCTGGAACATTAATGTACAGCTCTACCGACAGACAGATACCTTCTCTGGCAGGCTCCATGCTGCCCTTATTGTTTGTCGCGTTTTCTTTTTTTCCTTCTTATTTGACTTTTTCAATAATGGCAGGCACTTCTACCCTTCAGAATTAAGCGATTCCCCCGTGTAGAGTACAACTCTCCCCCACATACAGCTCTTCTCAACAAGGTAGAGTCAAACGCTTTTCATCTCGTTAGCTCTCATCCTCTCTAGTTCCCTGCAACCTCTGTCTCTTCGCGGCACTGCTGCATCTTTATCTCTTTTAAATCACTACTTTAATGGTCACTGCTTCTCTGAACTGTCTCCTTGCATCCCTCCACCACTACGGCGGGCGTGTATCACCCATCTGGCAACAAACTTTCGTCTCTTTTCTGTTCAACTCTCTAATGCAAGAGTTAACCATTACTCCCAGTCCTTTATCTATGCAACAGATCAACCCTGGATCTGTCTCCCTCTGTCTGTATTTCCTGCTGCCTATGATCTCCTGTCTTTCAACTGCAGTGTGTCCAGGCATTTCGAAATGAACGGATCTTGAATTTGGCTCTCTGTTATGTTGTTATTTTTTTCTTGGAGGGAACATTTTGCAGGCTCGTGGCCCTTTGCTCCTTCTTTCTTGCATTAAAAAAAAAAAAAAAAAATATTAGGCACAATGACAAGCCTATGATCTAGTTGTGTCCGCAAAGTTTTAGTTGCTAGTCAACTACTTGTTGCCTAACAATGGACAAAAAATGCTTTGTTCATACTTTTTACGTTTTGAGCTATAGAAGTATTAACAAAGGGCGCAGAAAGCTCCGACTTCTTTAGGCGTAATCTTGAGGTCATTCCCTATCGGAAGAGAGCCATGCATTTTTTCCCTCCTCTTGTTTACGAGGTATGCAACCCGGCGAAGATTGGCCTCAGCATCCCTACCAACCAGTATCGGTTTTCAGAAATCCCCCCTAGTTCCCTAGCGACTAGATGGAACTGAATGATGGTTTGCATGCTTATAGACACTGACTAGTACTACAACTTTCTGTTGAACACCTATGTGCTACATTAACCAGGTCAAGGGTGGAAGGTCATCACATGCGAAAACGAAGAAAACGGCTAATATCACGACTATGCTCCCCAAAATGCTAAGGCTCCGAAGACTATTAAGCCAAGGGCGTGATTCTTGGATGGAAAGTTGCACTGGAATCCCTTCGGATGAAAATGACATTTGTTGTCGAAACACTTCCAGTCACTGGCAGTGCCACCTAGAAGTTGTACCTCTGGTGGGCCATTCTGCGAATTTCAAGTTCCCTAGCTCCACAGTGGGTGGATGGAATCGAATGAAACTTTGCATGCTTATAGACGTTAATGACTACTACAAGTGTGCTTGTACATGCATGACCTATATCCATCAGATCAGGGGTCAATGGCTCCGAAGATTATACAGTAAAGCCAGGGCCATGATTCTTGGGTGGAATGTTGCACAGGAGTACCTCCATATAGAAATGACTTTTAGTCTTGAAACTCACTTCCGGTCCCTGGCAGCGCCACCTATAATTTGTACCTCCGCTGGGTCAAAGCTTGGTCTGCTTTGAGCTGGCTATCGTCGCCTACAGGCTTGTTTGTAATACTGGTGAAAGTCTGATATATTATTCTTCCAAAAAATTTTCCTAATTGGCAAAAAGAATGTAAGAATTTAAAATAGTAATTAAATTTTTTTTTCTAATGGCTGTCATACTGACACTTTTACAACTTTGTGGAACTATTAATTGGTCGAAAAGGGAAAAACAATGAACAAAAGAAATATCTATCGAGACTCCTACTTTCTATGAAACTGGACCTGAGAGAGAAATTTTGTCCACAGGGTTTGGTTTACTAATGTACATCCAAGGAAAGTTCCGCCTTATACACCTGCCTGCCAGTTTAGACATTTTTGCGTGAAACAGCCACTAGTGAAGCAGTAGCCAGACACTCAAATGTCTGGTACCATTGTGTGGGAGGGGAGAGGTTAAGCGAGGAGGAAGGCTGGGGGAGCTAATAGTTCCTACCCCTCCCTCTTCCATCCCCATCCTTCTTACACAATTACCATATAGATGAATATTGGCTACTGCTTCGCTGCCACTTGTTTCACATTTACTATTTCGAAGCGGTGAGCGAGTGTGTAACTCGGAACTTTCCTCGGGTGTACCAATAGCTAGAAGCCTTAATCCCTTATAGGGTGCCTCAATGATCCTGTCCTGTCCTTAGGCTGACCTCCCTCAACCTCAAACACCCTCTTCTCACAGATTTCTCCACTCCATCCCTATATCTCATCCCTGGTCTCCGTCTCCCCCACCGGCCCTCCAACTCACATACACTCGCTTAGTCAGTCTCATACTTTATCTTTCCACATGGCCAAACTATCTCAGAGTCTCTTTCATAACGCTTTCAGTCATATCGAAATCATCACAGCGTTCGATCACTTCCTCTTTTGCTTACCTGTCTCTCCTTGCAAGGTGAGTCCAAGTTTCACTACCATACCTTAAAGAATGGATCACATTACTGTCATCCAGTGACTTTATTTTTTACTTCCATACTCAGTTCTCTAGTCCTTATCACTGCTTTACGAGAACTGGCTACTTTTCTTTCCTGCTATACCCTTTTCATGCCCTTCATTTTCTAAACTCATCACAGTACCTAAATACTTAAAGGCACTCACATTCCCCATAGTATATCTGAACATCCACCCTCACTATGCATTCTGTGACTTCTCTTCTTTCCAAGGGCATAACATCATCATTATCTACAATCACTTATAAATCCCTTTTCTTAGATACATTCCCGAACTCAGCCACTATGTCTTGCAACTCCCATTCACCTTCGTTTAACAATACAGCACCATCAGTAAACAGGAGTACAGGCAGTTTACAAACCCTGCTTTCTCTCACAAAGGACACTCCAACATCCACTGCCCTACATATTATATCCTACTGTCAAACCATATGTAATTCAGAACAACAATGGAGACCTGACATATCCCTGTTTTCATCCAACATTCAAATCACACAACACAATTCACATTCCACACGCACTGCGGCTCTAGCACTAGCATACATGCACCTGACAGCATTCAACAATTTCCAACCTACTTCATATATTTTCAGCACTTTCAACATTCTTGTCTACCTGCTTTGTCATGTGATTTCTCCAAATCCATGATGGCAGCATGCAACTATGCAACTCTTTTCCCCTTCTCTACACACTTTTCCAATAATCATCCTAGGACAAACATTTGATCTATGCAACTCCTGCCCTTCCTAAAAACTTGTTCTACAAATGATTCATCGGTTATCTCCCTAACGATATCGGCAAGTACTGTACCATATATTTACTGCATTATTACACCAAAGATATAAATAAACTTCCAACGGTTGCGAACTTGTTTTTCACCTTTTCCTTGTATAGGGGAACTATTACACCCGACTTCAATTTATCAAAACACTTCCTTCCTCCCTAGGCAACCTGCATATCATCCATTTCCATTCTGTCACAATCTCTTTCCCGTATTCCAACATTTCACCTCACACTCCATCAGTTCTGAGGCTTTCCCCATTTTGACTTTCTTCATCGCTTCAAATACTTCCATACTACTAATCTCTTCCTCTCTTCTCGCCTCTCTTCTTCACCCTACTATTCCTAACCACTTACGCTTATACTACTCTCGTTCTTCATGTTCTGCAATTTCTTAAAATGTTTTCTCCATTCAACTCCTCTCCCTTCTCCATCACCATTACGCCATTTTTATTTTTCATCTCTTTACTACTTTCATTGTCACCCTGTTTTACTTCTTTGATGTTCTTCCAAAACAGTTTCATTCTTTCAAACTCATCAGCCACTCTTTTCCTACTAATCTCTTCACCTCTCTCCAATTCCCTGGATACAACTTTCTTTTCCATCATTCTACACCCTCTATTACTCTATGTGATTACTCCTCTTCTTAAACATCTCTTTTCATGTCTTCCTTCAACCACATTGTTCATTTCACCCCCTGCGTCTCCTCGCCAACCGTATGCACTACCTCACATTCTCCACAGATTTCTCCTGTGAATACCTTACACATGCCTTCCACCTCCTCCAAGTGATGCAATCTTGTACACCCAGTCGCTCCATCACATCTCTCTTGTACTCCGATTGTTTCTCTTCCCCCTTGACCAGTTGTGCTCTCTTTGTAAGAACTATTTCCTGCCTCTCTCTTCCTCTGTTCAGCCATCATTTTTGCCCATCTGCCTTAGATATTACTATGTAGTGATAAGAAAGTCCACACCTGCAACCTCTGTCTATACACTTTCCGAATCTTCTCGTTCGATCATCTATACACCCATAATCAATCACTGCCTTATGTTATTCGGCTTACCTCCAATCCTCCTTATCATTCGCTATGTATACCTGTGGATCATATTGTGCCTGAAGAAGATAACAACTTTTGCCAAACCCTTCCCTGCAATAACGTCCACCAAGGCACTCCCATTCCCAGTGACCAACCATCCATCTATTCCAGCATTTCCCACATTGTTGTGTTTGAAATTATGATAATTTTAACATTCGGGCTGATGCTAAGCAGTTTCTAAAACGAGTGAAAAAATATAACATTCTCTAATCCAAACATGACACACCACTTAAACCCAAATATCTTTGCCCTGTGTTTCAAAGTGGAAATCATAACGCAAGTCGCGATAATGTTGTTACAGACTGTAACCTACAATGGTATCAAATTCCTAATCACTCACCTCATGGACTGAAAATTTTTGCTTTAAGACAACCATGACGAAGTTGATGTTTAAACCCCTCAGCAAGAGGACTTTTTTAAGTTTTCTTCTGCTGACACCAGATTACTTCATTCAGCTTTGGAGTGATTCCTTGGACTGAAGGGATTGTAAACACTCTCCTTTAACGGCCTTATTCACTCACCTCCTTCCTGTAATAACAGAAGATGAAATGTTAGTGTATGGTTAGGTATAATAACACATGATTAGTGGAAAACACAATAAACCTTGCACTACAATTAAGTCATTAGTCTGATGCCTGCGATCTCTAGATAATTATAATCTGCTTAGAAGAGACTTTTCGAATTAAATCTGTTAAATACAGCCAACATTAATGCCTTCACAATGGGCGCTAATCGGGGGGGAGGTGAGGGATGAGTACCCCTACATAATTATCTGATAGTTTTGAATATCATGTAATAAATAACAAAACTCATATCAAACCTTCAGACAAATATGGGTATTTTTTTGTACATGTATTTTTACTATGTATACGTAGGCAAATTCATTTAGATGTTGGCTGAATATTAAGAGGTTAGTTGGTATGATTTTTTTTTTTAGCTTAAAGTTAAACTCTCACAATTATTTGGAACTGTATCAAAATGTATTCAATTGCTGGCATCTGCAATATGATATTGGAGGGCTATATAAACTCCTGTCTTTGCCCTGATGATGTCTTGAAACAAGAGCCTCGACGAAAGCTCGGTACTCGACTTTATTTTCTAGCGAGATATACCCCATATAATAAATCACACGTATTTGTAACTTATTTTTCCGTGGTATCTATAGAGAGAGATACAGTACAGTATATAGATACAAATACAGATACAGGTATAGGTAGATAGGTAGACAGATAGATAAATAGATAGATATAATATAAAAATGAGGAATAAAGCACAAGTACATGATATACCATATGGGGTATATATATATATATATATCTATCTATCTATCTATCTATATATATATATATATATATATATATATATATATATATATATATATATATATATATATATATATATATATATTGTTACGGAACAGAGAAAGATAATGTACACTTTAAGTGAGAATACTAAAAATCACTACTGTCCCGTAAAGTTCCAGGTTCAAAACAAAAGAGTTAGGTAAAATTACAAGTTAAAGTTTAATGCTCAAACTAACAACAAAACATTCAGGACTCATAAGGATAATGTAATGGCAAAAAAACAGGTTAAATATATGGTTAACTGCAATAGCCTCTATTAACACGAAATTAGCATGAGTAAATTTATCTAAGTCAGCCCTGTTAAAATGAAAATACACTGGGTAATGCTCAGTTAATGCAAGGTAAATTATTACAGATACAAACTATTATTACCGGGCTAATGTATGGCCCGGCCTTCACTATAGGTGGAGGAAATCTTAAAACGAACGAACGAACTATTATTAATGATATTAAAACTGGCTGACAAAATGAATCCTACATAAATTACAAAAAAACTTCACTAGGCCTACAAATCAACCCTTTATGCTATACAGTACAAGAAAAAAATGCAATAACAGTTATACTCAAATTACACAGCTGCTAGATGGTTGGAGACTTCTTGAGCACTTCATATTAACTGTACTGGGGAGGACAGAGATGTGAACAAAGTGAGGAGTAGATCTAAGTGGCAATGATGCAGAGACTGAGCTCATTATATAGGGGCCGGCAGAGCTTGATACAACTTGTAAGAAGGACGCGCAAATGAAGCCATGGGGACAAAGAGTTGACAATCCCGCACTGAACAACAGAAAGGACGACTTACTCTACTATAACGGTAGAAGGGGGGACTGAGGCAGAACACGCTCGTGATCAAACATGCAGCATACTGTGCGTTAAAATTACACAAAGAATGATGAAATCATAGGCTATGTAACAATATATATATATATATATATATATATATATATATATATATATATATATATATATATATATATATGCTGATATCCATAAGGAAAAAGAAAACACGAGATATTATGGAAAAGAAAACACGAGATATCCCGAGCACTTTCGAGTATTCACATCTTCAGGCACTTTGCTCTCCCCTGAAGATGTGAATACACGAAAGCCCTCGGGATATCTCGTGTTTCCTTTTCCTTGTGGATATCAGTATATCTGTAAATCACGTGTTATAAAGTGATTTAACTGCGCATATATATATATATATATATATATATATATATATATATATATATATAAAATATCCGCAATAGATCTTCCTCTTGGGAACCTTAGTCTTGTCAGGAAAAGTAGTACCAACGTTGTGATGTACAGCATCTTTATTATTAATCCAAACGTTTCGGAGACACAATCTCCATCATCAGTGGATCTAAAAGTTTAAAAGACAACAATCATCGATCAATGTCAGGAGAACTAAAAAACCTGTGTACAAAACATAGACTTGCATAAAAAAAGAGAAAAAAAAAAGAGGGAAGCAATATAAAAATGGGGTAAAGCATAAAAGTACCATGTTTAATCCTTGCAAAATCTGAAGATCAGGACAAAGGCTAACTATGCTAAACATATATATTAAAAAATGAAATAAAAGGAGTAGGAGTTGACCTGTTAAAAGTTGTTACTGCCGGAATAGTTGGGTAGCGCTAGTCGCGTTATTGAGACTGGGTCGCATTCTATGAATCAGGATGGATTCGGCAGTGATGAGGTCAGAGGAAGACTGACATGAAGTTAGTATCCGAAAACCTGCAGAAGAGAAAGGGGTCTATGTTTTGTGCACAGGTTTTTTATTTCTCCTGACATTGATCGATGATTGTTGTCTTTTAAACTTTTAGATCCAATGATGATGGAGATTGTGTCTCCGAAACGTTTGGATTAATAATAAAGATGCTGTACATCACAACATTGGTACTACTTTTCCTGACAAGACTATATATATATAGTGGAATGGATACAGACTGGACTGAACAGTGGGCTGCTGTCCGAATATATGCAGGGGCAGAGAACAATTTAGGGAATATATTTCGATAACACAGTCCCTACTGATATTTCACAATACCCGCTTACATGCTTAACTGCCGAAACTAATTACACACAGACACAAGCCCAGAATGAGATGGCCACAACCTGAATTAAGTTTGGACGGTGGGCATTAGCGCCAAAGTGGTAAGATATGAATAAGTGTCCTAGGCAGGAGGAGTGCTTGACGTAGGGGTACCGCATCCCTGCTCAATGTCATTATAACAGCAACACATGGTCAGTCTGTGTAATATTTTATTCTTGTGGCCTGCTACTGATTTAGGGAGATGTCTTAAACTGGTGGGGTTAATTATGGTCTCCGTTAACCCTTCACTTCGAGAGGTCATCCCCAACATGAAGAAAATCTTCTGGAGGAAAACAGAATATACAAAAATTTGATGTCGTAGTGAAGGGATTGGATTTTCACAAAACACCATTAGAACATTAATCTCCACTGCGATGACACTTTATACTTTATTCTTACTATGGGCCAACAACTTTATTCATCTTAAAAGACATTTCACACTTGAGCAGTCAGATACAAACTTCATCAAACACTTTACTATTAGGCTGCTTTGCTAATGTGTTGAAAATCGTATGGTAGCAGCAAGAACAATATAATGACGTCCTCAGGCTGAATGGGTTAATATAATTATAAAATGCAAAAACGAACTTCATAGACAGTACTTTTTTACTCAAAACGAGCTACTTTTCTGAAAGTCTCTCTCTCTCTCTCTCTCTCTCTCTCTCTCTCTCTCTCTCTCTCTCTCTCTCTCATATACTATATATATATATATATATATATATATATCAGTGTTTATAAAACTCGCGGGACAGCATGTGAAATCTAAGTACACAGTATGTATAACCCATGTGTAAACTATGCTATATCTAAAATGTGATTAACTCAAGTCGCCTTTGTATCCAGACGGCATATACCTTGGTCCGTATCATTTACACTTACACAGCTCGGGACAGCCACGTTATATTTTTACAGAAGAATATCGTCTTCCTAAACGTCCTGTTTTATAATATCGCGTTAGTTATGTTCCAGAAGCCATAATAAGCACTGGATTTCGCACGTTTGCTTCAGCTTATCCCAACCTTTTCACACATTCGCGCGCACCAGAAGAGAATCCAATTTGGCTCGTGTGCTTTGAATACTCATGCAGGTACGTAGGAATCCATATTGTATTAAGCGAATGTAAAAGGAACAGGTCGGGGTGAGTGTTGGTGAAGAGGTGGTGATGGTGGCTGTGCTGATGGGAATATAAGCTTTCCATTTCTGCATACAAGGACAGCCAAAGCATTCGCCCTTGAATGTGTATCGCCCGCCATCACTATAAAAAATGTTGATAAAATCTTTGCTAAAAGATAATGGTTGCACTTTACTTCTCCAAAAACTAATCAGTTTAAGATATCCCGGGATACTGCCCACGGGACCCAGTTTGCATACTTTCATAACAGGCAAGCACACATACAGACACACACACAGACGGAGTCGATTACATTACCATCTCGATAGGTGGGCGACAATTGCGATACCTGTACTAATTAGGATGTTATTAAACTGTGGTGTTACATTGCAACGTTTCTCTTACTCCTATTTCCTGCCATCACTAAAAAAGTACAGCAGTAGTCTCTGCCTAAATAAACTGGTTGCAATTTACTTCGCCAAAATCTAATCAGTTCAAGCCACATATCCCAGGATACAGCTTACAGAGCTTGGATACAGTTTGACCCACTTCATCTTGAGATATTTTGTTAGACACATAAAAACAAACACACGCACACTGATGAAGGCGATTATATTACTGTCTCGCCACCGGGCGATAATAATGTGGTATACTATATCATATACATACATATATATATATATATATATATATATATATATATATATGTATATATATATATGTATATATATATATATATATATATATATAGTGCTTGCCCGTAAAAATTTGCGCAAGTAATCGCTTTATTTCACAAAAAATTTACAAATATCATTATCTTTGTTTCCATACCGTTACTGTGCTCACAATGACTAATTCTGACTAAAAGTCGAAGAAATGTACATGCATTCTTTTTGTATGTCCATACCATCTCAAAGTACTCCTCTTTGTCCACTCTAATTCCACACCTCATTCCTATTGCTCTTTCTCTGACGCAGTTTTTCTAATAAATTACACAAAAACACCTATTTAGTAATTAAATCAAATGAAACAGCTCCTACGGCTTAACTTCATACTATAAAGCAGACGTAACTGCTTTCAGTCTTTGAGAACATTGTCGCTTGACACATTCCACACACACAAAAAAAAAATTCCTGTTCCGTAAGACCAGTACGGTGGACGTGAACTTAACGCAGTTACGCGATATTGAGATACGATATAAAAACGCCTATAAAATGTTCTCTTCCGCTGCTCCGATCAGGCTTTGCTCTTTTTAATATTAGAGGATTAAATAAATAACTAGAAAGCGGTCAGAGAGAGAATACCTCCGCCAATGCCATTACCACTAAAAATGATCCGGATTCGGATCCTATATCCATGGATCCATATCCGGATCCAGATCCGCCCCCGAAATTCAATCAATTCTTTCTTAGTCCATGGCCCGACTCTCCACAAATTTCATTGCAATACACTGAAGACTTTTGGAGATATCGTGTGGGATACCCCGGATCAGGATCAGGATCCGCCCCAAAATTTAACCATACTGTCCTTGGCCCAGGGCCCGCCCTTCCACAAAATTTCTTCAAGATCCGTCCACAACATTTTGAATAATCCTGGATCCGGATCCGAACCAATTTTTAAACAAATCTTCCTTGGTCCATGGCCCACCATTCAACAAAATTTCACTGATATTCATTGAGAACTTTTGGAGAGATTGTGCGGGATACTCGGGACCCGGATCCGACCCAGAATTTAATCACTCCTTTCTTGGTCCATGGTCTACCCTTCCACAAAATTTCATTGAAATCCGTTCATATAATCCTGCTAACAGACAAACGGACAGACAAACAAACAATCGGGGGGTAAAAAATAACCTCCTTGGCGGAGGTAACGAAGAAAACATTATTCGTAAATTATAAGATTTATTTGTGTATTTGTAAATCGTGACAGGAATGCAAAGTTCATTATGATTACAAGAATATCGTTCTGACTGGCAGGTCTGTGGATGTTCCCATTTACACGTACCGCTCCCACACAAACAAATAAATGAGAGAGAGAGAGAGAGAGAAAGAGACTTTGCACAGAGATTTAAACGTACATGAGAATTTTGCCCAATAATGTTAGAAAGGAAGGTCAAAATATGCTGAGGTCAAATATTGGAATCTGCCAAATATTGGAATCTGAATACTCACTTCACCTTTGGGGTAAGAAAGAGAGGGGAAGGCGGCGGCGGTGGTTGTGGTGGTGATGATGATGATGATGATGATGATGATGATGATGATGATGAGAGAGATGAAAAATGTTTGAAATGGCAACCTTATTAACCAGTTCATAATCAATTCTGAAGATATAAGACATTAGTTGGCTGTGAATCTCTCTCTCTCTCTCTCTCTCTCTCTCTCCAACCCTCATTTGAGCAAAATTCTTTCATCCCTTGGGACAAATGGATGTTAATTATTTCTAAAAGTTATACCTCCTAAAGTAAACAAAAGTATGGAGGCCATCAGGTAAATTCGACTTTTATTAAGTGCAGGATGCCATAGAGTCATTGTAGGGTCGACTTCTCCTGGGCTTAGCAGGCTCGCTGTTCCCTTCATAACGACTGATTTTCCATATTACTCTTGTAAGTCATTCCAACCTCAATCCCCACCATCTTACCTACCACAGTCACCCTTTACCCCATTCCACCCCTCAATCACCACCATTATTCCTACTACAACCACCCTTTAACTCATTCCACCCTCAATCACCACCATCATTCCTATCACAGCCACCCTTTACCCACTCCACCCTCATTCACCACCATCATTCCTACTACAGCCACCCTTTACCCCACTGCACCCTCAGTCACACCATCATTCCTACCAGAGCCACCCTTTATAAAACTCATTCCACCCTCAATCACCACCATCATTCCTACCACAGCCACCCTTTACCCCATTCCACCCTAAATAACCACCATCATTCCCACCACACCCATCACTCAAACCTCCATAAACCACAGTTCACCGACAACAACCATCCTATCACCATTTCTTCACATATATCACCATAACTACCACGGTCTGCGACTATCCCCTACCTTCAACAATCACACCTACGTCCATTTAGCCCTCAACCACCACCCACCTCCAACAACCACAACCATAACAGCTTTGAACAACGAGAATCTCCACCACAGCAACCACAACCACCATGCACCTTCATTACCACCATCGCACTTCCTGCCACCACCCGCTAGCAATCACTGGAACTAAAATCAACCACTACCACCAGTACAACTGCGTACCAACTAAAGTAACCACAACCATCCAACCATAACCACTAACAACCTCAAACAATAACAGCTACTACAGTTATAACTTATGCCACAACTTAGCCCCCAACAACCACAACAACCACCATTCCACTGGAGAGAAGAAAAAGACGGAGACAAAAAAAAAAAAAGCGAGAGAAAGGGACAAGGATAGGAGGAGGAGGAGGAGGGGGAGGAGGAGGAGGAGGACGACGACGACGACGACGACGAAGACGACGACGACGAATTTCCACCTCCTCCTCTCTGTCTTAAAGTCTCGATTGTGTAAGTTGCGAGGTACTGGATTGCCTAGCTCCCTTTACCCGTTTCACACACACACACACACACACACACACACACACACACGAGAGCATGCGTTCACTCAACTCTCTGTCTGTCTGTCTGTCTCTCTCTCTCTCTCTCTCTCTCTCTCTCATGGTCCCTTCTTTTCTTCTTCCCCTCTCTCCAGCTTTGCTTCCATCTCTCCTATGCTGTCCTCTTTACCTACTCCGAACGACTCCTTGTTCATCCCTTTCCACTCTCCCTAATTTTTTGCCCCTCCTCCTCTGCTTCCCTCACCGTCTTCTCCCCATTTCCACATTTTCTCCTCTCCAACCTTCCTTCTCTCCTCCCCTACCTTCCCTCTCTCCTCTTAATTCTTCCATCCCTCCTACCCTCCCTTCTATATTTCTTCACCACCCTTCCTTCTCTCCTCCACACGATTCCTCATCTGGCTCCCTTCCCTCTCCTCCTTCCCTGCCCCCCCACCACCTCGTGTCCTCCGGTGTTCCTGTCATTGGTATTCAGCTGAGGTAAACACGAGATAAACTTGGCGGTTGCATCATAAAAGGATAGATACGTCTGATGTTTAAGATAGACTTCTTTTGATATCACCAGTTACTGCTGTATTTTATATTTGCCTCTCCAGTTTGTGTCATGTCCTTTACAGTTTATTCTTACTGTTACCAGACTATTTATCTACTTACGCGAACCCTCTCTTACTGAAGGGTTTTATTGAAGTTATATCTAACCGTTCCAGTCCTGAAAGTTTACCGTCCAGAGACCGCAACAATAAAATAAAATTGATGTCCCAGGGCTGTACTTTTTAAAGGATTAAAGGCTGAACACAGCACCATTCACTTTCGACTCCCAACCCGCTACCTTTTACCGGATTACGTTTGGTAGCAGAATGGGAAGTGGCGGGCAGGACCTATTACCTCAAGCCTCCCAGGCCCTCCCGACGGGAAGGATTTATCACTGTACAAAGTGTTTCTCTGTTTTCTATTTTAACTGAAGCCTAGATTCTTTGATTTTAGAAGCTGTAATAGATAGCCCAGCACATACTACCGAGAGTCAAAGAAGACGGGGTTTCACTGGAGAGTTAGAAACTAGATATTAGAAAAGCCTTTAATGTTATCCACCGACGCCAACTAGTCACCAAAACTTACAACACAAACAAGGAGAACAACACCAAAGCTGGCCTGGCGACTATATATCCGGTATATATGCACATGTTACTGTCCAAGGCAAGTCATCACGAACACGAAATTTTCACCCACACGTGTCAACCTACACTGTACATGCATGACATTGCCACACCCAAACTGCCCACGGACAATGCCTCATATGCAGATGACATTACCATAACAACCACACACCACATCGCAGACACAGTCTGCAACACAACAACAAAACTACTTTAACACGCTTCAGACATGTGTCGAGGGGAACAGGCTGACGACTGCTCCCGCCAGACCCATCATCACACTTATCAGCAATAATCATGAGGAAAGGTACACACTTAACATCACACCAAACACAGTACCTGTGCCACACACACCCTCCACTAATGTCCTTGAAGTGACATGTAACTGGACTCCCCCTCAAGGACCACACATAAGACATCAAGAGGCGATGCATTCCCTAGGCTCAACGCACTTAGTGCAGTTTCAGAGACAGCCTTTTGTCAACAAAAAGAAACGCTCTCCATACTCTTCAAGCAATATATCTGATCAGTGAGTTCCTCTGCCTCCAGGGCATGGACTCCCATCCTAACTAACACCCACCAAAACACCTTCGACACCATAAAGAACAACGCCCTACACACATCATCCCTGGCTGCACCAGTACTACTCCCACAGCTCATTTACACTTTGAAACCGAGATCCTCCTTGCTAATGAAATGCTTCACATGAGAGGCACACAGTTCTATAAGGCAGCCTGAGCTAACACGCAACACCCCCGCCATTGTATTACGGAGCTACACAGCACAACTATAACTTGGCCGAGCTTTTGTTCTTTTGCATCTTATTTCGTGTAGCTATGGCTTTTACATCATTTCCATACTTCTTCGTGACTAGCGTCATATTCTAATGTTAAACTTTTGTTATAACTCAGCATTCAAGATGGAGAAATGGTAATTTCTGGCTCAAGTTGACCATACCTTGTGACCCTGACCTTTGATGTACTGTTAAAAAATCAGTGGGTATATTGCTTGGATGACCTTCAACACTTCCACCAAGATTTATGAAAATAATATTAAAACTGTCAGTTATTTTTTTTACAGATATACACAAGGCAAACATTGACCTTGGCTGGTGACCTTGACCGATGTTTTCAAAGCTGAGTCACTTCATTCTTCCCTTACCCACAGCCTTTTCCTCAAGTGTAGTCAAAACAGGATTATCACTGTCCAAGCTAATTTTGTTAGGTTAGAGTTTGATCTAGCTACATAATCTTGACTTTTGACATAATCTATAAAACAAAAAGTGTTTACATGGTGTACCCATCACCCTGTCTAACTGGTAAAAATAATAAAAGCTTTTTTGCTTATTGTATCTTGTCCACACACACACACACACACACACACACACACACTGAACAAACAAAATTCCCTCTCTCGCTTCTCGAAATGCTGGTGTAATTAGTATCTAGCGGTGGATTAGTGATTTCTGTTTGGAGGGTGAACGAGATGGTGAAGCTCGGAGGGAATGGATGCAGAAGAGGATGCCCCCTTCCCGGATCAAATTTTCTGATAACACCATCCTCAAATATGTATTTCTAAGGTACCTCTTGGAAAGATCATCAATCAGTTGCGCGCGCGCGCGTGCGTGCGTGCATATGTGTGTGTGTGTGTGTGTGTGTGTGTGTGTGTGTGTGTGTGTGTGTGTGTGTGTGTGTGTGTGTGTGTGAAAACTGTTGCTGGTGTAGCATGACAGGAAGAATATTCAAGATGAACACCTACATGTGATCTTGGACATCGTAACTTCCAGTGTAAGCGAATAATTAAGGAAACTACTCCGATGCGAAAAAACAATAAGTACCGTACAAAGTCCGGTAGCCCATGAGGTGCCATCGCAAAGAGTAAAACGTTATGCGACTCAGAGAGCACATACCACAGCTAACGCCTATTCCAGTCAACTCAGATCACGAGAAAAATTTATTCAACCCTATTACTTTTTTCTATCTCCAAACAATAACAGTTAGCTATGGAGAATTACTTGGAAGTGACTGAGTTGGCTACAACCTTATCCTCTCAGTTACAAGGGTGTTCTCCTACAACGAATTAAATCGCGTATTAGTGCAAGAACACAGTACAAAAAGACGTCATCAGACTGCAGGTGATAAAAATGTTTCCCAATGGAGCAGCTTCCTCGATTTTTAACCTGCTATGGACATATACAAGATACGAGTATATACAACTATACACACACACTAAGCAGTAAGCTTGATGGGCAATACGTCCGAGAAATCCCTATAAGCACCAACATCAATTCCACCATCAGAAATCTTGTCCACATCAGCCACATAAACACAGAACGCAATGCATAAAATAAAAGAAATTTTTAGCAACGTGCATTCACACCACACACTTCATATTATCTCCTCCACTGCCATGTTGAAATTTAGATATTATTATCCTCACTAAATACACGCGATTCTACTTTAGCAGAAAGAGGGAGCTGACCGAAAACTTGCTATAACCCGGTTAGTGCGATAGGGTTTAGGCACTTATTCAGTTAACTCCTGGTTATTTTATTCAGCAGAGGAAACCATACACAATCAAAGCACTTAATAATTAATGGTAACAAGTACTAGAAAGACATCGCTATCAGGTAGCGAAACTGAGAGGATAGCAGGGCTATCTGTGACAATGTAATGCATATTAACGAAGCTGAAGCCGGATACCAACAATACTCTCATCACAGCTATCACCATCATAACTACTGCTTCCACCACACGTCAACATTACCACCACTTTCTCCCACTACCACCACCACTGCTATCAATACACGTCCCTGTACTCTCACCACGTCTATACCACATTACAACCAGCGCGTATCATACCACCATCCTGCAACCACCACACGATGCTCTACTTCCACCACCATACTACTGTCACCACCAAACACAACTGCACTACCACCACTACCATATTCCACTGCTACCACCACCACCACTGCCGCCACCAAGCACCACTAATACCACATCACTATTACCATCACCGCACTAACGTCACCACACACAACTATCACCATCACCACACTAACACCACCACACACCACTACCACCGTCACCACACTACTGCTACTACTACTACTACTACTACTACCACCACCACCACTACTACTACTACTACTACTACTACTACCACCACTACTACTACTACTACTACTACTACTACTATTAGTAATACCACCATCACCAACACTCACCAAATGCCACCACCACATATTAATGCTGCCTCCAAACACCACTACCACCACCAACACACATCATTACCACCACCACCACGCATCAACACCACCAACACACACCACTACCACCACCAACACGCATCATTACCACCATCAACCCACATCACTACCACTACCAACACACACCACCATTATCACCAAATTAATATCACCAGAACTACCACCACACACCATCTACCATTACCAAGTGCCACTGCCACCACCACACACCACTGCCACCATCTCACACCACTACCACCACCACACACCAACTGCCATCACCAAATACCACTTCCACCACCACACATCACTGCCACCACCACACACCACTGCCACCACCACACACCACTGCCACCACCACACACCACTGCTACCACCGCACACTACTGTCACCACCACAAATCCCTGCCGCCACCACCACACACTGTCACCACCACAAATCCCTGCCGCCACCACCACACATCCCTGCCACAATCACCACACATCCCTGCCACAATCACCACACACCCCGATCACCACCACCACACACTCCGGCCACCACCACCACACACCCACGCCACCACCAAACACACGTGATGCCACCACATATTCCTGCCACCACTACAAATATTCCTGCCACCACCACACACCCCTGCCACAACCACACATCCCTGCCTCCACCACATACCACTTCCACCACCACATACCACTGCCACCACCACACCCCTGCCACATCACATTACTGTGCCACACACTACTGCTATCATCCCTACCACATCATCACCATCACTAACTACACCACACTCTTACCAACACCCCACTACCAAAACCATACCACACCACCACCACACTACCGTCATCACCACCACGACACCTCCAATGTCGCCACCACCACTACCACCAACCACCTTTACAGTTACCGCAACTACCTAATAGAAGGTTAAATGAATGGAACTATATAGTAGGTACCCTGGATGTGGAAAAGTCTTGGCTCTAGTTCAAAGAATACTATATCATCATCGTCACCTTCATTATTATTATTATTATTATTATTATTATTATTATTATTATTATCATCATCATCATCATCATCATCATCATCAAGGAATACTCAGAGA
This sequence comes from Coenobita brevimanus, assembly GCF_032717465.1. Classification (NCBI taxonomy): domain Eukaryota; kingdom Metazoa; phylum Arthropoda; class Malacostraca; order Decapoda; family Coenobitidae; genus Coenobita; species Coenobita brevimanus. Next base: position 52,087,313 of record NC_137033.1, on the reverse strand, counting down.
GTGCAACACCTGCAGCTGGTTTAAAGGCCGAACATTGACTCAGCCCTGTGACGTTGTGGCTACGTCGATTATTGCCAAAATCGAATGTCTTAATGCTTGCCAGACCCTCAACTTTTTTATCTGGTTTGGTTCAAATTGGATAAAAACTGAGTTGACATTCCATGTGACCTAGACCTTTGAACAGTTGTTATATCACATCTTTTCATTCTGTCTGACCTTCAACCCATCCACCAAGTCTGGTCAAAACTGAAGTTGCTGGGTCCAGCCGTTGACCTAGTCCTTTCACCTTCATCACTGACCGATTGCTTTCAAAATCAGATTATTCAGTGTTCCACCAAGTTCAGGTGAAACCAGATCAGTACAGACTAAGTTGACCTTGCCACATAATCTTTATCCATAATCTAATGTTACGAAAAAAAAAAAAAAAAACCCTCCCCCACCAAGTTTGGTCCAAACCAGCTGAAAACAGTTTGAGTTATTTTGTTCACACACTAACAAACAGAATGACACACACACACACACACACACACACACACACACACACACACACACACACACACACACACACACACACACACACACACACACACACACACACACACACACACACAAAGCAAAGCAAAATACTATTACAGTCGCATTACTACTACTACTACTAATATTACTACTACTGCTGCTGCTGCTGCTGCTGCTGTTACTACAACAACAACAACAACAACAACAACAACGAATCCAAATCATAACCATGTTAAACTAAGTTGCAGGTTCAGACGCAGGCCAAACACAAAAATATGGTACCTTAATACAGTCAAACATGTACGGATATGGCCAAGAATCCTTGTTATACGCCTGCAGCTCCGAAGTTATAAAAGGATTTCACAACCCCTCCAGCCGGCTGAATATTAATGCTTAGTTTAGCATTATTTCATTACGTTTTGATATACTTTCAGTGCAGTGTAAAAGAACTTGTGACCGCAACACCACATAACCTTACTGAGTATTTATGAAGACACAATGTTTCCAGATAGACTGTAGGATCACCTGTGTGCCTCTCTTTATGGTGCATAAATAACGCAGCTGCTGGTAAGTGTAACGGCATAACCGCATCCAGTATCCTACCGACTCTGTGCTTATTTTTCACCTGGATATACAAAACCTCTACATCATACTCTCACACTACCTTTACTAACTAAACCTAAACTCCCTTTCAGAAAGTCTTAAAATAAATGTACGAAATCCTAAGAACTTCTTTATCTTCCCCTTTATATATATATATATATATATATATATATATATATATATATATATATATATATATATATATATATATATATATATATATATATATATATATATATATATATACCCATAATACATACATATATATGCAAGGGGGGGGTTGAGGTTCAACAAAAATATTAATGATGACTATGAACTTCAGTTTAATGAATCAGTCAATGGCGCTGTTGATTATAATGTTCGTCAAGTCATTATGTAGGATTAAGTTCACCGACATATTTGTTGACGATATATATTCTACAAACAAACACTTTCTCAGTGGATATTTCGTTCTCGTTTTTCAAGTGATTTTTATGAAAGGCAATTTTTTTCCGCTGTTTTTAAATTATCGCACCCATGTCATCAGTTTTATCCAAACTGTTCCTGGACTCTCTTTTGATCCAGTGAAGTGTTCATGGAAGTGGCCAAGGGTGGTTACGACCATCCTTGAAATCTTATTGGAAACCCAGTGACTCCCATCCTACAGTGCGCGATCTGATGGACCTTTGTTCAAGTTGATCAAGTCACTGAGGCAGGACCAGGACGGTGGTTACTATTTAAAATGAGGAATGTTCCTACATTTATCTCACTTGAAATAAGATGCAGGTTTTTTTTTTTAATAGGTAAAATAAATAAGACGGCCACTGGGCGTTATTGGCGGTTTGGTAAAGACGCGTTTGAATAACATACAATGTAACTTTCTTCCCGAAAACCCTGACGGCTGGACAGCAATATGACACCTACAACTTTGCTACTATTGTTCAACAGGCTGGGCTGGTGGTTTTCTAATAATATCAAATTATTGTTATGGGTGATGCATTCAGTTTGCATTTAGTGTTGTAACCATGTTATTAAAATGATATTTTAGACTTTGTGAAACAATGCAAAGGATATTAAAGTAAATTTTGAAAACTGTTTGCTTGAACTGTGAAATTTTGCTCATATGTGCCCAATGCTGGATATGCCATGGCCCCTTCTACTGGGTCTACCATTTCAATATGTCAGGGAGCCGGCACTGTTTGATATATAGGAGCGTTAATGAACCTGCCTCAAAAAGCACACGCTCATACACGAGCAAGATTGAGTGACCTACAGGTTAGCTCACTTCGCGCCTAAAACGCGACCACTCATGCACATGACGTCACAGGGCCTCCTCTGCCCACGTGAACTGCACAGATTAAGGCGGGAAATTCATTGTCACTCCAGTAAGCATTTGATTTGGTGTCCACTGGGAATAATTACAGTGAAGTATGCCGAGTAATTGTGCAGTGTTTGGCTATAACTCCAGTTACAAAAAAAAGAAAAAAAAAATAGAATCCATTACTTTCCACCATTTTCCAAAAACTGATGATATAAGAAGCAAGTGGGTTCACCTCTGCAAGAGAGGTGACAATTGATCCAAGCACGGCACGGATATGCAGTCTACACTTCGAAGATTCTGCATTTCAGAGAAATCTTCAGTATGAGCGGCTCGGCCTTCCACTACCAAAAGGCCGTGTGAGGTTAAAGGATGATGCAGTTCGAGCCCTTCTGCTACCACTGTCAGATCACTGTAAGCCTGGTTGATGTCCCTGACTGTTTTTGTTAGCCTACCGGTGTATTAGTTAGCCTGCCGGCGTGTTTGTCTACAGGTATTATAGGTAGCCTAATAGTATATTAGCTAGCCTACCAGTGCAAGGTTCATAAGAGTATATTGTGGTATGAAGACAATATTGGTGGAAAAAGTGTTAAGTAAGGACGCCTACTGTTGATGGGCAGTGCAGTGGCATATCTTTTAAAAGTTAACCTGGGTACCACCAAATTGTTCTCCTTAGCTTGGCAAAGCTCTGCTCTTAATGAAGGAGTTATTGAAGACTGTAACTAATCCATCAAGTTTGAAAAGTCTCTCATGTGAACGACTACAAAATAGGAATAGAAGATATGCTACTGTAGTGAAGGGGTTAAAGGAGAAGCAATGTATTCTTCATAAGAGAGGGAGAGGTGAGCTGTGTGAATGGTGATACTGTACCTGTTGCCTATAACTGAAACTGGTTTACTGTTTTGCAAAAAAAAAAAAAAATGACTGCCATGAGATGCACTTTGTTAGTAAAGGTAAGTTTTTTCAGAAAGTATACCATATTACAGTTCAGGTTACAAGAACTTCATTTACTGTCTATCGTTCAGCTTTAAAGTTTTAAAACTGATTTATTGAACACTTCACTGGGGTAGCTTTTCACAACATTAAAAAAAAAGTACCAATGCTCCTTTCATTTAAAATAATCTGACACTACAGGTGATGAAAATGGCATGATACTACAACTTTACATTTGCTGATCATCTTTCATGAGAATGTATATTGCTAGCTCTTAACATTACGGTACTGTAATCCCATTGTATGCAGTCAGTACAGTCTTTATAATAAGAACTGTTATTACTGCATAGGTATGCATTTTCACACAAATACTGATCAATCTTCTTGGTGTGTCATTGATTGTTTAGGATGGTATTGTATATGTCTTAAATTGTATTTGAGCAGATGCAAAACTTGTGATTTTGATGTGTGCCTAATGTACAGCAAAGGGATGCATGCTGTTTCCACTCAGAGAGTGGTTAGATAAATTCTGCTGCAAAATTTAAATGTAACACAGAATATTCACACATGATTACCATACAGTTGTTGCATATGTTAACCATTCCAGGCAGCCAATGAGAATGACCTGTATGTTCTTCACTGTTAGTGTTGGCATTTGCATATCAGATATGTAGTGAGAAAATGAGTTCAGTTTACACTTGATTTAACACTAAAGAGTGTCGCACATTATCCCCCCCCCCCTTAAGTCCCTCTCTCTTAACATAACCCTGATGGGTGTAATGTCATGTATTGCTGCAGCCGGGCACTCAAATTATTTGTATTCCCAATCATATTTTACCTCGAAATAGTTGGATTTTTGGATTTATTTTCATACTGTTAGAAAGCTGAGACTTTGTAGAACACGATGCAAGGTAAATGAAAGTGATATTCCATAAAATAAAATAATTCTGACGAGTAAGAATTGAAAAAGCACATACGTGCACTTCAGTCTTTTACTTTCCTGATCATATTTCATCATGAAATATTTGTATTTTCGGAGTTGTTCTTATGCCGTTATAAAAGGGAGACTGTATAATATGATACAAGAAAAGAGAATATGATATTGCATAAAATAAAAGTTTCGGCGATTATAACTTGAAAGAGGGCTTAAGAATCCATCCTCACACATGATTGCTATCCATTCTTTTCATTTTTTAAAAACGAAATAATTGTATTCTCGGATTTGTTTATATACCATGAGAAGGCTGAGACTTTCTAGAACAAATGCATGAAACACGAAAGTCATACCGCATAAAATAAAATAGTTCTTATTAAGAGTCACTCATACGAACTCAGCAGACTGGCCTAGGTGAGGGGGCTCTGTGACGTCATCACAGCCCAGCTGGATGCGCGTGAGTTAACCTGTAGGTCTCTCAATCTTGCACACGAGAAACAAAAACATTCAATGTTCGTATCGCTATCTGTGGTAGTTTTTCCAGCTGACACACTAAAAGATGCTTAGCGGCACTGGCTCAAATATCATTTGAAAAATTTCACTGGTTTTCAGTTCCACAAGACCATCTTTGTCATTGTCATCAATATCAAGGATGAAATGGATCTGGTATCCTTCTCTGTTCCAGACAACCTACTAAACAATGAAAGTATAGTTGGAATGACTGCATGAGGGCCTGCACATGTTATTTCTGTCACGTTTGATGGGCAATTCTTTCTTTGGACTAGCAGTCTCATCTTTTCATTTATCATTGCACTATACTGAAATTAGTAATTTCTGGTGAAAGCAGATGAAATTTTCTCTGCCAGTAATGTACTTATCTGCATTTTGAATATATGTATTCTGCGCGATGATGTGTTTAAACTGCTGTTAGATTTATCAGCAACAAAGTGGCCAGTAATTTGAAGAACTGACAGCAGTGAAAACAAGATGACAATATGAGATATGGAAGAAATAGTACTACAACACTAGTACAATTAAAAACATATGAAACAAAAGACTCCAGACTTAATGATACGTGGTTCTCATAACTACTGTATGTAGGCCTAACTGTATTACGGAAGCGGTACCTGCACACCAGGCTAAGAAGCAGTGACCTAACCTAACCTAACACAGCCAATCCTAACTTTATCCAACTTCTTCCAGTATCCATCAGCAGCTCTGAGCTTACAGTATACTTCATAATATATCGTTTAGCTGACAAAAGTCCACTTTGGCATTTTTGTATCGAGTACAGTCCCTAGTGCAATAGTGCAATTCTTAATCCCCTCATTCTAATGACAACTTCCGTAACTCCCTTCGCCGACTGTCAAAAGCCATCTTACTGGACAGCATACCATAAAGAACATTTAAAAGCAATAAGCTGGGCTCTTACCACAGGCTTATTTTAACTTTTTTGTGTCCAGATTTGTCTTTTTAATTTTATTCTTGCCCTCACCTGACCATCTTATTCTGCCAAGGGTAACTTTCACAAGCTGGAAGGGTTAGATATGTCCTTAATAAACCCCATCAATACAACAGGCTGTTCCTAAGCTGAATAAAACCTTTTGGTGGCAACAACAGTAGAGTAAAAAATGACGCCACTCGGAGCTGACCTCTCGCAGTGAAGGGGTTAGAAGTGATATAGTTTTCTCACCTCAACACTAAGAAAGGTGTATGATTAACAGAATAACGCCACATGATAGTAGTAAGAGCATAACTAATATAAATTGCGTAATAATACTAAAGCGTCTTAGAATATGAACATTCTAATGAAAAACAGATTTGACGATTACCAAGTCATCTTTATTACAAATTATAAAAACTGTGTGTGTGTGTGTAGCCACGTGTACGGACGGTGACTGTACACATGTCTGTGCGTGCGAGTGTGCTGGAGTGTATTACAAACGAGGCAACTTTGTCCATTATTAGGCACATAACCTGCACCTGCCCCGCCAGACTCACAGCTTCTTTCACTATTTTAACAGCACACCTCTCACTTCACCTCAGCCTTCCCACTTCACCAAAACTATCGTAACAATGCCTCTACTACTACCACTACCCAACAATACTAAAACTATTACGTCTCTCACCACACACCATCACCAGCACCACCTGTACCTCTCACCACAACCACTCTTACTCCACACGATTACCATCAGTATCAGCAACACACCGCCAACACCAACCTTACCTCACACCACCACCACCACAACCACTCTTACCCCACACCACCATTTCCACCATCACCTTCACAGCCGTCACCACCATTACCACAATCACCATCACACCGCAACCACTCATACCCCACGCCATCATCACCAATAATACCACCCCACCATCAACACCACCTGTACCTCACACCACCACCTCAACCACTCTTACCTTACACCACCACCACCACCAGCATCCGAACCCCACAATATCACCACCTGCATCACCATGACACCGCCAACATCCCCCTTACCTCACACAACCACCACCCCTACCACCACAAACACCATTACCATCGTATATGTATCCTTACCTTATCATTATCCTGTTGTCACTAGAGCTCAGTCCATCATATTTACGAACACAAGATTGGTGTGTGTGTGTGTGTGTGTGTGTGTGTGTGTGTGTGTGTGTGTGTGTGTGTGTGTGTGTGTGTGTGTGTGTGTGTGTGTGTGTTCTTTTTTCATCACTGCACCTCCCTTCTTAGCTGTCATCTTATTTCCACCTTATTCTTTTTCCTGTCATTCCTGTCCCCATTCCCTTTGTCACTCCAACCCTTCCCCTTTCTCTCCTCCTCATTCCCTTCCTTCTCACCAAAAACCCCTCTCCCCAGTTTCTCATATCCTTGCTGCCTTTCTCTTTCCTAATTTTTTTCCCTCCCTCTCCTCTTTCTCGGTCCCCCTTACACCCTTCCCTTTGTTTCACTTTCTCCTTTCCCTCTTTCCTTCCTCCTCCTCTTCGGCAGGGAGAAAGACCTTTCCCCGTTTCATAACAACGTAATGATGTTGATACACACTAATGAGGTAAGTAATACGACACACTCGGTATGATAATGTAATTGCAATGCTTGTGTGTGTGTGTGTGTGTGTGTGTGTGTGTGTGTGTGTGTGTGTGAAGCTTTATGAAACAGGATCTGAAGCTGTACTGCAATTACGGTCCGCTTCTGCTCATTACCTGAACCGTAATTTGTCGCCAAGGCAGTTACATTAAAATTAGGCTTCACTGGTTCGAACACGTACTGTACCAGACCCAAGCCGTAGTTACGAGGTCACTGCTGTTTGAACCTTCTGCTCGTTCTCCTTCCTTTCATTTTTCCCTTTCTCCTCCATCGCCTTTTTACTCTCCTCCCTTTCATTTTTCCCTTTCTCCTCCATCGCCTTTTTACTCTCCTCCGCTTCCATCACCTTTTCCTTCCTCCTTCCTCCATTACCATTTCCTCCCTTCTTCCTCCGTTACCTTTTCCTCCCCTCTCCCTCCATCACTTTTTCCTCCTCTCTCTCTCAAACATCTTTTCTCCCCTCCCCTTCCATCAACTTTCCTCCCCTCTCCCTCCATCACCTTTTCCTCCCCTCTCCTTCAATCACCCTTTCCTCACCTCCATTACCTTTTCCTCGCCTCTCCCTGCATCATCTTATCCTCCCCTCTCCCTCCATCGTTTTTTCCTCCCCTCTCCCTCCATCACTTTTTCCTCCCCTCTCCCTCCATTACTTTTTCCACCCCTCTCCCTCCATCGCCTTTTCCTCGCCTCTTCCCTCTCAAACTCCCCTCCCTCTCGTTCACCCAACAATGCAAACAAGACGCTGGATGTGAACTCAACTGTTGCGGATCATCTGGGGACAGACTGAGACTCGGAAAAATTAAACTATCAACTATACCTCCACTGCTTTGTAAAAATGGACTGTCTACCGTAACTGACACTCGCGCAGACAGCAGCAAATAATCTAGTCCTTCTTTCTCTTCATTTTTTCATCCCTACTTTCACACTCTGTTACAGTAATTTATGCACAGAGAACAATTCCGGACAGGAGAACCTTACTGGACGGCGGGTTGTGGTTTGGTCATCCTCCAACACATCGAGTCATGCAGAAAAAGAGTCAAGCTATGATGCTCTTGTTTGGCGATATGAACTTGGAAAATGTCGTTTTCTACGAGTATTATGAAATTAAAGAATGTATATCCATTCGTTTCCTACATTACCCAGGATAACAGCACTGACTATGGATAATCAAGACTCACAGCAGTACTGAAGCCTCATTCTTGGTGGTCAGGGGTTCATTCAGCCTGATTCAGTGAAGTGGTATATTCCTTCAAAACCACAATTTATAAAGCCCAATTAATGACATAATATGATGCAAATGATGTCTTCGTCACCTAATATATCCCTTTAGGGTCTACTGTATGTACTTTGCTGTCCTCCCAATGGTGGTGTTTGTGCATATTATATATATATATATATATATATATATATATATATATATATATATATATATATATATATATATATATATATATATATATATATATATATATATATATATATATACATATAGAGAGAGAGGAGAGAGAGGAGAGAACTGGGGTACTTTCCTTACAGGTATGAGGGTAAGATGTTAAATCCGTGAGTGATGAGGGTGTAGATTAATGGCGGCACTGGGGAATCTTCCGTGACGTGGATTAATAGCCTCACAACGGGTACAAATGGCCTTCTCAGCCCCAGCCCATGCTCTCTCTGTCTCTCTCTCTCTCTCTCTCTCTCTCTCTCTCTCTCTCTCTCTCAGAGATCAAGTAACAATATGAGAGAGTGAATGTACAGGTTGTTATGTGAAGGTCAGAAAGAGTGAGACAGTGGGCTGTAGGAGTAAAAGAATGTTGCAATATGTGGGAGTCTCCATATTAATGAAGCTGTGTGGGAGTGGGTTGCAAAAGTGAGCTTGGTAAGTGGATTAACCCTGAGACGGAGAGAGGCCATTCTTAAAATACTCAAACTAAATAAACTCATGAAGCGGCTGTATATTTCTCACATACTGGAAGGTTCAGTGACTACGCTACACTTCTTGGAGGAGGGGAAACACCGCCAAAGTTTAATATATTTGTCTACGGTGGCAATATTTTCTCACAGAGTGAATTGGCTGGGCAAGACAGTGAAAACATGCATTATTTGGGAGGGAGTTCACCTTTTACATTAACTACTGAACTGCGCTTAAGTCTTTACCCGAGTTGTAGAACAGCTGCTCAGGCTTGCTTATACACCCGATATACAACAGCTGCTCAGGCTTTCTTAAACGTACGATATACAACAGCTGCTCAGGCTTTCTTACACGTTCGATATACAACAGCTGCTCAGGCTTTCTTACACGTTCGATATACAACAGCTGCACAAGCTTTCATATACGTTCGATATACAACAGCAGCTTCGGCTTTCTTACACGCCAACGACTACCTATTGACCATTGACCAACGAAGTCCGGATTCACGGCGTACACTTCCCCCATCGTATCCCATCACTCACAGCTATTATCCCAGCCCATCTCATCCACTCCCCTCTGTCTACCACACTCACCCCACCCAGTTCTAAAAGACTTGAAGTGACATCCCCAAAACATAGTACTGAACTGTGTTTTAACACACGCCTCCACAAAACATGACGTGAAATTCTCATATGAAGTAATCTGATGGATCTAAGAGGATATAAAAGAATACAAGACGTATGCCGTCGTATGAAAGGAACCATGGCACTCATAAGGCTGAATTTTTGCTGACACATTCACAGGCATGATTTGAAAAGAGACTTATTGGCTTAAATCGATCTGATGCACGTAAAGCGACCTGAGGAGCCATCTAGTTTACTGCCAGGTAAGCAGAGGGTGCAACACTTGTCCTGTGCATCTAAATACATACTTCATCCACCCATTTACGAGTACATCCATATGCACTTACGAGTACATTATTCATCCGTCATCTTCTTGGCCGTCCACGCCTCATCACCAGCCTTTAAATTTCAGTCATACGAGTATAAACCCTTTTCACCCCCGTATTAACATCCATCCTGCCTATATGACAATACCACATAATGTGTGTGTGTGTGTCATTTACGTCTCCTAGCTTACAGCATTTTCCAGTAAGTTTTCACAACACTTTGCCTTAATTGTTTTCACCTCGACCCTCGGCTGCCTCACCTATTGGAGAGAGAAAAAAAAAAATGTTATATTAGGTTCGATGAATTGTTGGAATGTATGCAGTAACATTATTAATTTCATGATTTGCAAATATGGCTGTTAATACTAACTGGGACTGAAACTGAGGGAACATTTTGAAGTAACAGAAGTTTGCCAGAAAAGATAGTTTGATATTATGGATGTTAGACATTAAACTAACAGCTTGATGACGCACAATTTTGGCTGCATAATTTACTAGGCATACAATTATACAAATAACCCTGCAAAACTAAATTTTGGCAATACAATCCACTGCCACTGAAACTAAACTGTTTTATGTTACCGATTCTTTCTCGTGTATTTAACTAAGATTCAACTTAAACCAATAATTTCAAAATATTAATTATTAGTTGTAGCCTATAATTCAATAGGACAAATTTTTAGTTGCATATCTAACTAACATTCAAATTACACTAACAGTTTCACGCTACTAATTCTTCACTCTATAATTTTGTTTGAATCAAATTAAAGTAATAAACAACGCATTTATCCTTCAATGAGACGGTCGAAAATGGATATACTGTCGCTAATTCATTACTTTTTCAGCGTCAACAGAGAGACTAGGCCGTGCACAAGCAAACACAGTCTCTATGCCCTTTCTGCTGATTTGGTTTAATGTATTTTATTCTGGCTATTTCATGTTTTTTTTTTTTTTAATGACCTGGAGGAAACATATGCGGCCAAGGGGATATTACCATACATTCAATCAGTCCTCTTGCAGCTTAACGTACTCAGTCATGTATTACTCAACAAGGCCATCAATGCTTCCGCCAATTTACCTCCTTGTGCTGCTCTGCTTTTCCTTTCCTTTCCCACATTTACCTTTACTCTATCACTGCACAAAGTTACAGTACGGCACTCAAACTCTTCCACCATTTCAAGTCTTACTTCATTCACCAACACACCACACAGTGAGTTTTTTATCAACACCCATACTTCACTCTTATTTTACATAAAGTTTCAGACCTCGCCGCTCGCTCTTTCACAAATCTCTGAATTAGTCCACATTAACTACATACATATGATTTCAAATTATTTCATCCTTCACCATTCATCACCAGATTCTCTCATTCATCTACAACTACTACCTTGATTTCACTCATAATCCAGCTCATATGCATAAAGTCTAGCCTATTTTGGACAACCACGAAGACATCACACACACACACACACACACACACACACACACACACACACACACATACACACACACACACATACCTGTCTCACGCCGACAAATTTTGCGCCCCCCCAACACCACCACACACACACACAGAGACAAATTCCACCCGGTAAATACAGCCCAATAAACACCAAACACAACTGCAGCGTGGTACCTTGAAACGACACCCATCAACTCAGCCACGCCTTGGTGATGCTAATGATAGTTAAGCTGGTGACAATTGCGTAAGATTCCACCACCCATCCTCCTGCTCCTACCGCCCCTTCTCCTCTCTCCTTTGTCTCTAGGGTCTCTCTCTCTCTCTCTCTCTCTCTCTCTCTCTCTCTCTCTCTCTCTCTCCTGATACCAGTATCTATCTTTTCATTCTCTATGGCTTCTGATCTTTCCAGCACCTGCCTCCCGCGATTTCCTCCATTTCCGTCCACTGTCCAAGTCTCCCACCCATATAAATTGGGTATCTTGCTATAGCTCGCATCGTTGTCTCTCAATAGGCTAGCTGTTTTCTCATTCATTCTCAACTATTATTTCCCGTGTTCTTTACGGCTACTGTCCTCCACGGTCTCCTCCCCCTTTAGTCGCTTCCACACGATCAGTAGACAACTATGGTGTTGGAGTACACTATTGTAACAGAAAACTGAAGCACCATCCCTGTCTCTGCTTCACTGCATATAGCATGATTCGTTGCCATGCTTTGGAACCGATGGGTAGCGTACAGTACTCCGACACCACAGGTGCCCACTGACCGTGTGGAAGAACCTTTACACTCATGTCCTGGATTCCTGGTTTCCACTAATGTTTTCCTTAAGGCAACATACTATCCTTCTTCCTACCTTTGTTTCTCATTCTCTATTTTTTAGTTATATTTTCACACGATTTCCTATCCGTCTCAAGTCCCTGTATCTCTTCCCTCGCCTCTTCGTGTCTTTACTCCCGTCTGTCTCCCCATCCATCCTCATCATCAGTACCCCTTGTACTTTCCCACTACTGCCTCCCCTCCTTGCGCTCCTGCCATGTTTCTCACCCATATCTTTAGTCCTTTTTTTATACCCTGTCCTCACCTCCTTTTATTTGTCTCTTCATTGTTTACCCTCAACCTCTGTCTCTTTATTTCAGCAGTTGTCTTCACAGTCTCCTCCTTCTGCCTTTCATGTTCCAGTCTCCTACCCCAGCATCTGTCCATAATGTACCCTATCCTCTCCTCCTTCTGTCTCCATGTCTCCATTTCTCCACTCACCTTCAAAATCTGTTTTTCTTGCTTACTTACAAACACTGTCTTCTGTGATCCTTTCCCCTTCTGCTTCGTGTTCCTGTCTCTTTTCTCTCCTCCAATCTCCTCGTTGTCTCAGTATTTTCAATTCACCTCCAGTGTCTGTCCCTTTTTCGTTCCCTATTTTGTAAGTACTGTCTGCCACGACCCATTCTGACCGAGATATTGCTTCTACTGGTAACTGTTATCATTTCCTCTGCCTTTGTCTATCGTAGCCAACGTACCCTGATACTCTTGTACTCCTTGGGCTTTATGTCTGCCTGTTCTCTGCATATCCTGTACCCTTCCTCTCTCCCCTACATCCGGCCGTACCTTCTTCGTATTTTCAGACAATGCTAGTCAGCTTAGGAGAAACCTTTCGAACTGTATGGGTTACGTATAGCATTCAACTTTACTTCTATACTCCTCTCTTAAGGTGGAAATAATTATAAGGTAACATCAGGAATAAAATATAAAGTCGTCAGTCTATCCAAGGGACAAAACCTATACTTAAATCTGCCAAACACATTTACTCCACTCCAACCGTAATGCTCTTTCCCATACTGGTTCTCCCTTATCGTACTGGAACACAGCCAGAATACTTTTGTGCCAACTGCTTCTCTCTCATCCTTTTACTGCCTCTGTTAGATGGTTCTGATTTTTCCCTTCCTCTGATAAACATGAAATATTAGCTCTTATCGCCTTAGTCCCTTTCTCTTTCTTTCCTTCACTGCTTCTTCTACGATGGTTCTGATTTTCCTCTTCCCTTGATAAACATGAACTACTACTTCTCTTCATATTCCTTACACATTTAATGTGATGACATCAAGCTTTAATTTATTTTAAGCGTTACTAGAAAACGGTATTAAATTTTGACAGGACTTATCGTAATGAAAGGAGTATTGAACTATTTTATCCCTTCCATATCTCCTGTGCTGAAATAAATCGCCTGGAAACAGCATGGATGTAAAAAAAAAAAATAGTTACTGTAAAAGACCAAAGTACTTGACAGGGGCGTTCCAAGCCTCTCAGTATTTATTACCGCCTTATTCGTGAAACATAATGACTACCGGGATGCCAAGACCTGAAAATTTTATGATAACATCTGATGTAAGCGACGAAGGAACGTGTTTGAACTCTAAATGTTAGCTTGCTGAACCCTGTAATGTGGGATTAATGTCGATCCGATGTAATCTATCTATCTATATACCTAGGCTGCTTCCCCCAAGGAAAGGGAGGTAGCCGAGACAGGACGACACACTCTCCATTTACTCATCCATTCAAACACATTCATTCACATCTTAGCCCCAAAGGGGAGAACGGACAGATCCTCACCGCACCACACCGCACAAGGGTCAACTGCGCAATGCAATCAGTGACATCCGCAGCAGGGCCCGACAGCAGAACTGGCTTACCCCTGCCACATCATAACAGATCCATCCCCTTACCCGCACCTGACCTGACTAGCTGATCAGACCAAATGCGGGAGAATATCCCCTCAGGGCTGCGTCATCACTTATTCATTCACAACTTCTCTCCATTTATTTCTGTCACGCACAGCCACTCTTCCTTGCTCAACAGACATCCCTCTCGCATCCAGCGCTCTCTTCACACTGTCCATCCATCCTATTCGTGGTCTTGCTCTCAGCCTTACACCTCTCACATCAGCTCTAGTTATCTTTTTCACCAATCGCTCATTATCCATTCTCTCCATATGCCCAAACCATCGCAACACCCTCTGCTCAACTCTACCAGCCATCTCCCGAACAACTCCAGTTCTCCTTCGCACTTCATCATTTCGCACCCGATCCATACGCGTCACTCCACACATACTCCTCAGACACCTCATCTCCATTACATTCAAACTTTTCCTCTCTGCTACACCCATATTCCATGTTTCAGCCCCATATAATGCAGTTGGTACCACAACACCCTCATACAGCCTTCTCTTTACATCCATTCTAAGCGAACGACATTTAAACGCTTTTTTCATTCCTCCCAGCACCTTTCCTACTTCATTTATTCTAAACTTCACTTCTGCATCTATTCTTCCATCCACAGCAACATGTGACCCTAGATATTTAAAACAATCTATCTCCTCAAGCAACTCACCATTCAAAACTATATTCATTCCCCTACCATCTATCAACCTCGTACACTTCATCACTTTACTCTTATTCTCATTTACTTTCAATTTCCTCCTTTCACACACCCTTCCAAACTCCTCCACCAACTGTCTCAATCTCTCCTCTGAATCAGTCACCAGTGCAGTATCATCTGCAAACAGCAGCTGCTTCAGATTCCACTCTCCACCATCAACATTTACCAGACTCAGACCACCTAAAACTCTTGCATTCACCTCCCTTACAACACCATCCATGTAAATATTAAACAACCAAGGCGACATCACACATCCCTGTCGCAGCCCCACTTTCACGGGAAACCAATCACTCACAGCATCTCCCACTCTTACACACGCTCTACTATTTACATAAAAACTTTTCACCCCTTTTAGTAACCTACCATCAAGTCCATACAATCTTAAAACAGTCCACAAAGCCTCCCTATCAATTCTATCATACGCTTTCTCTAAATCCATAAATGCCCAAAACACATCCTTGCCTTTTGCTAAATACTTTTCACACACTTGTCTCACAGCAAACACCTGATCAACGCATCTCCGATGTAATAACAAAAGGAATCCTACAAATGCCAGTCCAGAATTAGTCTTTCATTTCTTTTCCCGATTAAAAAGTCAAATATACAAGCCTTAGATCTAATTCACGTAGAAATACAACACGATTATAAAGACTCAGTAATTCAATATGCTGTATCAATGTTAAATTCTTGCAACAGCCTTCCCTCCACATGTTTATCCTCCTCCGGTCACCAACACATAACTCTATCCTTCCATTTCCACAGCATTTCCGGTATCTCAAATTTTCTTATTCCTTCTTCTGTTACTAATATATCCGCTGACTGGCTCTAGCGCTTCCTTGTTTTGTTTACATGATATTATTGTTAAGTACAAAATCTTTTTCACTCTTATGTGGAAATAGAGTGTAGGAATGGTTCCGACGCGCCCATAAGCCATAACAAATATATTCCATTGTAACTCCCAAACGCAGAGGTATTACTTTTTTAGAGCACCTAAAGCCCCCTGAAGTTGCTAAAACATAACGTTAACATGCTAACATATATTCGACATCTCGACTTCTCCAGATTCTTCCTCTTCTTTCCTAGATCCCTCTAGCTCTATAATGGCAAATCGATCACAATACGAATGCCGTCAACACACACCTCTTCTTTATGGTCACTCAAACAATGATTCATTAAATCAGTCGAATAATCATTCTGTTAAGGTCAGACAAACAACGAATCATTTCTGTCAACCTGTCGATCAATCAAACGATTAATCGCTAAAACTACAAAGAAATATGTCAATCGAACAATAAGTCTATCAGAGTAAAACAAGAAGCGGTGTCAAGGCACAGCAAATCCGTACTCTGCAGTCATTTCAGTGCTGACGTATAAACACAACATGATATCAAGTCAAAGATGTCACATATCAAATCTGGAATAAATCGAGTGAAAACTGAGAATTTTGTGCCCATCTGAAATTTTAGGCCCGATCCACCTGACACTGACCCCTCTACCGCTAACTGGCGGTGACCCCCCTGATGTAATGAATTATGTTATAGGATGCAGATTTAAAAGATGCACCTTTAGGTTTTGCTTTCATGCCGATATGACGAATTTGAAAGGAGTTATAACGAAAAAAGATTTAAAAAAAAAAATTGGGCCCTATTTGGCCCAAAATTTCATCAGGCGATCAGGAGGTCATAGCCCATCACCCCTGTAATTTTAGTCAGAATCGCACCAGTAGTTCTCGCGTAAAGATGTTAACCGACAAACAAACAAACCGAGTGAAAACAATACCCATCCCCGAGCCCCTCCGGGAAGGGGACGGGTAATAAACAACGAATCAATTGCTCAATCATCCAACCAATCACAAAAACAAAATTCACAAATAAAAGTAACTATGTAGGCATAAACTAACAAAAAAAGCAATCAACCAATCTGTTTGTGTGAGTGTGTGTGTGTGTATGTGTGTGTGTGTGTGTGTGTCTTACCCCAACTCTCCCTCCCCCCCTCTCTATCTAAAAAGGTAACTCCTATCATCTCTATTGTTGGTCGCTGTTTACATTCGCGTTTACTTGTAAAAGAAAAAAAAAACGCCTTCTCTTTATAAATTTAGTCTTAGTAGTAATGAAGTGTTTTTGGTCTATAATATTTCTTAAACTTTATTTGAAGCATTACTGCCCGTATTAGGTCTCCACACCAAAGTCTGAAAGGCTACTGTATTTCCTGTTTCTTTTTTTTTTTTCCAAATACATTTTAACTTGGAGCCATTTTTAAAAATTAAATTGCCAGGAACTTGACACAGCTGTTCATTAAGCCAAATGCCCCAGATGCTTTTCAGAATTAGTTTTTTTTTAATAGGAATTATGAGGTTAAACGTCTAACTGTATAAACAAGTACATTCTGAGATCCTGTGATTTTGTATGTTCATTCATCACCATGACAAGTTATATAAAAGTAGTCTTGGGAATGTTTACACTCTTGTATTTTTTCATCCTCTCTAAACAGTGGCCAGAGTCTGCATCATCATAATGTTATAGTCTGCATCATCATCATAATATAATATAATCATCATCATCGTCATCTTCATAACCATTAATGTATCATCAATCTCATCACCATGTACGAGGCAGTGTTCAATGATCGTATCACCCTTTGTTTTGTAGAACTGGCTACTGGGGAAGTCCATCAACGTTGTCACAACATTATATCCATTGTAATTACTTATATAGCAAGCAAATTAACCAGGCGGCTTTTAATGACTTATGCTCGTTTTCTCGTCACCTTTGAAAGCTCTGTAGCACCTCTTCTATAAAAGAAAATGCCTTGGCACAATAATTTTCTTTTGTGCTGTACCTATATTATTTGTGTACACTACGTCCATATACAGTAACCATGGTCTAACCGGAAACCAACTCTGCTCACAACCGACAGGTTTCGGGTTCGATTCCTGGACCGACGATGGAACCAATTAAAAGGGTCTCCCCTGATCCAGTCTGTTCGTACCTAAAACTGAATTAGGGACCTGGATGCATATCGACTTATCGCACACAAACAAACATACAGCATGGACTATCTCACATGCTGCCCGCCTCTTCCCTACATATCCTTCCCCCAACTCAGCCGATGCCATCGTGGGACGGTTTCCTGGTTGCAACTATCTGCATGGGAGAGGTCCAGTTCAACAGGTGTGTATGTGTGTGTGTGTGTGTGTGTGTGTGTGTGTGTGTGTGTGTGTGTAAACAAAATAACTAAAACAGTTCTGATTTTATCTGGCTGAAACTTGGTGGATGAGTTGAGGATCAACCCAGATGCCCTTTTTTTTTACAATAATAAGTTGGAGGTCAAGGTCGCAAGGCAAGGTCAACTTAAACCATTTTTATCCGATGTAGACTAAACTTTGTGGAAGGGTTCAGGGTAAAACAAGGAGAGGCTCAATTTTTAGGACAATTATTCATAAGTCAAAGTCACACTGAGAGAAAAAAGGCCAGAGTCACTGGGCGAGGTCTACTGAAACAGTTTTGATCTGATATGAACCAAACAAAGGTGGTCTGATTAAGAATTAGGCATGAATGAGCTAATTCCATTTTAAAAGTACTCTGTTGAAGGTCAAGGCCAAAGAGCAAAGTCAAATATTCGTCCCTTAGATCATTTAAATGACCTGGTATTGCTTTGAGTGATCCTTCTCTTTTTTCTTCTTCTTTTTACCACTCACTCTCTTTCCATTATCTTTGTTCTCTTTCCAACATCCACCTTTGATTTCCAGTATTTCCTTTCTGTTTCCAGTATTTCTGTTTTATTCGCCCATTCTAATTACTTTCCCCTACCCACGTTCTCATTCCACCATATTTCCCTTCCCTTTCATATTCTCCAGTTTCTGTAATCCTCGACCTCTATTTCCATTCATGAGACCATTTTTTTTTTCCCTGACCACAATTTCCTTTCATGAGAGACTCCTCCTGCCCACTTTTCTTAACCTATATAACAGAAAGTACAACATTTTTTTGGAATGTGTGAGAATTCGTTGTGATAAGAGAAATGATAATGTAAATAATATACGCTCCTAAAAACAACAGTGTCTAAAATTACGCGACACAATACATAATAAAAGCAAACCAGAACTGCACGGCAAGGCGGAGTGTATGGTAGATCTTATGGAGATGTCATCTTTTAATTTTTGTGCAAGCATTGTAAGCATTATTTATCTAGCTAGAAGCAAAAGTGTTGAAATTGCCACTAGCCAGCAGTGCTGGAGAATCC
>NC_137033.1:52055454-52062954 GCF_032717465.1 Coenobita brevimanus | reverse complement strand
AGTATAGCCAGTGCAATGAAACCAACAAAATAGTGTAGTGATATGAGTATAAAATAAAATAACAAACCCTGCACAAAATTACACCATGAAACTGATGAATATTGCATTAACTTATGCGTTTATTTGCTTGTATTTAAGGAGAACCATGGCTGAACAACGAGCACTGTTGGTATGTATTAGCTCAAGATAATTATATCTTACCGGGATAAGAAAATGCGAGAGACATCTTGCGCAGGCCATGTACTTGCCACAGTACCTGGAGAGGGGGTACTTACTGAGCTAAATAAAACTGTGTGACGGTCACCCAAATTAACCCATTTCCTTATCTCAGTTGAACGTTCTTGTCGTGGTTCAGTGAGGTCAAGTGTACAGTCATTCATCTTGTCTGTGAGTTGTGTTCTGCTCATACATAGTCACAGTAGCAGTGCCGTTCACTTCGTTGCATGGGATATTATATACTATATATCCTAGGACAACAGTAGAGGGAAGAAATTACTGTACTTGGGAGTATTACGCATCACCCAAAAAACTGTAAACACAATATATTTTTACTTTTGTTGCATTTTCTCCTACAGAATTTATTCACTGGTAAATATGACGCAGTGCTCAGTATGGTACCATGCGTCTCTAGCAAAAGTGATAGATTCTTCTGTATAAAAGTCAGAAACCAGCATACCTAGATCATTTTTAGATATTTACATCCTAATGGCTGAGATCCAGTCCAGGATATCATTTACTACCTAACTTGCTGTGTATGGGGTGTGGGTGTGATGGTGGTGATAGTGGTGGCCATCGGCATTGTCAGTCAGCACAACATTGCTGCATTAGGCTGAGAGGCGTTAAAGGTCAGATCCCCATGCTGTATGAGGCGGTGTACTGGCAAATTGCTGGAATTTTGATGTGAAGTCAGCAGTGAGATCCACGTCCATCTCCTGACTTCAGACCTACCCCAGTTACTCATGTTCACAGCCCCCTCTCCACAGTCCCTTACAACTGTAATTTACAGTAATAAGGGTTTCTGCACTCCCATTTTTACGTTTAAAAGCCCGACTTATTAGCAGAATCACACCGTAAAATTCACATGAGAGGAAAACTCACATACTGCATGATTTAAAAAAGGATGGCTGACACATTTAATTAGGCATGCTGTTGACTTCTCCAACTCTGGTGTTTACATTGTTTGTGGATCCCACCTCACTCCATCCACGTAAATCATCTATAAATAGGTGTTCGCTTTGATGGCAACTTCTATGTTATATTCTGACTACGGGTAAACGTCTGACAATTACGTACATGAACAGCTGTATAAAAAAAAAAATCTGTAAATAAACAGATAAATATACAGACACAAATATACAGAGATACAATATATAGATAGATTGATAGATAGACAGAGACAGATAGATACAAATCTACACTGACAGGCCAACACACACGCGTTAATTGGGTATGACCGCCACTCAAATATTTACCGCCGGAGTACCTACATTTAACAATTGCTATTTATCATTTGGCTGGAATATAGAGAGGCAGGCGAGTGTATTACCGGGGTATTCAATCAGGGTCTGTCAGTGAGTGTGGCTTTATAGTATGTAATGAATGCCTTTAGTCCTACGAGGCTTTTTTTTTTATAGTTTATTCTTGCTGCTGACCAGTGATTCTATTGAGATTAAAGAGAGCATCCTAGTGGTGAGGGGGTTAATGAATCTGTATCTATCCTCTACAGTTCCAAAAATCTCTCCCGAGTTGAGGAATAACTTTATAATATTGTTTGAATACAGAGCGGCAGGCGAGTGTTTTATTTATGTAGTCAGTCGAGTACTGTTAATAGATGTGGCTTGGTCTTTAACATAATTCCGATATGGTATGGAACGTCTATCAATACTGTGACGGTAATAAATTATTCCTGTATGTTATTCACTGATTTATGAGTTTAGGAATCCGAATCGCTCTAAATTAAACCCTTCAGTAGGATGACTAAAATGTTGTGTTATGCCTGCTACAGCGCTTTGCGAACTAAATGAGGAAGGTGGTATCATTTTCACAGCAACCCTCCCCCCATCAGCACAGTAATAATGTGTAGGAATTTTCAAAATGTCCGTCTCTCTCTCTCTCTCTCTCTCTCTCTCTCTCTCTCTCTCTCTCTCTCTCTCTCTCTCTCTCTCTCTCTCTCTTGTCTGTACAAATAGAAATTAACGCTTGTCTGTACAGATAGAAATTAACGCTTTGATAATTACAAGTGATAATAAATATGGCCCTTGAAAAAGAATGACTATACCAAACACAACAAATCAAGCATCAACTGGGATTAAACTGTATGAATTGACCTAAATCAATAAATGCAAAGGAGAATGAAGTTCTGACTATCATGGGTGCCATATACCTAAAGTAAGTTGCTTATAAAACAACCCTTAAGAATTATGCGTATACCAAATATAAGAACAAAATTTGAAGAGAATTCATAAGCAAGCCTTAAATGATAAACTAATCTTAAACGGCGGCAAAAACTTGAGTTATTAACCGAAAACGACGTCCTGAAAAATTAGTATAGCCAGTCCAATGACACCAACAAAACAGCGTAATGATATGAGTATGTTTTCTGTACACCAGGAAACCATTTACTACGCTGGCTAGTAACCATATAACCAAACTTTGGCGCCTGGTGGTTTAGTGGGTATTTACGGCGCTCCAATCGGATTGAGCCGGTGAAGGTTTATATCCAAGGAGTGGTTGGGGTTTATTGATCACGCAATGCCACTCAGGGATGAATGAGGATGGTCACTCTCATCTTAAATCTCAGGACCAACTTGCCAAGCCCCGGGATCTTACACTCCTCATGGGGCAACGTAGGATTGGATGATGATGAATGAACGAAAATAATAAAACCACCACAAAATTACACCCTGAAACTGATGAATGTCTTGCTCATTTCCTTATACCGGTAAGATATAATTATATTGCGCTAATACATACCAACAGTGCTCGTTGTTCAGCCATGATTCATCATAATTTCCTTATCTCAGTTGAACGTTCTTGTCGTGGTTCAAGGAGGTCAAATGTTCAATCATTTATCAGACTGTTAACTTCTTGTCTATGGGTTGTGTTCTGCTCATACATAGTCACAGTAGCAGTGCCGTGCACTTCGTTGCATGGGATATTATATACTATATATCCTAGGACAACAGTAAAGGGAAAAATATTATTGTACTTGGGAGTATTACCCATCACCTTAAGAAATGTGAACGCAATGTTTTTTACTTTTGTTGCATTTCCTCCTAATTTTTAACTTGTATATATCACGCAGCGCTCGGTAAGGCAACATACGTCTTTTGCTATTGTGATAGATTCTTCTGTATGAAAGTCAGAAACCAGCTTAACTAGATCATTTTTAGATATTTACATCCTAACGGCTGAGAAGCAGCCCAGGATATCATTTACTACCTAACTTGCTGTGTATGGGGTGTGGGTGTGATGGTGGTGATAGTGGTGGTCATCGGCATTGTCAGTCAGCACAACAGTGCTGCATTACGCTGAAAGGCGTTAAAGGTCAGATCCCCATGCTGGATGGGGCGGTGTATTGGCAATTTGTTGACACTTTGATGTGAAGTCAGCGGTGAGCTCGACTTCCAACCCCTGACTTCAGACCTACCCCCATTACTCATGTTCACAGCCTCCTCTCCACAGTCGTTTACAACAGTGATTTACAATTTACAATCGTAAGGGTTTTCTGATCTCCCATTTTCACTTTTAGAAGCCCGGTTAATTTACAGAATCATATCGTATAATTCATATGAGAGGAAAACTCACATATGATTTTAAAAAGGATGGCTGACACATTAAATTAGGCATGCTGTTGACTTCTCCGCTGTAGTGCTTCCTCTTACGTTGTTTGTGGATTCCATCACGTTATCACTATGGCAGTGTGTAGGGAGTCTGTTAACTTGTGGCTAATGTCACACGTCTGGCTGTGACCCCACAGTGAGCTGGCTCACGCAAACACCCACAGTGTACCTGCTGCTGTTGCTGGTTTTGTGGTGATGTGGTTGTTGGTTTTGTTCTTCTTTGCTTATGTTGTTGTTGATGTAATTCCTGTGTGCTGGTCGCCAACAAACAAACACATTCATAAGCTATACGATGCTGTAACGTGATAGTGTGGGTGTCATATGCCGCCTTACAGTGATACTGTGTCGTCAGTGCCACCAACACACTACTGTAAAATTGTAACATCCAATGCTGCAAAATGATATAGTCTTTACGACGGCTTCCACAGCATTTCAGGCTCTTGCAACAATATTCTGATTTTTTAAACAACATTCTTAAGTGTATTTACTGGGAATTGGGAAATGTGAAAAATGCCTTGATGTCCTTCCAAAATGTTTTCGTATTACAGTTCACATTTTTGTTATAATTATTATAGATTTAATACCACCATTAAACATTATTGGAAATTAACGAACCAGAACCTGCCATCAGAAGAGTAAACGGGTTGTGCTTCATCGGTGTTGTAACTCTTCCTAAAAGTAAACTCAGTACTTTCAAACACAGAAGTCTTGTTGCAGAAAACACCACTCAGCTAAAAGGGCCCCAGGACTCAGAGGATAAGAGCACTTGAGAGAGAGAGAGAGAGAGAGAGAGAGAGAGAGAGAGAGAGAGAGAGAGAGAGAGAGAGAGAGAGAGAGAGAGAGAGAGAGAGACAGACAGACAGACAGACAGACAGACAGACAGAGAGACAGAGACAGAGAAATTATGGCCTCCTGTCTTCCTACAATCAAAAAGCTATCTTCCCCGTGGCACAATGCAATTTTCTGTAAACCGTGAACTTGTAATACCCACGTTCACAGTATTAACAGAACTTTATTTTAAACTCTGTCATTTAAGACTTTACATTTAGCTTATTCTAGTTACTACCTGATAATTTCCTTCAGCTCAGAATGCATACATATCGGTGAAGGAGTTAATAAAGCTATAACTACCCTCTTCAGCCAGAAATCTCTCTCCTCAGCTAAGTAAAGCTATATGACAAATACGAAAACAGAAAAAAATCTGTAATGAAGGAATGAAATTTTTCAGCTTGATGATTTCAGTTGTTTTACTCTTGTTACTGGAAACCGATTTTTTGTCTAGAGAGACACCCCTTCTAGCCTGGGGATTAATGGAGCTGCAATACCAGTTTTCCTTTAACTTTGTCTAAAACTGCCATCATTTATTCTTAAATGCTGAGATGTAGCAATAGCTAAACAACAGAATATATATACTACTAGTGAAGAAGTGCTATTGAATGGAGGTAGGGCCGTTGCATTGCCTTTTTGTCTTTGAGATACGCGAATTAAGAGGAAAAAGGACGAAAATCTGGGCAAAGTTAAGATGAGAGAGGAAGCTTTTAACCTGTTCGGTACGAGATTGTGTATATCCCAAAATGTGAATATTATGGTCCAGTATTAGCAAGAACATACTACAAATTATATCACTGTTCTGATAAATATGGTTAACACTTTCACTATGATGTTTCATTAATATTCCTCCCTGCCACCGCCAAACAATTTCTCGTAGCTCTGTAGATAGAAAATGTGCACGAATACCTTTAACACCCTGACGTCTTTATTATTCTGTACTTCTACCTACCTATCAGTCTACAGCCAGACGCCTTAAACCCGTAATGGGTGGCCATTCTTACTGTATCATTATTACTCTAATTTGGCCTAAAATTGGCCTCTCCCAGTCTTAAATGTTATGTTACATTAGCCTATTAATACCAGAACACTGTGCCTGTCACTAGGAAGTGAAGTTTAAAAAATGTAAACCATAAGATTGTCCTATTCTGGCACTGAACTCGTTGAAAAATCCAAAAGGCCAATAATCTGGGTCAGGTTAAGGAATGAGCATTTTAAGTCCCAATTTTTTATTCATTTTAAGGGTGGCCTTATGAAATGAAGGGGGTTAAAAGCCATTTACATTAACAGCTCCAGTATGATAACTTAGCGAGGCGATAATGTAATTGTGTGCATTTGTCTGTGTATGTCTGTTACTAAAATATATCAAATGAAGTGGACAAACTGTACCCAACCTCTGTGGGCAGTATCCCGGGCTATGTGGCTTCAGCTCAATGAATTCTGGCGGAGTAAATTGCAGCCATTTTATTTTAGCAAAGATTATTGATTTTTTTTTATCCTTTTGTCTGTGACGGCAGGCAATACGGGTAAGTGAAACGTGGATATGTAACACCGCATAGTTTTGTAACAAATCCTTATTAGTAACGGTATCATTATTTTCTCCCGCCTAGCGAAGCGGTAATGTAATAACTTGCGCGTGCGTGCGTGCGTGCGTGCGTGCGTGCGTGTGTTCGTGCGTGTGTGCGTGCGTGTGTGTGTGTGTGTGTGTGTGTGTTACCAGAATATCTCAAAATCAAGTGGAAAAATTGTATCCAAATTTAACTGGAAGCATCCCGGGATATGTGGCTTGAACGGATTAGGTTTGGCGAAGCAAACTGCAACAATTTTATTATAGCAAAGATTACTTATATAGTTTTTTTTTTTTTTTTAATGATGGCGGGCGATACAAATTCCTGGGCCAATTTTTTGGCTGTTTATTTTTGTTAGCATCAGACAGTCTCACTCGGCTGAAAAGAGACTTGTCATTGTAAAGGAGACTAGAAATAAATCGTTTAACTTCAATACAATTACCTTTTTTTTTCATTCCTTGTTACCTCCTGATAACCACACCCCGTGTTTTAAGTTTGAATTAGGGATGATAATGAAGACGACGACGACGACGACGACGACGACGATGACAACGACGACGACGACGATGATGATGATGATGATGCCTTCATACGATTTATTTAGCTTACGGGAGAGCACTTTTCATGAAGTGGTTAAGGATAGTTCTGTTCCTGATAATGCCAACTAACCAACAAACGTTACAAACGAATTCGCAGCAAAGCGAGGTTTGATTCCGCCAAAAAACTGAATTATCAGCACTTAGGTAAATGGGATGACTGCTGTTGCGATCCCTCTAAAGCACCAACACCACAAATGAGGGAATGACAACAATGTGTCTTTACTAATTCTCTTCGTGACAGATGTGGCGTAAGGGAGCCTTATGATTATGTGGTAGAGGAGCGTGGCTAGAAGGCATGGCCATGTAGAAAGAAAGTGTGGCAGCAGATGTGGGTCAGCCAAGGAATAGGTGGATGGATATTGTAAATACTGGCTTTGTGTGAAAGTGAGGTATGTACTTGTATGTTGCGCAAGGTAAGGAACTGTCATGACATCGAAATAGGTGGATAAGGTACGTAGGGAGAAGCGCATCACAAGGGTTTGGCTCCCCATTTTCAACATGACAGGAGACAAAATTAATTTCTCTGTACGACAGGTATATGTGGGGCTTGTGTGTAAAAAAAAAATAATAATATGTTAAGATGGTTTTCCTTGTGCTGATTAGTGATCAAAGATTTAACGGACAATTGTGAGAAGCGGCCAGGAAAAGTTTGGGAACCTCTGT
>NC_137033.1:51939539-52055354 GCF_032717465.1 Coenobita brevimanus | reverse complement strand
ACTGGGCCAAGGCCCAGGCTGTAGGTCAAAAAAAAAAAAAAAAAAAAAAAAAGAGAGAGGGACGGTTAAAAATCGTTTTTTCGCCATAACTCCTTTCAAACTCGTCATATCAACATGAAACCCAAACCTACAGGCGCATCTTTCATATCTGCATCCTATAACAAGCCTCATTACGTAAGGGAGTCACCTCCCAGTTAGCGGTAGGAGGGTCAGTATCAGGTGGGTCGGGCCTAAAATTTCTAATGGGCTTAACATCGTCAGTTTTCACCCGATATACTCCAAATTTGATGTGTGACATATTTGACTAGATATCATGTGTTTATGTCAGCACTAAAATGACTGCTGTAGACCGGTTTGCTGTGCCTTGGCACCGCTTGTTGTTGTTATTTTTTATTTTGCTATTATTATTATTATTATTATTATTATTATTATTATTATTATTAATCGCTTGTTTCCAAATCTGGGTATACGCTAAGTAGTCCATCTCTGAACTCCAGCCGTGCTCCTTCGCGGCATCAGATTGTGGAAATTCCTTCATATCACACCATGGGCATTAATACCGAACCAGCTGTCTCATTCAGGACTTGTGTGGTGGTGTTATTGGGGATGTTTTTATAAGGGTATTCAACCCCTTCATTATGACGTTGTCTTATGGTTATATTCTGTCTATAACCGTATGAATTCATTAATATGAATTCATTGAGCTCAGATGAGAGTGATAGAATTGAAAGGGTTAGAATATAGCCTTCATTAACTCATCTATCACAAAGGGAGCTCTCCTAAGCAGAATACAGTTGTGTAACGATAGCAGGAATAACCTAATGGGGGACGTAGTGGCACTCAAAATTCATATTATCCAGATGTTCCCTCTCACAGTTAAGATTGTAATCCCACCAAGATCTAACAATTAGTAGCTCACTGCTACCCACTGAACCATCGGTTGAAGGCAGCAAGAATTTAACAGAGACGTATCGTAGTGAGGATATTTGTTCCCCGTTTCCGTGAACCTTGTGCCTGCTAATTTTATTTCCTGCTTAGCTCCATCATTGCTATGAGTACTTGTCCATGTTAATTCTTGCAACTTTCTGACAGCTGTATTGAACTTAGGAGTCATTTAGGGCCATATTGTAGGTGTCATAACAGGGTTGGTAGCACCTCAGCCTCAGGTGTGTATTTTGCGTGTCACACCGTAACATTCTTTTGCTGATAAAAGCTCTCGACGCTGTGGTGAAGGACTACAGTATTTCCACAGCTCCGTTCTTCTTTCTTACTTTCTTCCCAGCTCTTGTGTGTGTGTGTGTGTGTGTGTGTGTGTGTGTGTGTGTGTGTGTGTGTGTGTGTGTGTGTGTGTGTGTGTGTGTGTGTGTGTGTCATTAAATTTTTTCTTTACCAGTTCGTTTCAAACTTGGTAAATTGTTCTTTGTTGAAATATTTCCAGACAGTTTTTCTTTTTCTTTCCTCCTCCTCCTCCACCTTTTTCTTCTTCTTTATCTTATTCTTTTTTCATCATTATCATCTTCTTTTCTTCTTCGTCTTTTCTTTGCTTCTTATTCTTCTTGTTTTTCTTTCTTCTTCTTCAGCTTCTTCTTCTTCTTCTTCTCCTTCATCTTTCTTCTTCGTTCGTCTGCCCTCTTCCTCTTTCTTATATTCTCTCCTTCTTCATTTTTCTTTCTTGTTCTGTTTTCTTCAGTTTTAGCCACGCAAACATATTTTGGAATCCTGTTCTTGTACGTTCATTAATCGTCATGGAAGTTTGCAAATGACTGCACCCACATAGGTCCGTGCACTGTAGCTGTGTGGTGACCATCCTTCATTCCCTTATGAATGTTGACAGTCTTTAATTGATGTCGTATTGATGATGACATACTTTATATAAGTAATACAGAAGTGCTGTGGGTCCCAACTTTTCTTTTCTCTGGCTCCCACGACAAAGTAATATGTCTTCCGTGGCCTCCACTTAGCCTACTACATAAAGCAGTGAGCAGCGGATCATGGCGCGAATGAGCAAATTGAATACGGGATTTTAGCAACTGAGGTAATCATAACTTACGATAGCATGCATACACGTAAATCACCATTCAAAAAATGTATTTGTAATGTGGGCCTGTGGGGTAAGGTCTGAATTATATTTTTGGTACATGTGGGGTGTCCGTGGTTGTGTCAGTATTAGCACCGCAGTGGCCATCGTGGACTTTAAACCCCTTACGCTGCTTTTTTATTTAATGCTCAGCAAATAATAGTAATAATAATAACAATAATAATAATAATAATAATAGTGGAAGGAAATTACGGATCTCGAGTAGGGAGTATATTTATTTATTTATTTATTTATTGATGACAGAATCAACCAAAACCCAGTCAAGATCCTCTCCCAGTGTGTCCTTAGCAAATGAATTGCTTCAAAACAACAATAATTATACTGTGTTACTTCCGGCTATGCTCTTTACGAGAAGGTTAAGAAAGAAAAAGGACTCTGCAGAATTTTTCCCTCAGGATAATTATTCGGAGATTCTGTGACTCAGAAACATAAGTTTATCCCCATTGCCTCCGAGAAACATACTATGGCACCGGGGCTGAGTGGACCAGGATGTTGAAGCGCAGTATGGAAAATAAATCACCGAGAAACATGCATTACGAAGCCTCCAGAGGCACTTACAACACGACCTTCAGTACATAACGTCGCCATTCACCTGCATTACACGGCTGGCAGCGCCTGTCAGGATGAGCAATTCAAATAAGACCATTATGTATATTATAATTAATATTACTGGTAGGGAAGATATTACAAAAACGGCAATTTTTTAGGTTTTGTGGGTATCCTCACCTCGATTCTTTTCTTGCATACTATTTTTATTTTACCCCACCATCATCGGAATGACTATTTTATTTCCCCCTCCATGAGAGAGAGAGAGAGAGAGAGAGAGAGAGAGAGAGAGAGGACATAATATAGGAAGCATGGCCTCTCCGTGACCGATGACATTATATCATGGCCGGGAGAAACACAGTAATATTTCCACTCGCTGAAAATATCTCTGCCTCCCATACTCCTACCCTACGCCATCTGTCACCCTATCCCCTATTCTGAATCGATTTTTTCCTGTTATTCCCCCCATTCTCTTCCTTTTCCTCCTCCTCTTCCCTCTGCTCTTTCTCCTCGCCGGTCCCCCTCCTTTTCCGCTTTCTTTACTTCCTTTTAACTTTATTTTTACTCATTTTTAGGCTTTTTAATCTTCCGTCTGAAATTTCTTCTCTCCCCTCTTCCTCATCCTCCCTGAAAGCTTCTTACAAATCCTGTGTGTGTGTGTGTGTGTGTGTGTGTGTGTGTGTGTGTGTGTGTGTGTGTGTGTCAACTCCAAAAACGAAGTACATAACCTCTTCGATATAGTGAAGTTTTTATTTAGGTCATTCATGCCACTTCTGACGAATATGTTCAGCATAGGAGAGCTGCCTATCAATGAAGGTGTCAGTGAAGGCTGTGCTTGGCCTCTCCAATTCTAAAAGTCTCCCCTAAGCTGAATAACACCACCAGGAAGCTGAGAAAGTATTGGCAGCCGAGTTGAAGGGTTGAAAACGATGTGTAAGAATGATGTACCGTAAACTAAACCAGGCAGTGGTGAATTTCTGCAAGATGTGAAAATAGCAGCCCAATCCCGCGCCTGCATCATGTATGGCGATGATGATGGCGTACAGAAAGACACACCAGTTTCTTCCCAGAGTTTGACGAACACATTACGGAAAAATCGAATCATCTGAAACATACACAAGCGGGTAGAGTGTTTTCAGTACATTACACCAGTTGTGAATTTTCTTCAAACGGAACCGGGAAGGTATTTTTGTTTGTACTTCAATGAATCAACATTTTCTCATATAATTACAGGTTTCTGCTCACCCTCTACTCTTGTCCCTGGCCGAAAACAAATCGTAAATGTTGTACACACGGAAGGGTACTGTGTTGGTGGTGGTTCGAAGGTTTCTAGATTTCACGAGGAACAGCGTCATCGTAAAGTGTTCCTCTTGCTGTTTACCAAAGCCTCTAACTGCATCCCAGACACTGGATAACAAGTCTTATTCGTGTGAAACCTTGGCTACGACTTCCCTCTAGCCAGGGGTGGGGGCAGAAGGTGGGCACAATCCATACCTCACGAGTGTACTGAACCTCAGTGTATTCGCCTTCCATGTCATAACTTAGGGCTGCAGGCATGATGCACCGGCCAGTTTTGCGTATTATTTCCATTTTTATCACGTGTCTTTTGTACTTTCATATTTTTGCTGCCTCGAACACATAAAGATCATGTATTCAGGCTGATACCGACGATTGTTGAGCTTAGGGAAGTCTTGGCAACAAATGACTTAAAACATTATCGCGAATAACCATTTCGCAGATAATTTATGTAGGCCCACGGTTGATGATTTTGTTCAGCTGAGGAAAGTCGTAGTAGCCAAGCAGTCACAATAAAAAAAAAAAAAAAATCATAATGACACTCTTCTCTCAAAATGAACTACTAATAAATAACTGAGTGTTATCGGGTTCTTTTCGCGATATGAGTGTGCCTTGGTGTTGTTCGTTCCCTAACGCTTCGTATCGATGACATGAACAGTCTCTGACACACACAACATAACCATTACAAGAAGTTGTGCCAAGGCACTGCAAACCCGTCTCTGGCAGTCATTTTAGTGCTGACATATAAACACACCTGGATGTCTAGTCAAAGGTATGACATATCATATTTTGAGAAAATCTGGTGAAAATTGATGATTTTATACCCATTTGAAATTTTAAGCCCGACCCACCTGACATTGACCCCACTACCGCCAACGAGGGGGTGACCCCCTGATGCAGTGAGGCATGTTATGTGATGCAGATTTGAAAGATGCACCGTTAGGTTTTGGTTTCGTGTCGATATGACGAATTTGAAAAGAGTTATGGAGAAAAGAGAGTTTTTAAAAACATTTTTCTACATTTTTTTGGGCCTACAGCCAGGGCCTTGGCCCAGTTTGGCCCAAAATGTAATCAGATGGTCAGGTCATAGCCTATTATCCCTGTAATTTTAGTCAAAATCGCACCAGCAGTTTTCGCGTAAAGTTAACAGACACAGTCAGTACCCTAACAACACTTCCACTATCACACGCATCACTCTCATTACAGCTTTTCTGTGATGCATGGTAGTCCTCAGTATTCCTGCTGGATTTGGCCAGACGGACTGGTGAGCTGAGGAAGCATTTTAGCATTTTCGTTAAGGAATGGATATTTCATATATAACTTATAAGAGATTACTCGATAGACCAGTAGGTGTACTTCTCTTTCCTTTGCACTGCGTTGTACGGACATCACTTCCCTTTCATACCTGGCCAATATGGGGAAGAGTTGATATTAACTGCCACTCTTCCTCCCAGGAGGTCAATCTTTCAGTGAGCGAACGTGGACTGTTGCAATTACAATTGTTATTTTGTAAACAAACCCTTTCTCTAAATATCTGATAAATCAGAAAATAGGTGATCTTAAGTTCAGTACGCGGAGTCCGAATATATTATAAGTTTGGTACTTTCTTCGTCAGATATTAAGCAGCAAACCTTTTATATTGCAGTGATAAAAGATTAATGTGTTCAGGTGCAACTTTTCCGTTATCACAGTTTCCTGGTGGATGGATGTGTGTGTGTGTGTGTGTGTGTGTGTGTGTGTGTGTGTTGGGGGGGGTGCAGTTCTCTTGGCTTTATTGAAATCATATACGTTTATCTTTTTCCTTTTCTCATTTCCGGATCTTACTCATACTATTAGTGTAAGAAATTGAGTAACGATGATGATGATGATGCCACTAATACCAGTAGTTGTGATGATGATGATGATGACGACCATGATGACGACGACGACGATTATATCCACAGTTACATGCTTGTAACAGATGCT
The DNA here is from genome assembly GCF_032717465.1 of Coenobita brevimanus. Lineage (NCBI taxonomy): Eukaryota > Metazoa > Arthropoda > Malacostraca > Decapoda > Coenobitidae > Coenobita > Coenobita brevimanus. The sequence continues at coordinate 52,049,449 of NC_137033.1, read as the reverse complement.
CAGTACATTACCATATTTAGGTCATCTCATTTGTTGTATACTAATCAAAGTATCTCTCTGTTTCAGTTTAAAACAAACAACAAAAGTGTTAGGTTAATTTAGTTGTTCTTCTGTTTTAAGTCCTCCACTATGATGTCTTGATATTTTATTCATGTTACCCCCAGACACCTTAAAATGGATTGGCCTCTTTTATTCAAGGGTTTTTTAAGGCAATATCAAACCACTCCGCTTTGCAGTCTATCCTAAACTGAATGAAGGCGTCAGAAGGTCGCATGAAGAGAATATAAATTACATTTACATTCTTGGCCAGAAAACTTGAATTACCTTCATATATTCGCGTTAAGTGAAGCCGTTTGTCATTAGAATAATGGTTCAGCCTTGCCAGGACACCTTTGTACTCGTATATTTTTCCAGAGACAGAAATAATGGAATAAAGCTTTCTGGAAAAAATGTTCAGTATACATAGAAAGAGAGAGAGAGAGAGAGAGAGAGAGAGAGAGTGGAATGAAGCTTTCAGAAATTGCAGTAAGATATTATAAAGATGAAAGGAAACGGATAGAAGTGATTAATTGATAGGTGAAGGAAGGAGAACATAGAATAACAAAAAGTAGAAAAAAAAAAAAAGGAAGAAAGAAAAGCGGCAACAGAGGACGAGAAGTGATGGATTAGTAAGAAAAAGCTAAGGCGAACGAGAGAAAAGGAATGTGAATAAAAGAGGGATATAAGGGCGCAGAAATGAGGGTTTAAGATGAGAAGCTGGCAAAGAACGAGATGGTGAAAAAGAATGGGTAGTGTTGAGATGGGAGGGAGAAAAACGAATACAGATTATGATTAATCCTCTCCCTATGATGTTTTATTCATTGCATTTTCGTCATCACTGCCCGATTTACTTATGATTAATGGAGACGTCTGGTAGTAAAGGGACTAAAAACAACTTTCATTAGCCTCTGTTGCCCCAAGAATTTTCCCATAAGGTGAATGAAGTTGGGTGTTAACGGGAAGAACATTAAGACAGAAAAATTGTCCTCGAAATGAAGGTGAAAACGTGAAGAGGGGAAAGGGAAGAGATAAAATGAAAATTATGGAATGGAGAGGAGATAGAGAGTGGAGTCAGCAGTAAGGGAAGCGGAACACTGAGAAAAGAAAGGTAGTGGCAGTATAATAAAAGAAGAAATAGGATATATAATGGTGTGAGGAGAGGAAGAAATGAAAAAATCAGGGAAAATTAATGAATGATGGAATAATAGATGGAAGATAATGAGAAGAGGTTATGGGAAATAAGGTAAGGGTGACTGAGGAGAAGAAAGATTAAAAGAGAAATGAGAAGGAATAGAAGACAAAAGGAATGACGAGTGAATGAGGGAAGGAAAGGAGGGATACGCAGAAGATAGGAAGAGAAGGACGGGGGTAGACTATGAAACTGGACAGCAGAATCAGTAGTAAAAATAGAAGCAAATTAACACTTTGTCAGATTGTGCATATTTCTTGCTGTCTTCACACGGCTTTATTAAGCTTGGGAGAGACTTTTCAAATTAGATTATATACAGACTTCATTAATACCTTCAGTAATAGGAATGTTTGCGAAGTTGAATATAATAGTCTGGAGGTAGCAAGAATAAAAGGAAACTGCTTCACGGGATTAAAGGGGTTAAGGAGTGAAATACATAGAAAAGGAAAAAAATTAAAGCTGAAGGATGAACGAAGGAATGAAACAAGATCAGATAAAAGTGACGGAAGGAAGGAAGGAGGGAGTAAGAATGATGAGATAAAGATTGGAAGGTAGAAACAACAACATGTATTTTAAATGGCCGATGAGTGTAAGAAAAATATGAAATAAAAAAGAGAACACTCGCAAAGGGGACGGAAAATAAAGGAAGATATAAGATGAAGGTGAAAGTAAGGAAGGAATGATGGAATGATGGAGGGATAGGGAAAGAAGGTAGGCACTAAGGACGGTAATTAATATCGGATGAAGGTCGGAAGGAAAGATGAAGGAAGGGGAAGAAACAGGGTAATATTGAAGGAGAGAAGGAATGAAGAGTATGGCAGAGAATATGAACGATTGAAAAGTAGAAAAGCGGTAAAGATATTTGGAGATTGAGGAGGATAAAGTAAATAGAAGTAACAAGTTGAAAGTAGAAGGAGAATAACTAAATGAAAGGAGGATTTGCGATTAAGATGAAGGAAAGGAAGATGACAAGAAAAAATCTGGAATGACATGTTGAACGATACTAACACCATCGAAAATAAAGAAAAATGGAGGGGAAGGAAGGAAAGGAAGAAATAGGCTGAAAATAGGGGAAGGGAGGAGGGAAAGAAAGAAAGAAAGCTAACATGAAAAAAGGAAGTAGGGAGGAGGGAGATGTGGGGATGAACCATTACTACTTCTTGTCCTTCAGGTTGACCTCTCCTCTCTCTCTCTCTCTCTCTCTCTCTCTCTCTCTCTCTCTCTCTCTCTCTCTCGCTTTTCCTTTTTGTTATTAATCCTAATTGTCAGGTCCTGCAAGTGTTTCCCCTCCTCTACACTTTATTATTTTAATTTCAATTCTCTTTTCTTCTTCATACGTTCACGTCCTCCCTTTTTTCGCATTTCCCATTTTCCTTCTTTCTGCACGTCTTCATCCTCCGTCATAATAACAGTTTTCCTGCGTTTGCATGCATACAAACACACTGTCTGGCAGCCTCAGTATTAGGCATCAAGGCCGTCATAGAACCAACCATCCTTTTTCACTGCTTCACTCACTTCTTCACATCATTCTCATTATTCCCTCTACTACTTTCTATCATTCCACCAAAGTACTGAATCCTGTGGCTGCGATATACTGACTTGGTATTTTAGTGTTGATAGGTGGGATTATTCCCTATCCACTCACTGATATTTATCTATCTTCAGGTAACTCTACACTGCGTGACAAGCAAAATGATGTCCCATAATCCAGGAAACCACTAACTGCTTTGGATGATAACCATAATACCAAGTGGATGCTAGTGGTTGGTATCTGAGGGAAGGCTGTGGTTCTTTAGGTTCAGTTGTGGTCAGTAATACACGTGAACGTTTGAGGTCCCACGAAATTCCAGCCCTTCCGCCTGGTCGAACAGTACTGGTTAGTTTCCTTAGTTTAGGATGTGACGCAGTGTTGAGATGGTGTGAGAGAACTATTGATCGCACCTGTACAAAACACTTGGAATACTCAGTTACCCACCATCCCCCACTATTATCTTGACCCACGTTTCTCAGACTCTTGTTTTGATTTCTCTTGTGAATCCCGCCACGTGTTTTCCATTCATCTGATCATTTCCTTGTCAGTCTTCCCTTGTTATAGCCTCTCTTGTAAATCCTTTTTTTTCTTTTTTTTCTTCTTAATCACTCCAGTCTTCTTCATTTTCGTTACCTCACAGCCATGATGGTCGTAAACACATATTCTTTTTTTTTCCCCCAATTTCTTCATGTCTCCTCAATCTTCTCGCTTTTTCAGTCCACATAATTTTTTCACGTCTCTTAATATTCCCACTTATTTATCTCACTCCTTCCGTGCGCGCTTTGACTTTTCTTAATTTTATTCCACACCTTTCAACTTATCTTTCCCACTTCATCATCTGACTCCTCGTTTTTCGACTTCTTTCATATTATTCCTCGTCTTTTATAATTTCCTTTTTTTTGTTCCTCCCAGTTTTCTTGTATTCTGATCTTTCATTTAATTCTCTTTTACTTTTTTTCTTCAAATTTCTTTATTTCTCAGTCTTTTCCCCTTCCACTCCATTAGGTATATTTTACGAAATTCACGGTCGTCCTTAGCCTCCTTTCTTTTTTCACTTTACCCTTTTCACCATCACTTTTTTCTCTCTCTAGACATCTACTACTTCGACCTGTTATTTCATCTTTCCTCACCCGGTTATTGTTTCTCGCATGTTTATTTATCATCCATCATCATCCTTTTCATTCATCCCTCCGTCTCTCTTACACTCTCTACCAGCCTCCCTCCATTCCCCTTATCTTACACCTTCCTGCCTTCCTTCCTTTCTTATAATTTTTATTTCCTTCCTTACTTCCTTCATCCTTCGTCCCTCCTCCAAAATCACCCCATCTCTCCTCCTTACAACTTTTGCACTCCTCATTCCTTCTCATTTCTCCCCCCAGGTGCCCTCACATATCCTCCCCTTTGCCCTCCCCCCTCTCCCCACCCCCAGCCATAACTCATACCCCAGGACAACCCCCGAAATATGAGGTAATACTTCCTGGGTAATGAGCAGCCTGATTCCCTGCCACCCCCACCCCCTAATCCTTATTCCTCATCCTTCATTCAACCCCTGCGTCTCACCCCTTCACCTCCACTCAATCACTCACCCCTCACCCCTACTTTCACACTCCCTCTCATTCTGCCTCCCACACTTCACTCACTCCACCCCAACCACGCAACCTCCCCCTCGTCCCAGCCCCTCATCTCCACCCCTCATTCTTCTTTAACTTACCCACTTGTCCTTCGTCGCTCACTCACTCACCCCTCGATGGGTGAGTGAGTGAAAGAAGAGTGTGAGACAATTGAGTGAGGTCTCTCAAAGAATTGTCTCTCACTCTTCTTTCACTCGCTCACTTCTCACCCCATCACTCAACAACCTTCACTCACTGACTTTTCCTTCACTCCTCACCCTCTGGCTTTTCCTTCACTTGTTACTCGTTCTTCCTTCACCCTTACTCATTCCCATGCCCTTCACCCCTTACTCATTCGCACTTCCTTCGTTCCTAATCTACTTGTTCTTGCCTCATTTCTTGGTGTCTCACCCCTCATTAAGTCTCTTTATCTTTCCTGCCTTCCTTCCTTTTTTCCCACTTACTATTCGTCCTTATTTACTTTCCCTCCTACGTGCTCGGCCATCACATTTATAGGACCTCTCATTCCGAGCATATTCCTGCTTCCCTTCCTTCCTTCCTTCCTTCCTTTATTACTCACTTACCATTCTCCATTTTTCTTTCCTTATTTGCTTCAGCCCTGACGCATCATTACCTCCGCCAAGGAGGATATGTTTTCGTGCCTGTCCTTTTGTTTGTTTGTTGGCTGGTTGGTTTGTGAGCAAGATTACACAAAACCTACTGGACGGATTTCCACGAAACTTGGTAAAAGAATGGACTTTGGCCCAAAATAGTCTCCATTAAATTTTGGTGCGGACCCGGATAAAGGTGCGGATCCAGGAATTTTTTTTTAACTTTAATATTGCGAGATAGGGCGTTTTTCGACATTTTCGTAAATTTTTCAGTGAATATTGCATGGATGTTGATGGAAAAAATCAGGCATATTTGGCGAAGGTATGCACTCTACTGAATCCCATTCCGGTTATTTATTCATTTAGTTTCTTCCTTCCTTCCTTCTTTCCTTCCTTCCTTCCTTCCACCCACGTATCATTTCTTTCCTTCAGTCCTCACGCATCATTATTAATTCCTTCTTATAGTTCCTTCCTTCCTCCCTTCCCATCTTCTCTGTTATTCTTACCATTTGGGGCAGGCGGTGGCTCAATCGGTAGAGAGATGGCCTGCAGTCCTAACGGACCCAGGTTCGAATCCCGGCTGGGGCAGGGAACAGTTTAAGGATTTGAATTTCATTAAATCAGGCTTTACTGATCTACCAGAAGTCCCGCCGACATGTCGTAAAAATACCCCCGCTAATACCAATACACCAGTCCTGTATGAGACAGCCCTAGCATGTATTCAATATGGACGGTGGGTGTTAGCGCCGAAGTAGTGACATGTAGAGGTGTGATATGTAAGAGGACTACTGGGCCTTGAGAGTAGGCTGCGAAGCCTATGCCCAGAGTCGGACACATAAAAAAAATATATATATATATATATATATATATATATATATATATATATATATATATATATATATATATATATATATATATATATATTTCTTTACTTTTTCCCATCTTCCTTCTTCACCTGACGGCGGAGCAGGTGTCGCATAAAAACGACACAGAAAAATGGAAGACAAAGGAGAGAAACTGGGAAACAAGCACACAACCACCAAGACACACAGACACACATGCAGACGAAAGACAAACAACAATCCCGTGAGTAAAGTTCCGCACACACTGACTCATCCATTCTTTGTCTTTCTCATCCCGTTCTTCCTCATTCACTGTGTCATCCATCCTAACCCTAGCTCATTCACTCATTCTCATTCATTCTCACTCAGTCTTACCCTTCCTCACTCATTTACTCATTCACTTACTCATCTTAACCCTTCCTCACTCACTGTCATTTACCCTGTAGTCCTGTCTCAGTCGCTCATTCTCGTTCAACCTCTCTCTTTCTCACTCATCTACCCGCTTTTTCTCTTTCGTCTTATCTCTTCCTCACTATCATTCATCGTAGTCCTAGCTCATTCACTCATTCATCCTATTCATTCCTCACAGACTTGTTCATTCAATCCACACCTCTCTCTCTCTCTCTCTCTCGCTCGCTCTCTCTCTCTCAATACCGTAAATAAATGCAGTCTGCTGACCTGCAAATACAAATTTTAAAAGCCAATTAAAGTCTGCCAGTCAGAATTTCAATGAGCATGCAAATTTGACGCTTTAGTTTACCGTTTAAGCTCCAGTGTTACCACCGCCATCCTGTTTTAGTTCAGCCTTTTCACCGACATACAGTTCTTGCTGTTACCTTGTTATTAAGCCTAGGGGAGACTATGAGAGAGAGAGAGAGAGAGAGAGAGAGAGAGAGAGACAGACAGACAGACAGACAGACAGACAGACAGAGACAGAGACAGAGAGAGACAGAGACAGACAGACAGACAGACAGACAGAGATAGAGGCAGAGACAGAGAGAATGTAAACAAAGTAACCTTGAGGGGAAGAGGATAAATTTTAGGAGGTTTTTCAGTAGACTGTATAACTGGCAATTTATCTTATGCTGCTGAGAGAGAGAGAGAGAGAGAGAGAGAGATTCTAAACACGTAACTGTCATTTCCTCTCTCTCTCTCTCTCTCTCTCTCTCTCTCTCTCTCAGATCCATTTCAGCAGCCCTTCAGATTGGAGTTGAGATATTTGTGTAGCATACAGTAGGGATCTGCGGCCCCTGCACCCTCGTTGGAGTCTTAAGGTTGTATTTTTGGCGGTAACCCCATAAACCCAGGCATGTCCACTGTATTATTTACCTGACATCTCTGCGTTACTTTAGTTTAGCAGACACTTTTTGAAATGGAGGGGTTAAGAATTTGGGGAGGCTTTTCAAACCTGAGGGATCCTATGGGCTTCATTAAACCATTTGCTCCCAGCGTCCTCAGTGTAGGACGGAGCTGGACAGTTTCAAAAGTCAAGAAAATGGGGAACCCTGGGGTACGGACCTATGAGCTTCGCTACTGTGAGCCGATAGGCGGAGGGCGGTACGCCTAGTACCCTTCCAGTACAGTCCCTCACAAAGGAACCGTTGGAGCCAATGGGTTAAAGACTGACAAATCCATCAGATTTTTTAAAGATTGACAAATCCCTCAGTTTCTTTAAAGACTGACAAATCTATCAGTTTCTTTTTCACTTGATCACTAGTAGTTCTGTGTTAAATATAATCATCCTAATCGAGGAAGAGTGCAGTAGAAGAAGACGTCACCGTACTTTAAGAGGTTCATCCCAAAGACATCATTTATATAGTATTTTTACGACGATATTATGCACCTTAGGGAAGACCTCTTGTACTGAAGGGCATGAGAAGTCTGTATGTAGCATCTCCAGTTCAAAGCATCTCCATCAAAATGAATAAATTCGTCCGTGGTAGCCAAAAAGTAAACGGGGGGGGGGGGGAGTAGAATGCTAGAAATGAAAGGACAAAGAAAGCACCGTCCCTCTGTTTACCTCCTCTCCCCTTCTTACTCTGCCTCTCGTTCCTCCCCTCCTCTCTCTTACCCGCTGTTCCTTATTTTTCACAGCTCTTCCTCATCTCCTCTCCTTTCCCCTCCGCTCCCCTCTGCCCACTCAATTTCCTAATACTTCACTCCCTTGCCTTACTCGCACTTCCTCTCCCTCACAATCTCCCTCCCCTCCTAATCTTTCCGTTTCTTTCCTCATCCCTCCGCTTCTCTCTTCCCCCTCCCTTCATCTCCTCCACTGCTGTTATCTCCCTTACCCCCCATTCCCCACCCCATTCCTTTTTCCCCATCTTCATTTACCAGTTTTCCCCCTCGCTTCTCTCCTTTCACCTCTGTGCTGTCTCCTCTCCTCTTCCATTTTCTGCTCCTTTCTGTTCGCCATGCCTACCTCTCTTCTGTCCCTTCGGCGCCGCTTTCTCCTCACCTCTCCTCTCCTCTCCCCTCCTGTCTTATCCTATCCTATCCTATCTAAGCCTCTCTCTCCCCTCCCCTCCTGCCCCCTCCTCGCCTCGCCTCTCCTCTCTTTCCACCAACACACCTGGCGTTTGATGTTCGGTGGCAGTCGTCTCTCTCTCAAGGGTACACATGTCTCGGCGTATTGCCTTTGGGTTCCTCTCATGTTTGTTTATTTTCATGTAAGAATTTATTCTCGTAAAATTTAACTTCACTTATTAATTTATTCATTTTTTATCTCCTACTTTTCATTGTTGTGTGTGCTCTACCTTCAAATTAATGATGCAATTTTCCTGTGGAGCATAGCAGTTTTATTGAACACTTGCGCTACAATAATATCTCATCGTTCCCGCCTGCATAGTGAGTTTTTCTTTTATTCATTTATTAATCTTTCTGTGCGGTCTTACGAAGTTCTTGGTTATTTATGTATTCACAGGATTGGGTCAGACTCGTAATATCCCATTCATTTATTGTGTGTGTGTGTGTGTGTGTGTGTGTGTGTGTGTGTGTGTGTGTGTGTGTGTGTGTGTGTGTGTGTGTGTGTGTGTGTGTGTGTGTGTGTGTGTGTGTGTGTGTGTGTGTGTGTAAGCAAAATAAATAAAACAGTTTTTATCCAGTTATAACTAATTTTAGTGTTTTGGGGAACCATAGGTCAGAGCTCAGGGTCGCAGGGTTAAGTAAAATCAGTCAAGCAAAATCAGCTTAATCATTTTCCTTTCCTACTTGACTTAGACCAGACTTGGTGAGAGGGTTGAAGGTAATGGGAGCATGAAGGGGTTCCATTTTAAGAACAATCAGTCAGAGATGAAGGTCACAGGGCAAGGTCAGGATTTGATTTTGTGTCTGTGTGTAAAAACAACCAAAAAAATTTATGTTGATTAGATGTGTCTTGGTGGAAGGATTGAGGATTACCCACGGGGTTGACATAATGGAACCGTTTTTGAGAACAAGAGGTCAAAGGTCAAGGTCACTTGGAAAGATCAGCTTAGAATTTATATCCAGTGTAGACCAAACTGTTGAAGGGTTGAGTAAGGAAAGGATAAAGAGATTCGATTCTGAGACCATCAGTCGGACGTCAGTGTCACAAGCCCAGGTCTGGTCAAGAAGTTTTGATGTGATAAGGACCAAACTAGGAGCGATTAAGGGTCGTGTGACAGTAAGATAATTGCAATGTGAGAGCAATCGGTCAAAAGCCAAGGTCGCAGGGCAAAGTTAAATGAGCGACTCATAACCAACTGGTGGGCGGGGGTGTATCACACTCTGAATGTACCTTTTTGTTGGGCGGTATTCCAGTGGTAAAAATTATAACCCATTTACTGAGTGTTTATAGTGAAGAACAAATCTTTTATCATCAAACTACACATGATCTTAAAATGTGGATACCTTTCCGGTCTCTTTATCTTGCGCAAACGAAATTTAACCTCTCCTTTCATCTCCTTGTTCTGCATCTTTCTTTCGTTTGGTCTACTTCTTTTCATTTGCCCATTCTTTTCATCTTTTTCTTCTCGTTCCTTTCATTCTTTTCTTTAACTTGCATTTTCTTTTTCCCTGATTTTTTTTCTCTTCTTTGTGTTCTCCTCTCCTCTCATTTTTCCAGTTCTCCACTTTTCCCCGCACCTCCCCGGTCCCCTGTGCCTGTGTTCCATTCCTCCCCTCTCGTTTTCTCTTGTTGGTTCTTCTCATTTTATCTCCTCTCCCTAAATTCTCCTCTTCTCTTCAGTAAGTCAGTAAGTTATCATTTCTCCCACCTTCGCAGTGTCTCAGGTTCAGAGTATTAAAATACATTTTTAGGACTGTATCGGTCTGTTTTCACGTCTTTTAAGTGGATGTGTCGACTGTCATGACGGCATATGTGAGCTTGTTCCATCTCACCATATTTCAGTGTTGATGGTTCCTTTACTCTATTTTTTTTTATTATTTATTTATTTGTTTATTTTGCTCCACTAGACAATTTTAGTGTAGGATAGGCCGCACGTCGTGAAGGGCTGAAGGATATTTTTCGGTATGATGATTTGAATTTCGTTAAAAGCAGTCTTTACTGAGCTGCCATACGACCCGCCGACATGTAAAAACACTCCCGGTAATACCAAAACACCAGTCCTGTATGAGACAGCCCTAACATGTATTCAGTATGGATGGTGGGTGTTAGAGCCAAAGTGGTGACGTGTGAAGGTTTATATTACGTAAGAGGACTGCTGGGCCCAAGGGAACGGACTGTTAAGCCTATACCCAGAGTCAGACGCGTGAATAAAATGTAGTAGGTGCTGGAGGGGACGCCTTCACGTGGTGACACTGATGTAACCCGGGGGCGGACCTGCCCGGTTATTTATTTCCTCTTTATCGCCCGAGAGGATGATGGTAGACTGCAGGGAAAGGGCAACTTCAGGCTGCAGTCCACTGGGTGTACATGTAGATGAGCTTGGGGCTGTAGCCACTACTAATAACGTTCAGTCACTATCTGCAAGTCGTAAATTGTGCTGGTATCAGAAATTTGTTTTGTTTGGCGATATTATTTCTCTTTGAAAGTAACTCTAATATAGTTATGAAGTGTTTGGCAGCTGAAGAGTGACGATAAATTTCCAGACTTACACACCATTACAGCTCAAGAAAGTTTATGGTCCGAGGGCGGTGAAACAGTGTGTCCTAAAAGTGATTTTATGAATGTAATAGATTCTCATTTGCCTCAGTAACCCAGAATGTTAGTGATGGCAGTTAGCTATATTTCTGCCTGGGAGAATTCGAAGCATCTCTTCCTTAGTGATTATTATTTTCCACATTATACCGTGATAATCACTTGTGTGTTGTTATATTTCATTTTACTCCCGCTGCCGACATATGAGTTTCCTTTTCTCAGGGAAGACTTGTACCTGAGGGATTATTAAGTCTTCACACACTCATTCAATAGGATTACTGTTTTGTTTTATTTACCCTTACATATTCAGCTGAGGGAAGATCTGTGGCAGTGAAGTGGTCTTCCTAATCTGTACGAGAAAACTCTCCCAAATTTGAAAAAAATTATCTTGTGGCAACTGCAACAAAGAAAATAAATATGGTATCAAAATGGGTTACAGCAGACAAAACTGTTCATTCCGGTGAGGATTTTTTTTATTTTTCTCTTACTATCGTCAGACGAATTTATTTACCTCCGCCAAGGAGGTATATGTTTTACCCCGCGTTTGTTTGTTTGTTTGTTTGTCTTTCTGTTTGTCTGTCTATTAGCATGATTACTGAAAAAGTTATGAATGGATTTCGATGAAATATTGTGGAAGGGTGGGCCATGGGCCAATGAACAAATGATTAAATTTTGGGCCGGATCAGGAGTATCCAGCGCAATATCTCCAAAACTTCTCAATGAATTTCAATGTAATTTTGTGGGGTGTTTTATGGATCAAGAATGAATTGTTTAAATTTGAGGGCGGATCCGGATCCGGTTACGGATCCTATATCCACGTCTCCTGATCCGGATCCCTTTTAATGGCAGTGGGATTGGCGGAGATACACGCTGCTTGACTGCCTTATGTAGTCTATTTGATTGACCTGTGCACCTGAGATGTATGGGGCAAGTAGAGTGTGTTTGATTCGCGGTTGCTGATTGGCCGCCGATGATGTCATAGAAGTAAATGCAGGCATGTATTTTAGTGCAACATGCGGATGTAGGTGTACACCGTGGGTGGATACAGTGCAACATGCGAACGCGGGTGTACACCGTGGATGGATAATTGACCTCAACTTTACTCATCGTTTTATAAAATTTATAATAAACTTTATTTTTCTTTCATAATAGTAAACATTTTAAGCTAATTTTGACTTCCCTAGCTTCGGAAATTATTGCACATTTAAACTGGTTCCTTATATTGCTGGCAATTAAAAAATATAAATGTATATGTATTAAAATAAGAACCATAGATTTACGTCATCGGCGGCCAATCAGCAGCCGCGAATCAAACACACCCTACTCGCCCCATACATCTCAGCTGCACAGGTCAAACAAACAGGATATAGTTCATCTCAGGATGGCCTTACAAACTGGAGGGGTTGAAGCCTTCATTAACTCCGTCCCTGGAGCAATAATTCCCAAGCTGAATATATTTGTCTGGAGGTGATAACAGCAGACCAGTTAAGTATATACGTTGTGATAGTGAATATCTATAAGTACTTAGCTGTGTGTGTGCGTGTGTGTGTGTGTGTGTGTGTGTGTGTGTGTGTGTGTGTGTGTGTGTGTCGGGGGTTGGATTCTGTGTGGTAGTATTAATTTAGCTGTGGCCTCTTAAGCCTTTAATTGAGTTGACGGGTTGGATCTGAGCAGGGTGCTGACTGGGACGTTGCTCTGATGAACTTTGCTCTTGTGTCTGTCTGCTGCTGACGCCTTGGTGGCTCTCTCTCTCTCTCTCTCTCTCTCTCTCTCTCTCTCTCTCTCTCCAGACACGGAAACACCAACTGAAGTGATAAGCGATCCTGCAAAAAGTTATTCATTTCCTAGAAGATGGGCGGTGGAAAGCCAGCATCAAGAAACATTGTTCATAACCCTTTGAATCTTGTGACTGATTTTATAGCTTTTTCTACGTCACTTCCACACAATTTTACTCAGCTTTTGTTAGACCTCTTGTAATAGGTGAGCAGATGAAGGCTATATGTAACCTCTTCATTTCGGAAAGTTTATCCAAAGTTAAATATAATGGCCTGGAGATAACAAGATTAAAAGAAAAATACGGCAGAGATGAAGGGGTTAAAATCTTCTGTCTAACTATATTTCATGTTACCTCTGCTTTCTCCAGGAGACGTTCCTCATCCTCCGATAAATATTTCCAACCTGAGGAGCTGCAATCAGTCTTCATTATCCGCCCTCACTCTTATAGTCTTCATTACCCGCCTTCACTCTTACGGTCTTCATTATCCGACTTCTCTATTACCGGGTTTTGTTTACCTGAATAAGAACAGTTGGTAGCAGGAAGAAGAAAACACTGTAGGGATGAATGGGTTAAAAGACTAGAGGTCATAGGCACGGGGAAAGACAGATTGGATAAGAGGGAAAAACAGACCTAACGTAAAGGAAAGACTCTGATAAAGGGGGAAAGACCCACGGCTGGGTTAAGCATGTGGGAGGCCCGGGGCCCGCTTGGAAGGGAGGCCCCCTTTCCAACTCCCCCAATGGCATACACCACAGACTGGTAACCTAAATCCTAATATATAAATAGGACACTTTTAGTTAGGAAATACTGAACGGGGACTATTCATCCAATGCTGTAATATGTAATGCATAAACACGAAATGAAATGAACACAAGTTGCTCTGATGGGAGGCCCCCTCTTGGTGGGTGGCCCAGGGCCCGGGCCCTTTGGGCCCCCCCCTTAATCCGGCGGTGGAAAGACCGAGTGAGTAAAGAGGGAACGACTAAAAGGGAAAGACAGACCGAGTAAGAAAGACAGAGCAAGAATGAAAACAGACCGAGTAGAGTAAAAAAGACAATAATAAGATGGAAAGACAGACTAAATCTGAGAGAAAAACAGACTAAATATGAGGGAAAGACTGACTGAGTAAGAGACAAAGACAGACTAAGAAGGAAAGAAAGACTGAGTAAGCGGGAAAAACTGAGTGGGTAAGAGGGAAAGACAGAGTGAGGGAGAGAAAGACAGAGTGAGGGAGAGAAAGACAGACTGGGGGAGGGAAAGATAGACTGGGGGAGAGAAAGACAATGAGTGAAGGAAAGACAGACTGATTAAGAGGGAAAGGCAGACTGAATAAAAGAGGAAGACCATATTTTTTCTTCACCATTGTGTCCCTTTAGCACAGTGACATCTTCAGTTGTTTATTTTTGCTGGCTCCAGTTTAAGGTATTAAGCTGGAGGAGGAAAACTCGTGCTGGAGGGGTTAATGACAGCTTCAGTACATCCTACTCCTCCAAGTGACCAGAATCTCTCCAAAACTGAATATAAAAGTGTAATTAGATGGCAAGAATAAAAAATTAAATACGTTTCATGCTCAAGAGTTAACACCATCACTTGGAATGCATCTTCATATATTTTACATATGCTGTCCATTTAAGGTTATTCTCGGCCCTGGGGATACTCGGTACTTGAGGGCAGGGGAGTTCATAACTTCGATGGTCCCCTAAGCTAAGTTTAGTCGTCTGGTAATAGCAAGAAAAGAATGTAAGCAACGTTCTCGGATGGAATGAATTAGCTGTCTCCTGAATGTAAATTTTTTGTTTAGCAATATGCTGAATATTATTTTTTTCCTCGATGCATTCTGGTAACCAGGTTCTAATTAAGACATCCAACTTTATGTTCAGAAGTGAAGCCAAGAGAGAGAGACGAGTAATTCGATATGCTTAATAACTCTTTTATTATTATTTATTCTGATAATGAATATTGGATGATGTCATTTTTACAATATTCTTGCTGTACACAGACAATTGCGTTAAGATTCAAATAGACTTCTCGAAGTGGACGGATTAGAAACATCGTTCATTACTATGGGGTTCTCCTAAGCATAATAATATCGTCTGATAGCAGCAAGAATTGAAGCGGTGTAGGTAGTTCATATATAGTTCATATAATCCATGCTATACCAACCCCCTGTGACTTTATACCACATGTGTCACGGGAACAGCTTAACTGTGATCATCTCATTCTAAGCTGGTCCAGATTTTCGTCCATTGGCATCTTATTTCACGTATCTCAGTGACAGAAAAAAATAATGCTACGGCTCTACACCTTTTCTCCACAGTATTTCTTCCAGACTAGCATCATATTGTAGTGTTAACCTAGTGTTATAATTGAGCATTCAAGATATAGAGATAACTGTTTTAGACCAAGCTGGGGTAAAACGTGAATAGCCGACGTACAGTAGGTTTGTGTCGAGGGTTTCATCTGTAGAGCCGAGTTACCAAGACTTGTGTGAAGAGTGAATGGAAGTTTTGACCCACGTTCGTTTGGTACTCCGATGGTCATTTCCATGCTTCGTGTTTATCCCATTTCCCGTTATTGTATCCTGTCCACTTCAGTGGGAACAAAGAAGTAGAAAGAGAGTACAAAGGAAAGCAAACAGCAACAAATCTGTTGGTCCTTTCGTGGATGTTTGGTTTAGGGGAGGTTATAACTAACAGAACTATTTTATCGGCTAAAGACATGGATGGAAATGCAGGACGACTCCCCCCACCCACCAAACCCTCCAGCCGAGGCCGGCAGGAAGTAGTGAGAATGATCACCATGCAGCATCGAAAAGCTGTCTTGGAGATTTCTTAAGAAAGTGGGAGAGTAAGTTATATTCTACATTATCTACCTGAAAAGGAAAATATTATTTACATTATTTATCGATATTGTTCTACGATTGTATCATCGAGACTCACGAAAATAGAACGAAGAAGGTTATGTACACCACAACAAAGTAGAATGAAGACAACGATGTTATTATTATTGATGATGATGATGATGGTGATAAGCTTATTTCCAGCCGTCCGTGTGTTTCAGTTTCAGTCATCCTGTTTTGGCTGTCATCTCGATGCTTTTTCAGTCTCTCTGTCTTCTCTGCCATTTTCAAGTAAACTGCGAGACATCACAACGTCTTCCAGTCCCGCCCCACCTGTTTTTGCCTTACTTGGGTCTTTGCCATCCCTCCCTCCCTCTCCCCGGCTTGTCGTCCGGGTGTCAGCAGCATTTTCATTGGGGGAGTTGTCACGCCTGTCCTGAGAGGTGATGGTGAGCAGGATGGAATATTATTTGGAGAGAATGTTATTCACAAAATTATCTGCGTGAGGGCCATACTGTTGCACGCGTGTGTGCGTGATTGTTTTAATTATGATAATCTTTGTCAGTAACGATAATAACAACAGTATTGATAATAATAATAATAATAATAATAATAATAATAATAATTTTATTATTATTATTATTATTATTATTATTATTTTATAATAATAATAATAATGAATATATCATCATCATCATCATCACCATCATTATTGTTTGAGGCATATATATTCATTGCGTCTAGTGGTGATAACTACAAGGTCTTAACCCCAAGCCTGGTAACCTTAAGCGGCCAACAAGTTGACCACGACGGCTGGTGCAGAACACCTACACACTGCCACATGTCTTTAGGCAGGAGTGAGGTGTAGGATACAAGGGCACACACCGCCTTGTCTTTACCGCACCGAGCCTCCCGCCTTGATGAGGATACAGACAGGCTTCAACACACGTTATTTGTATGCCAACCCCAGCGCTATTTTACCCGCATTAACAGGTTTGCGGGCCGGTTTCTAAAGGGATTCTGGAGGTTCTGGGTTTATAAAGGGATTCTTGGAACTCTAGAAACCTAGAGGGATTCTAGGAACTCTGTATTTCTAGAGGGATTCTATGAATTCTGGGTTTCTAGAGAGACTCGTGTGTGTGTGTGTGTGTGTGTTTTAGAGACCAGATTGATGGACAGACAGACGGTTAGATAGAGAGACATTGATAGATGTGAGAGATAGACAGAGAATCTGTACACTGCAATTCCCGATATTGTGCAATTTCTTAGTTCCATTTTTTCGTCCAACTCTCTTCTTTTTCACACCGTTTTTCCCTTTAACTCTCTCCGCCCAATTTCACTTTCTTTCATCCCATTCAGTTCTCTCTTTCATCCCTCTCTGTCCGTCATCCCTTCCGTTCTCTCTCTTCGGCTGTATTTTCCTTTGTCTCCTCCTTCCGCATTGCCTTCCTCCTCTCCTCTTTCCCTCCCCCCTCTATCCTTTGTCCGTCCTTCTCTTTTTGCATTCCGCTCTCTTTTCCTTCTGCTCTTCCCCCCCCCCTCTCTCTCTCTCTCTCTCTCTCTCTCTCTCTCTCTCTCTCTCTCACACACACTCACTTTTTACAGCATAATATGCTCTCTTAACCTCATCAAATACAGTCCAGCCTGTAAGTCAAATGGTTGTCCTTGGAAGAGTTAAAACTTTCCCTTTCCCTTTCCTGTCGCAATTCTTTCAGTTCTTACGTTTTCTTTTTTCTGTTTTTCCTTTCTGTCATGCTGGCTGTTGTATCCATAAATACCTCATTACGATTTCTTTAGAATTATTATCGTAACTTTCAGATGATATCATAAAGGAGACTACATGTCAGTATTGTGATACCAACTCTGACGTATGGAAGTGAAGCTTGGACCTTTTTGGAGGGACGCAAGTCGAGCGTGAGAGCAGTGAAAATGAGTTATTTGAGAGGAACATGTGGAGTCACATGGAGAGACGGACTGACAGATGAGGAAGTGAAGGAGCGTTGTGGTGTGGATGTGGATGTGATAAAAAGCTTTAGGAAAAATACAATGAGGTGGTTTGGCCATGTGAAGAGGATGGAGAGCGAGAGACTAACGAAGAGAGTGTATGTGAGTGAAGTGGAGGGGAATAGAGGGAGGGGGAGGCCAAGGATGAAAGGGAGGGATGGAGTGGAGACATAAATGAGAGAAGAGGATGTGAGCTGGGAGCAGGGCAGTGAAATGGCGGGGAACAGGGCGACGTGGAGGCGATTTGTTTGTGGCCACCCCTTACGGGATTAAGGCGTCTGGCAGTAGATAGATAGATAGAGAGTTAGGTGTAGGCTTAATTAACCACTTTAAGTCAAGGGGTCTTCAGTAGATTGAGTAAAAAAATTTGAAGGAAGCAAGATTGAACTATAAAGGATGTAATCTTATTTAACAAGAAATAGATCTATATATATAAAATCGTTTGGCGTTACCTGACATATCTTAATTTGTTAAATAGCTTTAAGTGGGTTATCTCTTTCAGACACAGGACTAATTTGTATTTTTCTCTTGCTGCATGCACACACACACACACACACACACACACACACACACACACATACACAAACACTTGTCTATTACAGTGTGGAATCATTTCACAGAGCAGAGGTTAGTAGCAATCTCCACTAAACTCCTTCGCAAGAAAAGGTTTCAATATAGACAGAATCTTTTGGTGGCGACCAGAACAGAACACGAGAGACATCATTGTAGTGAAAGAGGTAATAGGCACTGGTTTTAGAATTTCTGTTGCCCGGAATAACTTAGTCTTCTTCTATCTTGTGCCACTTTAGTTATGTGGGGCTGTGGGGTGGATGTGTAGTCAGGTTATGTGGGGTGGATGTGTAGTCAGGTTATGTGGGGTGGATGTGTAGTTAGGGTATGTGAGGTGGATGTGTAGTCAGGTCATGTGGGGTGAATGTGTAGTCAGGGTATGTGGGGTGGATGTGTAGTCAGGGTATGTGGGGTGGATGTGTAGTCAGAGTATGTGGGTGGATGTGTAGTCAGGTTATGTGGGTGGATGTGTAGTCAGGTTATGTGGGGTGGATGTGTAGTCAGGGTATGTGGGGTGGATGTGTAGTCAGGTTATGTGGGGTGGATGTGTAGTCAGGGTATGTGGGGTGGATGTGTAGTCAGGTTATGTGGGATGGATGTGTAGTCAGGTAATGTGGGATGGATGTGTAGTCAGGTAATGTGAAGTGGATGTGTAGTCAGGGTATGTGGGGTGGATGTGTAGTCAGGGTATATGGGGTGGATGTGTAGTCAGGTTATGTGGGGTGGATGTGTAGTCAGGGTATGTGGGGTGGATGTGTAGTCAGGTTATGTGGGTGGATGTGTAGTCAGGTTTTGTGGGGTGGATGTGTAGTCAGGTTATGTGGGGTGGATGTGTAGTCAGGTTATGTGGGGTTGATGTGTAGTCATGTTATGTGGGTGGATGTGTAGTCAGGTTATGTGGGGTGGATGTGTAGTCAGGTTATGTGTGTGGATGTGTAGTCAGGTTATGTGGGGTGGATGTGTAGTCTAGTTATGTGGGGTGGATGTGTAGTCTAGTTATGTGGGGTGGATGTGTAGTCAGGGTATGTGGGGTGGATGTGTAGTCAGGTTATGTGGGGTGGATGTGTAGTCAAGGTATGTGGGGTGGATGTGTAGTCAGGGTATGTGGGGTGGATGTGTAGTCAGGGTATGTGGGGTGGATGTGTAGTCAGGGTATGTGGGGTGGATGTGTAGTCAGGGTATGTGGGGTGGATGTGTAGTCAGGTTATGTGGGGTGGATGTGTAGTCCAGCCAGGAGGTGCATCCCTAGGGAACCCCAGTCCAGTCCCCACCAGTGCCTGTGTTGCCATGGATACCTCTGAAGAAAATACTCTGACGCTGACCACAGTGAAGGCTTATTGCAGGTGCCATGGCAGGCTTCGTAGCGCCTCTTCTTTACCGACACATTTTGTTTATTATACCTTAACATTGTACGGTGTTATTTATATTGCTTTAATATCGACATAGCTTGCATAAAAACACATAAGAAACTGAAGTGTAATGTGCAGAATACATCCCTAAGGAAGAGGTGTTACGAAACTTTCAGTCACTAATACAATACGACCATGAAACACAAATGTTGATATGTATTTTGTAGGTAGAGGATTAATTCTCTCTCTCTCTCTCTCTCTCTCTCTCTCTCTCTCTCTCTCTCTCTCTCTCTCTCTCTCTCTCTCTCTCTCTCTCTCTCTCTTTATGTCTTTCACCTTTTCTCCAATCACGACCCTTTCATCTCTTCCATTCCCTCTATTTTCCCTCTTACTTCTCCATGTCTCTCAATTTTTTCCCTCCATTCCTCCTCTATTTTCTCTCCATCCTTCCTCCACCCTCTCCATCTTGTACTGCAGTCCTCCTCTTTCTCCTCTTCCTTTCACCTTCCATCCATCTCTCCAGCATCCTTCACCCATTCCATTTCCGTCCCCTCACCCCCTTACTTTCTGTCCTCTCCCTCCTCCCTTTCGTTCTTTCACTCCTCTCCATTCCGTTTCCTCTCCCTCCCATCCCTCTCAGTTCCTCCTCTGCTTTCTCATCCATCCACTACTCACGTTTCCATTCTGCATCCACCCAATATTTTCTCCATCCTCTCTCCGTCTCCTCCACCGTTCTGTTCTGTCGCCCTCCCTCCTCCATTCCGTCTTCAACCCAGTTCAGTTTCTCTCCATTCTATACCACCTGCGCCCGTTTGTCTATCCTTCCTCCGTCCATCCCTTAGCCGTTTTCTCTCCAGCTGTCTCCACCCCGCATGCATTTTCATCCACCCTTCTCCACTTTCGTAACATTTCCTCTCCATCTTTTCCACTTCCGTATACATTTGCTCTCCGTCCTTCTGCACTTTCTCGTAAATATTCTGTTCATCCCTCTTCTATTGCCTTTATAGCTTCCTTCTCGTCCTTCATTCCCCTTTCATCGTATCTCCTTAACCCTCCTCCACCTTTTCTGCATCACTCATCCTTCTCTTCATCGTTTCTCCATTTCTTCATTTTTTTTTTTTTTCATGTCCCAGTTCTCCAGTTCCCCTTCCACCCTCCTCCATTCTCTCCCCATTTCCCCGACAATTCCATTTTCTGTTCCTCTCTCCTCCTTTCCACTCAACGTGGTTTCCAAGAACCTGTTAAGCCCAGGCAAATTTCCTTCTTTGTTTCTCCTTCTTCCCCTTCATTCCGTATTAATTTTATCTCCTTCCCTTCAGTTTCTTCCCCTTCTTCCTTCTTCCATCTTTTCCTCCATTCCTCTGTATTTCCCTCCCTCCCTCCTTCCTCAGTCCCCCTGTCATCACTTCCTCCCATACAATTTTCATCCCATTTCTCTTCCGTCCTCAGTTTCCATCTCTGTTTTCTCTCCATCTGACGCCTTCCATTTTCTCTCCACCTCTCCTCCATCTTTTTCCTACCTCCTTCCTTCCCAGGATAGCCTCCCAGGACCTGTTAAGCTCAAGAAACTTCCTTGGTTGTAAAAAAGTTGAAATGTATTGCTTTTAGGACCAACTTCCTTCTGCACAACCACCAGAGAGAGAGAGAGAGAGAGAGAGAGAATTGTTGGGTGCAGTGTGAAGAAAAAAGCTGAGAAAGGAAGAAATTAGAAGCAACATCCACTAAACACTGAGATGTTTGGGTGGTGGAGAAAGAAAATGAGTGGAAATGAAAAAACAAAGGTGATGGAGAAATGAGAGAAATGAGGAAGGAAGTGAAGGGTCAAAGAAGAGATGAAAGAAAGGGAGGAAAGAAGAGAGTAGAAGAAAGGTAAAAAAGTCAAGGCAGAAGTATGAAAGATTAATAAAGATAAAAAGCAATGAAATGAGAAAAAAAAAGGAAGTCAGATAAAATAAGAAGAAGAAGGCAGAAAATAAATAATGAAATAAGGAAGAGAAAAAGTTATAAATAAACGGAAGAAAGGGATATCAGTAAGCGAGACGAAAGCCTGACAACAGGAAAAGGCTGAAAAAAAGAGGGAATAAATAAAGATAAATGAATTAGGACATCGTGAAAAAGAGAAGATACATTGACAAGAAAGAGAGGTCAGAGAATAGAGTAGGGGGAGGAGGAGCCCGAGGCAGGAAAGAGGAAGACGGAGAGAGAGCGAGTGTCCGAGGGTAAAGTGAGGGACAAGAATGACTAATTGAGCTGACAGATTTTCTGGTGAAGAGAAATGAAGAGAGATCAGAGGATCAATCGCTTTAGTCGTACTGCGAGGGATTATCTGATTGAATGACTGAGTCCGGCGATAGCAAAAGTAAATCAAAAGTAAATTATGCTGTGCTTTCCTTCTTACTACTTTCAGTCCGAGGTCGTACTTCATATTTATTCTTTCTGTCTCCATAAAATAACTGTATATTCACACTGCGTTTTTTTTCCCCGAATACGAGAGGTTGGATGTGGTCTTCATTAACTGCTTTATTACGATGGGGATTTCCTAGGTGAATGAATGAGACCCGCCAATAGCAAAAGCAAAATGCAAAATGGATCCTCTTTTTTTTTTTTTTTATAACAACGGAGGAAGGAAAAACAAATGAATAAAAAAAAAAATAATCCATACACCAGATTACAGGTGTCCTCTGTTCATAAAATATCTGTAACAGTTAGATTTGAACAGCTGTGGGTTGAAATTTGGAAGGACACAACTCTGGGGAAGCGAGTTCCAGAGAGATGCAGTTCTCGGAATGAAAGAATTCTGATAGGCAGAAGTTCTGCAATATGGCTGAGTGACATTCCAGTCATGAGCGCTACCAGATGCCCGAGTAGCGCGAGGGAAGGCATGGAGAGATGGCACCATGGACGCAACTTCGTCTGAGCATTTGCCATAAAAAATATCTGTAAAATAATGCAAGGGAGGCAACATTCCTTCTTACTTGCAGGGGAGGTAGTTTCTTTGTAATGGCAGGGTTAATAATTCTAACAGCTTTGTACTGAATTTTATCTAGTTGTTTTGATTCAACCTCTTCACATCCATTCCACAAGGGTGAGCAAGATTCAAGCTGAGAGCGCACACGACTCCTATAAATTATAGCGAACTGCTCACCAGCGAAGAAGCTACGGACTCTGTACAATAATCCAAGTTTCTTTGAGGCGGTTTTAGCAAGTGATCTAACATGAGAGGTCCAGCTGAGGTCATTGTTAAGTGAGACGCCAAGAATTTCAATTCTTTTGGAGATGGGAATATTAGTGGTAGTGAAGGTAACGTACGAATCTGGCAATATCTGTCTATTAGCGAATTGTATATATTTAGTTCTACTAGCATTAACCTGTCACGTCCCGAGGTTTTCCGCACCTCTGACATCCCCCAATCCCGAGGTATTTTCAAAAAATTTTTTTTTGGCTAAAACCTCCGTTTTTGGTGAGAAACATCGAAAAGTCATAGAGAAATCGCTCACCTGATGTTTAAAATACTCGATGCAGGTAGGAGTACCTCCTTACCTGACTGGGTTTACTATCAGGCTGGCTGCAAAGAAAACGACTTCTATGGGAGGGTAACTATTTCATACCACACATAAACGGTATTTATTTATTTACTTGGTACGAATTTATATGTAGTATGAGAGTATATTGGTTTTCAACCAGTAATATAGGCATTATAAGCATTGTTCCACTCACTAACTAATCACCATACCTGACCTTCTTTTGCCACATTACCTGATCATTTTTTCTGACTGTTTCTTCTTCTAATGCTGTGTAAACTTTGTCCTCCACATTGTCATAGATTGGGGAATCACTCTGGCCCTGAATATCTTTACTGGCCAGGTCACTGGTAACAGGTGAATTGCCGAGACAATGGCGTGAGGGGGGGAGGGGGGAGGTTATGTGGTGTAAGGCATTGTCCCTGCTTGGCATCTTGTAGAGGAATAGAGGAAGGTGTCCCGTGTAAACGTACGAAAAATCATGCACGAAAATTGAAAATTGTGCAAATTAGGGACCTTGCAATTGCACGACGTACCAGTACCTCGCCGGGACTGGCAAATGCAAAATGTTCCAACGTACCCATACGTCGACGGGACAGGGCGGGTTAAAAGAGACAAGGTTGCTTTGTCCTTATTCATTGATCATAGATAGGTCTTGATTTATGGAGATGGCTGTACTGAGTTGAGAGGTAGAGATATTAGACTTTGTAAATGGGTGTCGAGTGTGAATGAACTATGTAGTGTTCAGTCATCTGCGTATGAATGGATGGGATTGTGGGTGACAGAGATCATTAATATGAACAAGGAATAGGGTTGGCGCCAGAACTGACTCCTGCGGCACGCCAGCGTTAATTGAGTGGAATTTGGAATATACATCATCTACTATTACTCTTATTCCTCTGACTGAAGGTTTTAAACATGCCATGAACAGTTTTGAAATACTGGACTGTAAGTACATTATCAGCATCAGAAGTCCTGTCGCATTTCCTGTTTTTCTCTCGGACTTTGACAATCATTTGATCAGTCCGCAGCATCCGATACTGATGAATCTGATCTATAACTGAATAATGTCATCAGTGTCAGTTGATGCGAATTCACAACAGTGATTTTCAGAGTTCATGGAGAGAAGAGCCGGAAACACGACATTACTTTTGATGCAGACAGTCTGTGACAGTTCAGTTATTATATAACACAGTATTGCCAGTCGCGTGAGAAGTGAGAAGGGTGGCATCGTTGTAACAAGGTCATGTCCCCATATGTCTGAAGGAAGAGACACGTGGGTAGTATATGGATATGTTACAGTAGATGATACGTGGTAAGCGGGGTAGAGGGGTAGGTGGGTGGTGAGTGAAAGGGATATGGAGGCAGATGATAAGTAGAGTGGGTAAAAGTGGGTAGATTGTTAGATGATGTGTGGTCTAGGTGTGTACTGAGTGGGTGGGTAGGATTTGGGATAAGCTGATGGATAGGTGAATGGAAAGGTGGTATGGTTATTGGATGGGTGGGTGCTTAGGATTAGGTGGGTAGGTGGATGGGTTGGTAGAAAGATAAGTAAGTAGTAAAGAGTGATGGTAGGTGCGTAGGTGGACAGGTAGGTAGCCAGATGGTAAATGAAGGTAGGTGGGGTGCAAGTAGTTGAGTAGGCGGATAGCTTGATAGGTGGACTTTTAGTAGATAGAACAGGTGAGTGGGTAGGTAAATAGGTGGTTAGGTTGGTTGGTGGTAGGTAGGGTAGGTGGGTGGGTAGATGGGTCGGTAAATATATGTAAATACTGTAGGTAGACTGGGAGGTTGACGGATGGGTGAATACGTAGATAGGTAGGTAGGTTGATAGCTGGTAAATATGGCAGATGATTATAAAGCTGCTTAGGTAAACTGAAGGTGAAAAGGTAATTGCCTGTCCAAATGACTGGCTTGTTAAGATAATGAGGCAGGTGGGTAGAAACAAAGAAAGTAAGTCGATTGTGAGGTGTTTGAGGAAGCAACGAGGGATGCTGGAGCACAAATGTAAGGAGAGGCGTGGGTAAGGAGTAGGCAGGAGAAACAGTGGTTGGGGAAGAGGTAGGTGTGTGGAGAAAGTTTGAGTAATCGGATGGAAGGTGTAAGAACTGAATCACTGTATGCTGGAACAAACACAAACACATAATTCCTTGAAAGGTATGGGTAGGGATCAGGGTGGAAAAGAATGATTGGTTAGGAGGTGGGGGAAGATATGGTAAGAACGTGTCAGTTGGAGCACAAATAAGATTACCATTTATAACCTTTTATTCTTTGTCCTAAATATGATACAGAGAAAAAACGTTAGGAAGGGTGAGATGTAAATGTGAAGGTGGAATGGAATACTATGCATGTGAATGAGGCAAGGAGAGATACAAGAAAGAGAGAGAGAGAGAGAGAGAGAGAGAGAGAGAGATGCAGCGTAGATCTAACAGGACTCACCTCATTTCAGTTACTTCATTCCCTTACCATAGGCATCACCACTTCTTCATATATATGCTTTCACCCCTTCGCCTCTGCAACATCAGGGCCAAGTCAATACCTTCAGTGCATCTCCAAGCTATGCATTTCATCACACTGGCAAATACCTCAACGTACTACCTGGATGACTTGCTGGACGCTACCAACAGTACTGCTGGAGCGGCCTTAGTCTGTGGCAGAACATCTCACCATGGTGGCTCTCAGATGAGACATTACCACTTCACACTGAGCTTGCTGTTATGGAGATCCTTCAGCATGCTTTGATCCAGGCACATGTACATCATGCAGTTCACATGTACTACCAGCCATACAGAAAAAACACGTCTCCGTAATTAGGTGCCCAAACACATTGGCATTCAGAGATATTAAAAGGCCGGCACAGCCACTCACCCCAAGCCTGACACGGACCAAGGCTAAAACCAAGAGACAGCACATTCACGAATCATAGGTTGCACATTTATTCCTCGTCATCCACGTGGTGTGCTCAGCCACCCAACACAGCCTGTTACTGCAGAATGCAATGCCAGCCCTGGTCCACCTTAACCTGCACTGCCTTTCCTTGGGTATATGCTCGTATGCATTCACCAGATACTAGATGTCCGCAAAGGGGAAGAGCGTCACTACTGCAGGAATGTCCAGTTTGCCACTGCTGCACTGCTACCTCGAGTGCACTGCCGTCACCACCACTCTCAGACAGGATGCCACACCGCTACCACAAGCCACTGCCCCTGAGGCACCAGCTGCTGTTACCAGGTTGATTGCTGGAATGCCAGATTGCTACCATGGCAGAATTAGTTGCCGCCTGCCCCTACCACAACTGTATGTTGTAACCCACGCTGAATATCCAACAACTTTATCTGGTAGGGTAATTGGGCTGGGGTTCTCCCCTATTTTAACTTCCTACAATGCCATGATCATCACTTGTCAACATAACATCGCTGGTGGGTCACCCAGTGGTATGGGCTCGCTCCAAAACTACACCACTTGGTATGTAACTGGTGGCGGAAAAGAGTATAGTAGAGGTACCTCCAGTTCAATAATTCGTTTGACTACAAGTAGTGTCCGTTCAGTATTGTGGGTTGTCCAGAGGGTGACGATCTGCCCCATTCTGTCGCAGAGAGGATTAGGGGGGAAGGGGTGATCGAGTTAGCTGTCAGGCATCAGTCAAAAAACAAGAATGAGCGCTCAGATAGTGCAACACTTGCACTCTGTTAAAGGCCTATGGGCAGGATATTTGAGTTTATCCATTTAGCTTGACCCTCAACCGATCGTTTTTAAAATCGAATTAATATAGTCTCGCCTGACCCTCAACTTTTCTAGTATGTTTAGTCCAAATAAGATCGGAACAGTTTGGGGTAACCTTGATCTTTGACCTGTTGTTTTCCCAGTCAAATCTTCATCCTTGCCTAATCCACGGTCTTTCCACCAAGTTTTGTCCTAATCGTTAGAACTTTTACCCATGGCATTGAACATATTTCGATCTTGCCCTGTGACCTTGACTTAATGACCTGTCCTCAAAATGGAATCCATTTATTCTTACATTGATCTGAATTCTTCACAAAACTTGATTTAAATCAGATATCTACTTATATATATATATATATATATATATATATATATATATATATATATATATATATATATATATATATATATATATATATATATATATATATATATATACACACACACACACGTGTCCATCTCTTGGCAAAGGCTTCTGGGTCTATTCCCAAGGCCCAGTAGTCCTCCTATATCTCCACATGTCACTATTTTGGCGCTAACACCCACCATCCATATTGAATACATGCTAGGGCTGTCTCATACAGGACTGGTGTACTGATATTAGAGGGGGTACTGTTATGACATGTCAGCGGGTCATCTGGCTGATCAGAAAAGTCTGCTTTAAAAAAAAATTCAAATCCTTAAACTGTTCCCGCCCCAGCCGGGATTCGAACCTGGGTCTATTAGCAATGCAGGCCGCCTCTCTACCGATATATATATATATATATATATATATATATATATATATATAGAGAGAGAGAGAGAGAGAGAGAGAGAGAGAGAGAGAGAGAGAGAGAGAGAGAGAGAGAGAGGCACAGATTTATTACAGAAGAAAAAAATAAGGTGTAATGTATAGAATTCGTCGTTTATCTATTTCATCCAGTGACGTATTTAACTGATTTATTTTTGTTCCCTTTGGACACTGATATTCAGCTTTTTGGACACGCCTTGCAGTGAACGGGTAATTAACGGCTACATCTAACAATCCAGTTAGAAAAGTGGTATCAAAGCCAATTAAAATCGTATGGTAGTAAGAACAATAGAAATAAAAGTACGTTATCGCACTGAAGGGGTTAAGATAGATGTGCCGGAAGTCCGAAGTCCATGAAATATTATCCTTCAGGGTCGGCGTGATTTAAAAATGTCATGTCATAAAGAAAAAAAAATAGTAATTTCGCCTGCGGTTTTATTTATTCATTTATTTGACAAAAAGGGAATCATGAAAAAACATACAGTGATTTACTTACATATAACCAGAAAACATGACCATGAAGAGTTGATGTTGTGTGTGTATGTGATGTAACTGAAAATCTAAAACCATGAAAATCTGCTATGCACATCAGGACTAGCGGATGAGACGGTAATATCATACTTAGAAAGTGTATCAAGAACTAAGGAGATTTTGCAGCACCATAGATTTTGTGTTTTATTCTTGCATTAAAAGTCTTCACGAATGTCAATGTATTTTTCTTACGTTTCAGTTGTGTTATACTTAATGTAATGGGGGTGATTCTAAATTAAGACAAGTTTGGCAGTATTATATATTACAAATTTGGCGGTGTTATATATTACAAATTTGGCGATATTATATATTAATTTACAGGACTTGATTTCTGCTCCATCAAACCAGGAAGAGTATATGATTTCATTTTATCAGTGCAAGAGCAGCCTTCAAAACAAGCATGGGGTAATTCTTTAATTTCTTCCTGTCAGCTTGTAGTGAATTCTTGGTCTTACTGAAGCGGTTAGTATATTTAACCCACGGTATATTAGGCCTTATCTGACATTCATACTATGCATTATTATTGAACATACCGTGGAAGTACAACCATAAATACTGGTAAATTTTCGATGTTTCTCAAATGTACACTATCTGATTTTCACTGTCGAACAACTGTGACTTCATTAATGTATAACATTTATGATAAATTGAATCACTGTTTCGTCATAAATAATTAATGATACGCTTCTTTCCAGCCCTACTACCCTTACCCTTCATGGGGCAAAATGCCCGTCTTAACTACGATGCCCGTCAGTGTGTGGCGACAGAGACATGAAAGTGAAGAGTGATCAAGGTTAATTCAAAGTTAGATATGCAGACGAGGGGGTTAATGAGGAGGTGGAGCTGGCAAGTTTAGAGAGAGAATACGTGAGCCAAATGTCAAGTTTGGAGAAGTTAATGGTTGGAAAAGGGCTGTTAACAACTCAGAGGGTCCTTTTACTCACTCACAAGAGAAATGAACAAAAAACTTCATCCGGCGTTAGTTGGAATAGAATACTAGAGTTGGCCGGACCATTAAAGAGTTAACGGTACCAGTATTAACACTTTGAATTTTGATTATATTCATTTTATTCATGCTATCTCCAGACGAGTTTACACACCTGTGGGAAGACAGGGGAGGGAGGGGGGAGGGTTAAATGATGAGATGGAGCTGGCAAGTTTAGGTGAGAATTCGTGAGTGAACTGTCAAAGGTAAGGGTAATGGCCGGAAAGTAGGTGTTGGGATGAAGTGAAAAATGAAGAATGTATGACTTTGAAAATGTAGTTGTTTAAAGGTCGCGTAGAAAGACCATACTCTAAAATCTTTGTGAGTTGTGAAGGTAGGTAATTTAATATTCTCCCGTTTTTTTTTTTTCCCCGGATTCTTTTGGATTACTCTGAGCCAAATACAATTGTCTGACAGTAACGAGAATAAAAAAAAAGAAGTGTTCATATTTAAGTAGCGTCATATATAAATGCAATAGGGACGGCAGGATGAATGAAAGTTGTCATTTATAAGGGAGATGGGATGACTGTGAATGGAGGCGCTGATGAGCATGGAGACATTAAGAATGAAGGAGGCTGTGTTGATTAGATGTTCGCGTGGTGGATATTAGAGATGGAACATGTGCCCCACGATATTCCAAGAAGGACTGGGATATTAATTTTGTGCATTTGTGAAGGAGGTGGTAATGTCATGAGGTAGTAGGGAGGACCTGGTGATGTGGGTAAATGAATATGTCCCTGGTATTCTCTGTGTCTTGTAACAGGCCTCCAAACGAAGTTGTAGATCCCCTTCTTTGTGCTGCGACCAGCATCGTACGATATTCATGTGGGAATTGTGGAATGGAGTTGAAAGGAAGTGAAAATGGAATGAATTAACTACGGGAGAGAAATGTGTCAAAACATTGATATTTGTACTTACTGTATAATGGGATAAGCCGGGAGAAAGAATATGTTGAAATGAATACGAGAGTAGGAAGGTTATGAAAACCCAGATATTTGTGGAAATCATGGTATAAGAAGGGACTCGTAAAGGATAGGTTAAGATTCAGTGGGCAACACAATGTGCTGTTAAAAACTTTAACTGTAACAGTCCATGTGGGTTTCACTGAAGAGCTCAAAATTCTAGCAGGGAGAGTGAGAGCAAACATTAATCCCTCAGTATGGTGGCGAAGCCTGATTGGTGATGGGATGTCTGCTATGGGAGTGATGTGTATGAAAATTGAAGCATTGTAATGGCTGCATTCATGGTTATCATTATGCATATGTCATCGGTATGAACTGTAAGGGTGCAAACATATGTTAGCATATGAAAGGACATACTGCCAGCACCGCTTTAACGTCTACCACAGCTTGGATCTCGAGCCCCAGACTCAGGACATGAAGATCATAAGACAAGTATGTTTCCGCCAAACGAACGTGGTAGAGCTGACGTATAATTAATGATAAAGCAGTGTTCCTTGAAACTTATGAGAAGCTGTTGAATACGTTGTAAATACACGAACCACTTTGGTGTGAAAGCTCTCACCTAAATGAAATTGATATCTCCCGGAGGTAGCAAATCCACTAAAAGACACCATGATACTGACTGAGTTACTGAAGACAGTTTATATCCCTTTCGCTAAGAGAGATGACCTTTACAGCTGAATGAAATATTACGAGTGTAGTATGGACACATATAACAATGAAGTCATTGTATGGATGAATAACTCCTCAATACAATTACGTCTATTTATAATTCCTGATAATATTTCCGACGATTTTATTCAACTTTTAGGACACATCAATGGAAGGGAATGAGTAAAAAATCTCTTGATCATTTCAGCGGGAAGGGTTTGGCTTAGACGAACAAGATCGTCTGTCGTTAGCCAAAAAATATAATGGCCAAACAGTTATCTGTCCTTTTCTTATGGAAAATCTTCGTAAGCTGAATAAAACCATCTGAAGTTAGCAAGAACAGAATAAGAGCGACGTGATGGTTGTGGGTGTAAAAGGAGAGAAATACACCAGCACTGGAGGTAAAATGTTGAGCCCCAGTTCACGAACATAAAATACTAAGCTAATAGTTGACGTAGGGATTGGGTGATCCTGACACTCACACATCTGCCTGTGGGATTGAGGCTTAGTGGGTGAATGCGACTAATACTGGATGCAGGAATGTAGAGGATGTAATACGGTAGAAGAGAGGGATGCGGTGAGTTACCACTGACTGAAAGTTAGAGAATGTCCAGAAAGTTTAGTGATGGATGAGGCCGTGGGCATTGTGTAAGACCAGTGAATGGGCTGCTGGACGTCCTTAACAGCACTGTATTTATGGGAATTTGCACGTTGAAGGCACCGGTCATCCACTCACTCGATGCAGTACTAACTTCCGGTGACTCAACGCTGAAGTAGAAGCCATATTATTTCATTTGGTCGGTTACCAGATGCTCAACAAATGGGTGCCTGGTGGTGCAGTGGGTTAAGGCACTTCAGCCAGATGAGGAGCTATATGGGTTCACGTCCAAGTAAAGGATGGAGTTTATTGGTGACATAATGGCCTTCAGGGGCATGTGATGGTCCCCTTGCCATATACTAGTATGTGTGGACTGATTAGCCTAGCCCCGGGATCCTACGCTTCTGATGGGGCTGTGCTATAATGATTGTTGGATAGTGTAAATATTATCTTCTTTATAATTACCCGAAGTGTTGGTAGTAATCATTTCTAAAAAGCCAGAAAAATATAGTACTTAAGTGGAAGAAACACACACACACACACACACACACACACACACACAGGCACTTATAGCATTTATGATTTAACCCATGAACACGACAGGTTTTGTTCTTGCTGTCGCCCAAAGATTTTATTCAGTTCAATATAGATCCGCCAGAGTGAAAAAGTTAAGGAGCTGCCGGGAGGGAACGAGACTACAAGTGCATTGATTAGGTGTGTGTGTGTGTGTGTGTGTGTGTGTGTGTGTGTGTGTGTGTGTGTGAGAGAGAGAGAGAGAGAGAGAGATGGGACAGGTTAATGGACCATTTTTCTCCTTTCCAAAATTTTGCGTTAATTTACTTTTGCCTCCTCCTGTCTCCTTCTTTTCCCTCTCCTTTTTTTTGTTCGTCCTCTCCTGATTCTTCTCTTCTCTTCCTCCTCCTGTAATTCTAAATCTATTCTCAGTCTCGTCTCTGCTCACTCACCCTCTTCTCCCCATCTTCATCCTCTCTTTGTTGTTTCTTCGCTCTCCCCTTCATCATCTCTTACTCTCCTCATATTCGTCTTGTATCACCCATTCCCTTCCCTTCCCCCTCCTCCTGATATCCTATTCTTAATCTCCTCATCCTCTTCTTCTCATCGTTTCCTCCTCATCTTTTGTTCATCCTCACCTCATTTCTCCTGCTCTCTGTATATCATATTCTTCTGCTTATTCTCCTGCTCTCTGTAATTCATATTCTTCTGCTTATCTATAGTTATTTCAGTCTTTCCCTTCCTTCTCCCCTTCTGTTCCCCTCCTCATTTTCGTCCTCTCCTACTCTCATCTCACCACATCCATTCATCTCAGTTTCACAGGCTTCTCATTGCCGTTCTCATTTTTCTCAGACACCTTCCTTTTATCCTCACCTAGAGTCTCCCAGGTCTCTCATGGTAAAATCTTTATTTTACTTTGTTTCTCATTTCTTACACTATACCTCTTATGACGTATCCTAGCTTTATAAGTTTCATTCTTTCCTTACCCTTTTATATGTTTGCCCTTCCTTCAAGAGGCAGTTTCAGAAAGCCATATCATAATTATCTATAAAAACTTGTCTAGGCCAGAGCTAGCTCCGCAAGACGTAAAGGAGATATGACACCTGCGCTTGACATATGGGAGTGTTGTTTGCTAATGTTTCTATGATTCCTTGGGAGATAAGACGGCCAGCCAAGTAGGACTGGCGATTGCCGGTCATACAATTTGCCAGTTTACCATCCAATTAGACGATACTTGCAGGGGGGTGGGGAGCCGAAGGTGAGCAGTGTCACCTTTGGCACACTAGTTCTCCAGCATCAAAAACGAGCTTTTCATACTTCACAGCCTACATTTTAATGCTGGCTATCTAGTATGCATGCACCTCCTCCAACTAGAGGAGGTAAAGAGTCGGGTTTGTTGGGAAAGATTGACCGCAGCTCAGCGTGGTGTATAGGGAAGGAGAGGATTGGGAGATGGGTGTCGTCGATTCCTTCCCCCTCCCTCTCCTGGTCGCCCCGTATTCTAACCCCCCTCCCCCCCGCCAATATTTTCTGTATACTTCCTGTCACTCAAAATGGCCCAGTACACCCTTCCTTCGTGTGCCAGTTGCTGCCTCACAAACTTCACATTATCCTTTGTTTTCCACCGACTGCTTCACTAAACAATTTCCTTCTCTTTCCTCGTTCTTTCTATCTTTCGCTATCCATACCCCATTCTCTACCATTCTTCGTCTTTCCATCTTCCAAACTTGTCCCTACTCTGTTTTCCTTCATACCACTTGCTTTCGCTTCCTCGCACACCTCGTTTCTTCCCACTGACATTTCTTCATCTTCGTTATTTCCCCAGTAGTAATAGAATAGAGAAACAGCAAAATTAGTGATGAAGTTTAGGAAGACAAATAAAGACTGGGTAGCGAATAATGTAGGCTATATAGAGTATGGGTGCATGAATTTGTTTATTGAACAGGGTTAGGCTCTGACCTGTACATAGTTGGAGAAGCATGACGATTAATTTGAAGTTTTAATCCTGACGTACACGAAAACACACACACACACACACACACACACACACACACAGCAAACTCTCAGGCTGCTACCGCCAGTGGAGGTTATATTACTACCACCAGGTTACTTTTATTCAGCAGAGGGAAACCGTATCCACATCCATCGCAGGTAGACGTAACCCCATCACTTCTACGACTTCTATTTTATAATAATATCTTAGAAAATTTTATGCAGAGGCGGTGGCTCAATCGGTAGAGAGGTGGCCTGCAGTCCCAACGGACCCAGGTTCAAATCCCCGCTGGGGCAAGGAACAGTTTAAGGATTTGAATTTCATTATATCAGGCTTTACTGATCTACCAGAAGACCCGCCGACATGTAAAAATATCCCCGCTAATACCAATATTCTAGTCCTATATGAGACAGCCCTAGCATGTATTAAATATGGACGGTGGGTGTTAGCGCCGAAGTGGTGACATGTAGAGGTGTATGGTATGTAGGAAGGACTGCTGGGCCTTGAGAGCAAGCTGTGATGCCTGTGCCCAGAGTCGGACACATAAAAAAAAAAAAAGCTGATAACTCGTCGCATGGAATAGGTTACAGACTATATCCAATAAACTCCTATCACTATGAAATGTTTCTCTACAAAAATATAAAATCAGCACGTTACTGCAGAATATAGCTAATTGGAGGTCGTTGAGCAGAGGAGTGACGATTTTTTTTTTTTTTTTTTTTAATGTGACCGACTCTGAGCATAGGCTT
Source organism: Coenobita brevimanus (assembly GCF_032717465.1). NCBI lineage: Eukaryota > Metazoa > Arthropoda > Malacostraca > Decapoda > Coenobitidae > Coenobita > Coenobita brevimanus. The sequence goes on along the minus strand of NC_137033.1, from coordinate 52,014,953 downwards.
CACAGCCTGCTTTCAGGACACATTGATTGTGCTTGTTTGTCTGCGATGTGAATGGGAAGAAGTAACACCGCATCAAATATTCTGGGAATTGTAGGATACTCGCTGAGTCTTGCACACAGTACTTTCTTATATATATATATATATATATATATATATATATATATATATATATATATATATATATATATATATATATATATATATATATATTTATTTATTTATTTATTTATTCAAGAACCCATTAGTCTCAATACCGTAAAATTTTGTTTAGGAGTCTTGTGGACCCCCTTGGTGTTTCCAAGGCGGTTTCACAAGGTTACTGAGTACAGTAGTGAGTCCCCTTGATTTTTTTTTTTAATTTGGCCTTGGATATTGCAAAAACGGGTCAAGTAAAGCTCGAGTGAATATTCAGACACCTGCAGTTTGTTCAGTGCAGTTCTATTCATACTTCGCTAAGAAAACAAGAAACATATACAGTAGTTACATATGTTCATCATCACGGTGCAGACATGCCATAATTCTCGACAGGAACGTAATAAAATACATTAACAAGTCATTTATAATAATAAAAAACTGTCAAATTTTGGCATAAAATTGAGCTTCATGCCACGTACTGAACCAAATACAGTTCCATGCAATTGGGCTCTTAATCACATTCAGTTATTTTATGCTCACTCATCAACATGGTCGGAGAGAAGATTCACAAATTGCATTCGTTGGCTAAGTTTCCTTGCAAACACATTAATGACTTTTGGAATATCGATGGGTGCACCATAGTGGATATTCGTTAAAGCAAATCTGTTTAGGCATCCATTTGTCATCGTGCTCCTGAGCCAGGTCTTCAGCCGACGCATGGCACTAAAACTTCGCTCATTCTCACAGCTGGTCACGGGAATAATACACACAAGGCATAAGATGATCCTGATGTTTGAAAAAAAATCCTCCTCTGCAAATGGCAAAGCATCTCGTGGACTGCTAGGTACCTCTTTCTCCCATGCTTTCCATTTCCTCACCCACATCCTAAGCTCAACTTCTAGTGACTGCTTCTCTGGAAGATCATGGCTGTATGATGTTACCAGCTGCTGAGTTAACTCTTTGAGTCCAATGTCAGATTTCAGGAGAACTGCAGGTACAATCTGCATTCCCTGAATGGCATTCTTCTGGACTGAAGAAAACTTCTCATTCAACTGATGGTCTTAATGATCAAGTAGTGGGATGGGTACATTGGGTTGTAGTAGTCTGTTACAGATTCAGCAGGAGCATTGTTTCGGAGTGTCGTCTGCCACACCTCCTGGGGGGTTTGACGTCCAATTCGAGTGTTCCAGCGATGATTTCTCATGCACAAAGCATCCATCATGGAAAGAGTCGACATCTTCCCTCATTGAACTAACCAAGTGTTTGACATCATCGACATGTTCATAAGCAGGGATGATTTCAATGGCTCTGGCTTGTAGTTTCTTATACAGTCCTTTCGTAGCCGACAACACTTTACTGGTTACAATCAGTGAGAACAAAAATTCAAACTGTGTAATGGAGAGGCACAAGCTTCGAGCGCCACTGATAGTTTCCCTGTTCCACACACTGGGTGAGGTCATCATATCCTCCAAGCATGCGATGATTGTAGGCAGCAGATCCAAGAAAACTTCCTTAGCATCATAACGTTCTATCCAACGTGTTCTGCAAACATCGAGTAGCTTGGTTCGGATGGTTTGGCCAAAGTCATCAGACTTCTTTATGAAGCCTTCCACATGAATCTGGCGTTTGGAAGAGTTATTTTAAAAATCTGCTGGCTTCACTGATAACAGTGAACATATTGGACACTGGTATGACTTTGCAAGCCTTCATTTTACATAAATTCAGCTGATGGGAGTTGCAGTGAATGTAAGTTGCCTTTGGCTTTACTTCCAGAACTCGAGTAGCTGCACCATGTAATTTTCCTGCCATGTTGCCTGCTCCATCATAAGATTGCCCTCGGAGATTGTCCAAATCGAGTTCGAGTGTCAGTTATAGTGTAGATTATTTTGTCAGCAATGGCATGTCCAGTTATCCCAGTATAACACTCAACAAACTCCATGAACACACCTTGGATGTTGTCGAGAGAATCCACATACGGCACAACCAAGCAGAGCTGTTCATGGTTGGGTATATCTGCTGCCTCATCTGCACAAATCGAGAAAAAACGAGCATTTTTGATGTCAGTGATGAAAATATCCAGTATTTGCCGACCACGTTTTTTCATTTGGTATATTTGGCATAAGACTATGTGGAATTTAGCAGTTTTGCTTCTCAGAAATCTGGCAACCCTCGTTCTATGGTCACAGCTACCTATGAATCCACAAACACACACACACACACACACACACACACACATGACATGCATTCGCACTACAGTAGAAGATGAAAAAAAAAAAAATGCCTGGGCAACGTTAGGGAGTGAAACAGAAAATTTAGTTGGAATGGAAAAATCACTCCCACTGTGAAGATAGGTAATCGGGAAAGAAAGGTGTTGCCCGGGCAACTAGGGCAACACCCCTGCATCCGTCCCTGATATATATATATATATATATATATATATATATATATATATATATATATATATATATATATATATATATATATATATATATATATATATATATATATATATATATATATATATATATATATATATATATATATATATATATATATATATATATATATATATACACACACACACACACACACACACCTAGGCTGCTTCCCCCAAAGAAAGGGGGGAGGGATAGCCTAGATAGGACGACATACTCCCAGTTTACTCATCCACACACACTTTTATTTATATCTTAGCCCTAAGGAAAGAAGGGGCAGATCCTCACCGCACCAAACCGAATGAGGGTCAACTGCGCTGTGCGATCAACGACATCTGCAGCAGGCCCCGACAGCAGAGCTGGTTTACCCCAGCCACATCATAATGGACCCATCCCCTTACCCGTACCTTACCTGATCAGCTGATCAAGGCAAGTGGGGGAGAATATCCCCTCAGGGCTGCGTCACCATTTATTCGTTCACAATTTCTCTCCAGTCATTCCTATCACGCGCAGCCACTCTTCCTTGCTCAACAGGCATCCCTCATGCATCTAACGCTCTCTTCACACTGTCCATCCATCTCTCTCTCTCTCTCTCTCTCTCTCTCTCTCTCTCTCTCTCTCTCTCTCTCTCTGTATCTTTATCAGTCTGTGTGAGTTCCACTGAGGAACTGGACTTTATCCTTGGAGGGCGATTGGTAGTCAGTCTTCTTCCTCATACTGGCCAAGTACAAATAAGGAAGGGGCGTCTTTAGTAACAAGGGCGCATGTGTAAGTTGAACTGTTGTATTGCCTATGTTTGCGTGTGTGTCATAGTCTATATATTTCAGAGGTATGAACCAACTGGGTGCCAACATATTAGAAGACATACAGTACTATCAGTACACACTTTTAACCCTTCAGGAAGGAGGGATTTCCCTCAGACGCAGAAAACCATCCGGTTCGGCAGAATATAAGACCCAAGGAAATACCCACTCTGTACAGGGTTAATATTCATGACGAATAAATTGCAGACCAGATGCATGGCATAAGAGATTGGAAGGTTACTGTAGTAATCACTAAACCATCGTGGCTTCGTGCAGAATGTAGACCACACTTACTTCATCAATCTGATGACGTATTTACATAATGTATTCTTGCTACCAGCAAAAGATTTTGCTCAAATTACGATAAACATATATTTATGAAATAAATAATGAAGGCTATAACTGATTCATCCATTTCAGTGTTTCAGTAAGACTAAAATACAATAGTCTGGATGTAGCGGCAGTAATGTAAAAGGTACTTCATCAGACTAAAAGGGTAGGTAGCAATTTCTACGCACGTGATAGAGTTAAAAACAACAGCCTCAGGCTTATCAAATTTCACGACGGAACACTTAACATATTACTGTTACTCTAAACCTTAAAAGGATGGGCAACTTCAGGCCAGTCTGAGTTCCAGTTGTATATCGCACTTCCTCGATGCAGCAGTGCACTCCCTGGTACGGGCTCTGGATCAGGATTGCTCCTCCTATGTCTGGACCTTCCATACTTACTTTTCCCTTCTAGACTGAGCTGTTGCTGGAGGAAGGCGACTCTTCTTTGAAGGCATGTATCATTGAGTAAGCATAGTGAGTTGTCAGTGTACACTCTAATAGGAACGATGATAGTAGGGAGGGGGAAGTTGCTGCCACTTCATTTTCACCCTCGTGTCCACTAGCCCGTTACTTGACACTGGTAACAATAACATAACAATAATGATGTTAAAGTAAAAAGCAGAGTAGCCTAACCTTTTAAAGCTCCATATACAAAGAGGGTTTTTCTGTTTCTGAAAGCCTGAATTTGTCGCGTAAGGAGGGGGAATTTTACCCCATCCACAACACGGAAAATCACAGTAGCCAGTCAGAAGCCGTTTCTGGTTTGGCAGCGTATGCTCACTGAGGACGTATGCTAGGTCGGTTTTGACGTGCTCATGCTGCTCCTCATGCAATGTTGCCCCTAGGGCGAGGGCTTGCCACGCTCTCGACTGAGATTTGCTGAGGAAAGTCGCCCGTTTTTGAGGACACGCCCCCTCTACACGCCTCCAGGTCAGTTTTGACACACCTATTCTGTTCCTTGTTCAAGTTACCCCCATTGTCCAAGTTTCACCCAGATTGTCCCAGTAGTTTCTGAGTCTATAAGACATGTACACACAGACAGACACACACACACACAGTCGATTTTACATATTAGATTTAAATCACTGTATGGTTATAAATAATTAATGACATACTTCCTTCTAACCCTGCTACCCTTGCCCTTCTTGTGGAAAAAAAATCCCGTTTTGGCTTTGGCTACGGGGAGCTGTCAGTTAGTTTGTGAGACAGAGACATGAAAGCGGAGAGTGATCAAGGTAATTCAAAGTTAGGTATGCAGATGAGGGAGTTAAGGAGGAGGTGGAGCTGGCGAGTTTAGAGAGAGAATATGTGCGTCAAATGTCAGGTTTATTAAAGGAAATGGTCGGACAATAGCTGGTATACCTATGACGCTCCTATTACTCACTCATACTTTGTTAAATAAATAATCATTTGGCGTTGAATGGAGTAGAATACTAGAGTTGTCCTGACCATATGAGAGTTAAGGCTACGAGTATCAACAACTTGAAATTTGATTATTTTTACATTAAATTTATTGTTTACTGTCTCCAGATGATTTTACACAGCTCTGAGGAGACTGGGGGGGTGGGGTTAAATAAGCAGGTGGAGCTGGAGAGTTTAGAAGTCGTGAGTGAACCGTCATGGGTGAACAGGGTAATGGTAGGAAATAACGTGCTGGGATGGAGGTGGTGAATAACTAAAAATGTATAAAGTAGAGAAAGTAGTCGTTTTAAAGGTCAGGCAGAAGAGCGTAAACTGGAAAATGTGTGAGTTGTGAAGGTAGCTGTTTGTCATTTTTCACCGTTTTTTTTCTTTTTGGTGTGTTTTGCATGCCATCGGTTATCTTGAAAAATAGAATGAGATAATATTTTCTACTTATATGTTTGACTTTGATACTTTTGGGGCTGAATAAAACGGTAAAACGGTCTATCGTTAGCATGAATATAATATAGTTCCTAATTTCTCAGCCTGAACGTTAAGCGAGATACGTTTTGTTGGGGTGGGTTACTACGAGCCAGAGAAAATTGTCAGGCGGTAACCCGAATAAAATATAGTGTTAATGTTAAGATAATGTAAGACAGAAGCGTAATAAGGTTTTCAGGATGCATGAGAGTTGTTTTATGTAAGGGAGAAGGGATGACTGTGAATAGAGGCGGTGATGAGCATGGAGGGTTTCAGAATGAAGGAGGCTGTATTGATTAGATATTCACGTGGCGGATATTAGAGAAAGAACATGTGCCCCACGATATTCCCAGACGGACTGAGATGTTAGTTTTATGGATTTGTGGAAGAGGAGGAAATATCATGAGGTAGTAGGGAGGACCTGGTGATGTGGGTGAATGAATTCTTCCCTGGTATCCCCTGTGCATAGTAACAGTCCACTAAAAAAAAGTTGCAGATCCTCCTCCTTGTGCTACAAGCAGCACTGTACCTCGTACGGCACAGGGAGGAGGAAGGCAGGTTGTGTATCAGGCCTTCATTTCTCTCTGATTCATGTGCCAATGAGACTGCCGATCCATGGTTCGGATCATCCCACACTATATGAATGTAGGACACTTTGTCCATCAGTGATAATGATGACGATCATGTCCTTCAAAATTGTTATAATCAAGATGATGAAGATGGTAAGAATGCGTTTGGGTATGAAAAGAGAATAAAGTTGAGTTTGAGATCTAAAATAGAATATAATTATAAAACGATATGTTTGGTAAGATAAGCCGTTGTATGTAACTTTAGTAAGCACTCAGTAAAAATTGTCCCTAGTCGATGCCTTACAATATACTTTCCTTATCTGGAGGTAAAGCCTCCACGTACCCCTGCACTAGAGGACGTCTCTCATATGTTGAAGAATATCGTCTCCAAATATCAAGAATAATTTAATGGCATACATCTCGAGACAAATGAGGCGATGAGAGGACGGGAGGTGGAGCATGACGGGTGACACTACCAGAAGATGAATGTATGTGAGGGGCACTGATGTGTTGGTGATCTGTCTGTCGTGTTTGATGCACGGGAATGTGGAAATGAAGAGTGGAAAGAAAGTGGGAAATGGTTACGGGAGTGAAAAGAATGCAGAAAGTACGATAGTTGTCTTTATTTTGGGATTATCACACAGGCAGACAGACAGACAGAAAGGAAATGTAACACATGTAAGGAAGGGGAAGAGTTGAAAGGAAGTGGTGCTGGAAGTTTAGTAAGGGATGCGAAAAGTTGAATGTAAGTGGGAAATAATCAGGGAAATGAATAATATGAAAAGTTCGTCACCTGTTGGGTATTTTGCGATGAAAAGGAAGCACAGAGAATTAATTACTGAAAGGAAATGCAAAATACAACTGAAAAATGTTGATGCCATGTCTGACCAGTATGCTGTATGGCAGTGACTCATGTAGGAAAGAGAGTTGTTAGGAAGTGAAAAACGAATACGAGAGTGAACAGTGTAGAAAAGTTCAGTCTCATCTTTATTGGGAAGAACACGGAGAGTTGAAAATTATTTAAAAATCACTAGGGAATGATATTCATGTGGGAATTGTGGGATGGTGTTGAAGTGAAAAATTAAATTAATAACTGTGAGAGAGACATTGTGAAAACCACAATAATTATTGTATATACTGTATTATGGGATGAACTAGGAGAGGTAGGAAAGCATTTGATGGCAGGAAGAAAGTGGGAAAATGAATACGAGAGTAGAAAGCTTATGACAACAAAGACATTTTCAGACATAATTGTATAAAGAGAGAGGAAGTGAATAGGTTAAGATCCAGTAGGTAAAACTCGGTTTGAGTAAAAACTATAATTATAACATTCCATATGAGGTCCAGTGTAGGACCAAACTTTCTAGCAGGGAGAGTGCTAGCCAAATTACCCCTCACCATGGCAGCCAAGCATGAACAGTGATGAAATATCGTCATGGGAGTGATATGTGTGAAAATGTTACCATTGTAATGTCTATGGTACTATATATGTAAGTGTGTGTATACCGTCGGTATAAACTGGCAGGGTGCGAATATGGTAGCATATGAAGGGACATATTACCAGCACCAGTTTAATGTCCACCACAGCTTCTGTTTTGAACTCAAGACTCAGGACATGCAAGTCATGAGACAAGCATGTCACCAACAAACCACCATAGAAGAGATAACATGTGATATAATAATGCTGTATTCCTTGAAACTAAAGAATAACTGTATATACAGTAGCCTATTTAGTGTGAAAACTCTCACCTTAATTAAATAAGATCGTCGGGCGGTAGAAAAACTACCCCCCCCCCCAAAAAAAAAAAAAATCTTGGTAATAATTGGGTTACTGGAGATACAGTAATTATTAAACCTTTTCTTCAAAAAAGGTGACCTCTAAAGCTGAATGAGGTCATGTGAAGGTTGCATGAATTAAATAAACAAATGTGATAAATAAGTCAATAGAGTTATGTAAGGAAGACTAACTCCTTCAGTACGATGATGCCTATTTTTATTATGCATGAGATCTTCCAAGCATTTTATTCAGCTTTGAGGAGAGATTAGTAGAAGGAAAGGAGTTAAAAAAATCTCTTGATCCTTTCTTGGAGCAGGATTTCGCTTGGATAAACAAAATCACCTGTTGTTTGCCAAAATATTATGGCCAAAGTATTTCCTCTCCGTTCTTAAGGAAATCATCTTAAGCTGAATAAACAAGAACAGAATACACGCAGCGTGATGGTAGTTGTTGAATTAAAGTTGAGAACTACACAAAGACTGGAAGTGAAGTGTTAAGCTGCAGTTCCCGGACATAAAATATTATGCCAGCAGCTGACGAAGGGATTAACGGACTGCTGACACTCTCACATCTGCCAGTGGGACTGAGGCTTAGTGAGTAAATGCAAATTATACTGGATGCAGGATTAAAGAGTGAGTAATATTGCTGAAGAGACGGATGTGGGGAAATACCACTGACTGAGGCTAAGGGAATCTTCAGAAAGTTTAGTGATGAATGTGGCCGTGGCCATTGTGTGATGTACACTGTCCGTATGATTTTTATATTCTTATGGGCTTCCAGACTTCATATCAGCGTTTTATTTAGGGATATTTGAACATTAGGTGAGGGCACTCATCGTTCACTCACTCGATGTATTACTAACTTCAGGTGACTCGTCACTGAATTAAGAGCATAATGATATACTGCCTCCAGAAAACATTACTTAGACCGATAACCATAACACCAACAAAAAGATGCCTGGTGGTGTCGTGGGTTTAGGCAGTCAACCAGATGAAGCCTATATGGGTTCACGTTCAAGTAAAGGATGGAGTTCATTGCTAAGGTAATGGTCTTCAAGGGCATGTGATGGTCCCCTTGCCATATATGTACTGGTCAGCCTAGCCACGGGCTCCTGCGCTCCTGATGGGACAATACCGTGGAAGTTGATGGTGTGTAAATATTATCATCCATATAATTAAACGAAGTATCGACAGTAATAATTTCTAAAAGACTTAAAAAATATATATAGAACCGAAGTGGACGAATAACACACACACACACACACACACACACACACACACACACACACACACACACACACACACACACACACACTTGTCGCAATAAGGAATTTATTCTTGCTACCGTCCCCTCAACACGACAGTTCATCACTCTATTCTTGCCACCGCCAGACGATTTTATTCTGTTTAGGAGAGATCCGCCGTAGTGAAAAGGTTAAGGCGATGCCGAGAGGGAACGAGGCGACTGGCACATTGGTTAGGTGCAATTAGATATTTGTCACGGAAACTGTGTGTGTGTGTGTGTGTGTGTGTGTGTGTGTGTGTGTGTGTGTGTCTGTGTGTGTGTGTGTGTGTGTGTGTGTGTGTGTGTAAGAGAGAGAGAGAGAGAGAGAGAGAGAGAGAGAGAGAGAGAGAGAGACGGGGCAAGTATGTAAGTGGTGGGAGCGAGTGACAGGTTAATGGACCATTTTTCTGCCTTCCAATATTTTCGTTAAATTGTGTTTGCCCCATCCTCCCTGTCTCCCTCCCTTTTCCTCCCTCCTCGTCTTGCTCGTCCTCTCCTGTTTCTTCTCTGCTTTTTCTCTCAGTATCTTTTTATCCTCCTCTCAGTCTCGTCTCTGCCCAATCCTCCTCGTTTCATTTTCAGTCTCTCCGTATATTTTTCACCCCACTTCATCACATGGTCATACTTTCCTCATTCTGGTCTTGCACCTCCCATTCCCTTCCCTTCCTTCGTCCTGACATCGAGTTCTTAGTCTCGTCATTTTCTACTCTTCACCGGTGCCTCCTCATCTATTGTTCATTCTCTCATTTCTTCTCCCCCTCCTCCTCTTGCCCTCTGTATTTCATTTCCTCCTGCTTGTCTGTGCTAATTGAAGTCTTTCCCTTCCTCCTCCTGTTTTGTCCCTCTCCTCATTCTCGTCCTCCCTCTCCTTCCATCTCACCAAGTCCATTCTTCTCAGTTTTACAGGCTTCTCATTCCCTCATTCTTCTCAAACACCTTCCTTTCATCCATACTCAGTCTCTCCCTTGTTTCTTGTACGCTTACTCCTACTAATTCTTTGTTTGGTTTTGTATCTAATTTCTGACACCATTCCTCACATCGCATATCCTCTCTCCGTTCACCTTTACCATGACCTTTCTGTTCTTCATTTTCCATATCGCGTCTGTGCTGCCTACCCCTACTTTTCTGTCTCCATGGTCTTACTGTTCATCATTTTCAGTGCCTCCCTCCCCATCCCAGTACCGCTTACTAACACACTCTCCACTTTCCCCTCGAATATCATTCTATTTCCAAGCTTGTCTATCTACTCTTACTTCCTTCGCACCTCATTCTGCTCTTTTCTCATTTTCTTCCTTTGTCATACACTTCCTGTTCCACACTACTTACGCCTTTCCATACTGTACCACTTACTTTCTCACAGTCCACTGCTTCATAGTATTCTTTGACTTTCAAGTATGTCTCAGTATTGCATTTTCCTTCGTGCTTCATTTACTATTTACTTCTACTCTTTTTCCTTGTTAATTCTAGTTTTCATTCCCCATATTCCTTCCTTTACCATTCTTAGCTTTTCCTCTTTCCCTTTTCCAAGCATCTCTACATACTCCATTTTCCTTCTTAACACTTGCTTTCGCTTCCTTACACATCTCATTCATTTATTCCCACTGGCGTTTCTTCATTTTCTTTATTTCCCCAGTAGTAACAGAACAGAGAAACAACAATGTTATTGATACATTTAGCTAGACAAATAAAGACTGGGTAGCAAAAAATGTATCTACTGCGTGTTTTAGTTTGTTGAACAGGATTAAGCTCTGGCCTGTACATAGTTAAATAGGCCTGAGGATCAAGTTGCAATTTTTATCCTAACGTCCAAGAAAACACACACACACACACACACACACACACACACACACACACACACACACACACACAGAATAAAATCTCAGGCTGCTACAGCCAGTAGAAGTTTTAGTGCTACCAACAGGGTAATTTGGTTAGCAGGGTAAGCCATATCAACGTCCATCGCTGGTATTTAACGCCTTCTACGACGTCTCTTATAATATCTACTTTTAGAAGATTTTTTGCAACTGAAAACCCCTCGTGTAGAAGAGGTTACAGACCATGTCCACATATCTCCCTTGGTACGAAACGTCACCTTAATGAAATATAAAATCAACAGGTTGCTGTAAAATATAACAAAAAAGATGTCACTGGAAAGAGCAAAGAATCCATGTTTGATTGTTCTTGTTTGTCTAAGATGTGAGTCAGATGAGGCAACGACTCATCATATTTACCAAGAAGGGTGGTGTAAACGTTGAGTCGAACGCAGATGATATTCTTGTGTGTGGGTATATATATATATATATATATATATATATATATATATATATATATATATATATATATATATATATATATAGGCCGGTCCTGCAGTGGATACTAAAACGGCTGATGATGATATATATATATATATATATATATATATATATATATATATATATATATATATATATATATATATATATCATCATCAGCCGTTTGAGTATCCACTGCAGGGCCAGCCTAACCCGACCGAAGTCGGGACGATAGCCAATGTATCTCTACCAAGTGGCTTAGGCTGCCTGGCAGAGATTGTATGTAAGTGCTTGTAAGTGCAACTGTAGTGTTGGAGTGGCTTTGGATGTGTGTAGCCTAGTCTGTGAACCAAGTGTAATCGGCCCGCGCAAGCCGACTGGGTGCAAGCATACTTTATAGTAAGCGACACTGGTTCAACCACAGCACCCCTTGTGTCCGCCAATGCAGTACGTGGCCGGGTGAACACTCTCAAAGTTTATGACCCTGGCGGGGCGCGAACCCTGGCTCACCTATGTACGAAACGCACACTTTACCACTGTACCACATAGGCTATATATATATATATATATATATATATATATATATATATATATATATATATATATATATATGCATGTACTGTATGTATATCAGCCTGAGTTCCACGGCGCGGCGGGACTGGACTTTATCCTTGGAGGGTTAGTGGTAGGTGGTGTCCTTCCTCAAACTGGCCAAGTACGAATCAGGAAGGGGTGTCCTTAATAACATCAGACCATGTTTAAGTCGAAGTATTAAATAGAAGTGTTATATTGGCAGTGTGTGTATGTGTGTGTGTGTGTGTGTGTGTGTGTGTGTGTGTGTGTGTGTGTGTGTGTGTGTGTGTGTGTGTGTGTGTGTGTGTGTGTGTGTGTGTGAATCAGTCTATATATCACAGTTATGAACAAATAGGGTGAAAACATATGCCAGCATATTAGAAGACAAGGCATTACTAGTACACAGTTTGAGCCTTTCAGATGGCAGGTAGCAAGAACATAGGACCCAAGGAGCCACCCACTGTCAGCAGGGTTAATATTCACCACGAATAGATTGCATGTCAGATTCAAGGCACCGAAGAGAGGAAGGCTACGGCGATAATCACTGGGTCACCGTTGCTCCGTTGTTAATCTCTTCAGTTTCATGACATATTTACATAATCTATTCCTACTACCTCCAGGCGTGTTTGCTCAAATTACGATAAAGATTTAGAGATGAAATGGATGCTGGAGTGTATAAGCGATTCGTCAAATCAAAGAGTCTCTGAAAAACTAAAAATATCCTGGAAGTAGCAGCAGTAATGTAAAAGGTAGCCTACATCATCAAACTAAGCGGGTAGGTATCAGTTCCTACATAGCTGGTGGCGTAAAAAACGACAATATCGACTTTCACGATGGAACTCTATGCATCTTATTGATACTCTAAATCATAAAATGCAGGACAACGTCAGGCCACTCTAAGCTCCAGTTGTATACCACATTTCCAGTCCTTAAAGAAGTTATTTTTAGGTACAAAATTAAGCAGACATCATTTCCACCCACTGGAATGTTTTATCTCCAACAGACGTCAAGGACCCCTGAGGCTCGTATTCGTCTGTATTATCCTCGTATATACCGGTATTTCGTCACTCTAATCTGTGTGTGTGTGTGTGTGTGTGTGTGTGTGTGTGTGTGTGTCCAGGAAAGGAGGATGTGCGTCTGCTAATTTAATTACTTCTCTGTGTTTTATTACCTGGGGGGAACAGTGAAAAAATGAAATGCATGAGAAAAGCTTGAAGTAAAATTTTTGTAGAACTTTGTGATATGGTATTTTGTAAGTATCTTTGTCATCTTGAAGATATATGTGAACATTTAAAGTATATGTGTTGAGTAAGAGAAAGTATGACGTGTACAATATTAGCATCATACACAGTGGTACATCAACATATTTCACTCGCACTCACATCGGTTAAATAATGCTTGAACTGATAACTTTACATGAAGTGCTAAATTTGCTGTAAACACCAGAAAATCGCCCATGTAAGGCAAGTAGGGTACATGCTTATGATCAGTGTGAAGAATTTAGCCGTTTCATTAGGCTAAAAATGGCCTTTGAAAGGGTCGAATAATTCCTGTTTTGCAGAATACAGAGACCCTTCTTCCCATGACCCAGAGGTTATTTAAGAAGGAGTTTGAGGTTTATCACTCACCAGCGGTGACACTGGACAGTAGTCATATAAAAATCCCTTTCATCTCAGTGCTGGTGAGTTCTTGTTTGAATAACACTGCTTTGTTTCAGATCCACTCTGTGTGTTGGCGAGTAGTATGGTGTTATAACTAGCAATCCAGGGAAGGGTGCAATGGGCTGTTCACTGTCCAGTGCTAGTGTATCAGGAGGTTCTGAATGAAGCTGTACATCTTTTTCTATCCGTACCCTCCTTTGTTTCATCTGAACTAACCTCCATCACCCTCCGCCCCCCAAAAGTAAATCAAAACATTATTCTTTTTCTTCGTCTCATCCTTCCCAATACTAACCCTTCTCTCGTTTATGCCCACAGAGGCGTCCATACAGATCCTGGATGAACGTGGTGTGGAGGTGAGTGAAAAGTTCTTTCGTGCTGGATCAACGATGGAGCTGCAGTGTCGAGTGTCAGACGTGCCCACCACCACAGCCCTACACATCGCATGGTACCATCATGACCACAGACTTAATGACGACGACTACCGCGGTGGTGTCAGGTGAGAGGGAGTTAAAGGAGCAGCATCATTAACTTAGGTGACGCCAGGTGGCGTGAGGTGAGGTGACCAAAGGTGGATTTGTGTTAGGCTGGGTGTCATAAGTTGGGAAGGCACAGGACAGGGTAGCATGTGGTAGAGGTGACTGGTGTAGAATGAGAGGTGGCTTATGGTGAGGTGATGTAAGGTGAGAGATGGTGTAAGAGGTAAAAGCATTAGGTGAAAGGAGGTGTCAACATAGAAGTTGCTTAAGGGAAATTTTTGTTTAATGTGAGTGAATTCATCAGGAGAGAATTGGTATTTTGGCTGAGGTGTCATAAGATGAGAGATAAGGCAAGAGAGTGCATAAAGTGACAGTTAGCCTATAGCAAGAAGTAGTGCAGATATGAATTGGTGTAAGGTGAGAGGCGTTTCAAGATTTAAGAGAGGAGGGAAAACTGTCTATGACGCAGTAAGACAATAAACTTGCAAATATTACTCTTGTTGGTAGTGTGGCTCAAGACTTATCTGCACATCAACCTTATGGACGCCAGGAAACCAGCCACTTCAGCAAAATATATCCAGATCTTTGGCTGAAGTTATACGAGTATCGAAGGTTTGTCTATGCCAGGGAAATTCGATCACCTAATTATTGTTTCCAGTATACATAGCATACCCCATCCTTGACCCTACCCCATTTCTCCACTCTACCCTTGGCTTCCAGTTATCCCTACTCACACATTCTTGCTTCTTCCCTTCCCCATTACGTTCATCCCTCCCTTCCTTCTTCCCCAAAGTGACTCGCTAGTAGAAGGTCGTATGTTAAGTGACTTGTTTGTAGAAGGTCGTATGTTAAGTGACTCGTTGGTATATGTAGGTCGTATGTCAGATGCCTGACAGAATAGGAAAGATTATCATTATTCTTATTCTTATTCTTATTATCAGTAGTAGTAGTAGTAGTAGTAAGAGGATAAAACCACCAAGGTTGTTATGAACAGCATCATTAATTTCTTCCTGCCAGACGTTTCGACATACTTTGTCTTCTTCAGTTATTTTTTGTTACAGTTATGTAACATTCATTTACTAATGCAAGTTTTTTCTATTAGGTTTTTAACCAGTGAAGGTGACAAAATATATGTCGAAACGTTTGGCAGAAAGAAGTTAATGATGCTGTTCATAATAACCTAGGTGGTTCAATTCCTCTTGAAGTTGAGATTTCGTAAGAATATGCCTATTTCTGAAGTTTTTATTATTATTATTGATTGCAGTTGTACATTTACTTCAGAAAATATGCAGCTTTACTTTTCTCACCTTTACATTAAGAAACAATAGCAGGAACTTTTGAACATATTCCCCCCAAACCTCTCGTGTTCGTATACGCCTGATCGATTTATTAATGCAGCGTAAAGAACGTATTTGAATACAGTCTGTTCAATGCATTATCCATTCAGAAATAATATGCCTAAGAAGTGGGGGGGGGGGGTATAACAACACTGTGTGACCGCTGATCCCTTATGTAAAGAATTTTTTTGTTTTTGGAGTGACTGCACAAATCATAATCTCTCGAACAATTCGTCAGTCTGCAGTTTAACACGCTGCAACCTTCAGCATCATATTATCGTTAGCACTGGAGGCTTCGTAGCAACCTGTCTTTGTGGTATTCATAATACACCTTCATATTGTCTTTTGTTATACATTTTTAATATCGATATGATTTGCCTCTGTAACGTACAAGAGAATTAAAAAGAAGTGTTACTATGGACAATAAATCGCTTAGGAAGAGTGTCTACGAAATCTTCCTTTGACATCGAGGATACGACCTTTGTCTTTTAAGCTCTGTGTTTCTGCGCATTATAAAAGAATGTATTTTTGAGGTGAACATTCCTTTGTTCATTTTTTAATGGAAGTTAATACGTTTGCATTTTAAACCTGCACCAGAAACGGTCGACGAACACAGAATGATGAGATAGTGCGAGGCCAATTTACTTAAGGAAAATTGTGAGAGCACGGAAGCAGGCAGGAAGGAGAGGGTGTGAAGCAAATGTGTTGGAGTAAGACAGTGATAGATGCCAGTGCCAGCTTTACGACGGCGGGCGAGAAGTTGACAGAAATAAAATGCTGTGGATGTTATTAAGTTTAGTGGGTTTTATGAAGTGCTGCGGGTGTTAGAAAGTTGGGTGGATGGTGGAAAGTACTGTTGGAAACATAAATTAGAATTATTGATACTAAGTGGCATGGAGGGAAATACAATTTGATTTAGGAAAAGAAAATGACGCAGGAATTACTGTACTAATTCAGTCAATAAGTCAGCCATCTTTATTTTATAGTGTTGCATACCTAAGTACTTTACATGGAACAGAAACCAATATATTTTACTCTGTCAAATTCCCACAGATTCATTTATCGAAATGCCGCACTCGTTAATTAAAATGTGTTCTCTATCAATTTTGTTGTTATCATTGCAAACCCAGTCTCATCTGGACTTGAATCTAGTTGACTGCACGAAATTACCACTTTAATTTGGTGCTCTCATTTTATTTATTTATCTATATTTTTTTAATTTTTTGAGTTGTGTTATGGTGAGGTGCATGAGGTGAGTAATTGTGATGAAGTGTGAGCCGCTGCATTATACTGAAGGCAAATTGCATTGTTTGTGAGTTAATTTGTGCTGATATTGAGACAGGGAAGGGTGGTGGCTGCACCGTAATCAGGCCAGCTGCACTCATGTCTCCCTGGGAAGTGAGGGATGAATATGTGGTGAGAAGATGCTGATTGGCTGGAGGTTCTGAGTGGCTGTGGTGGCTGTGACATGTGTGTATGTACAATTATGTTTGCGAAGTGTAGTGTTGGGTGGAGAAAGTAGAGATGGTTTTAAGACAATCAGCGTAGTGGTGAGAGGCTGGGTTTTCTTGTGGTGGTGGATGATCCAGCATAAAGTTACATGGATGGGATGGATCTTAAGCTGAAACGATTTATTGTGTGCCTCTCATATTCGTATGAGCCTTGATTGGGAGTATTTTGTTTCCCGATGCAGATACTCTAATTGTTGTTTTGGTATATTCAGTTATTATAAGTAAGGTTCTTTATTTATCTATCTATCTATCTCTCTCTCTCTCTCTCTCTCTCTCTCTCTCTCTCTCTCTCTCTCTCTCTCTATATATATATATATATATATATATATATATATATATATATATATATATATAAAGAGAGAGAGAGAGAAAGAGAGAGAGAAACAAATTTAAATAATGACAGAAGAGAAGGGAGAGAGAAAAAAAAAACACTTGTGTACTGGCTGGAATAGTTTAAAGCCATGTTACCTGCCGAGTTGCGTGGGGTTAAACAAAAATCTTGATGTGTGTGAAATATGTATCATTTTGGGTTGGGGTCGAAAAAGATCCCCCCATACCGGATATACCTGGTTCTCCAAAGAATTAAGGTGACTTGCCGTTTATCAAGCTGTGGTGTAGTGGTAACGGTGGATGACTTCATTCTAGGGGTCCTGGGTTCGATTCCTGGGTATGTATATATATATATATATATATATATAATATACACACAGTAAGAGAGCTTTCTGTCAGTCTGTTTATCCTTCTATTCGTCATTATCGCTTAGTTATTCTGCGTATCTATCTGTGTATACCTACCTACGTATCTGTCTGTCTTCACATTCCCCTCACCGTTCGCCCATCCATCCATCCATTCCGTGTATCACCCCCACTCCCGGCCTCACCCGCCATCTGCCTCTCCCCATTACCAATCCCTCCGTCCATGTCTTGCTCCATTATACCAGCACCACCCCAGTCTCTTATATTCACCTTGCAATATCATTTTTTTTATTTGATATGTTTCAGCTCCATTAATTTTCTCTCTTCGTTCTCACCATCTTCTTTCAGTTGCCATTTTTTTCTAATTTTCTCACTATTCATTGTTTTTATTCCTCGTCACCATCTGTTTCGTTTTCGCTTTCCCAGATGTTCATTTTTCTTTTCCATTACTTTCTTCCTTCCTCCTCACCTACTGTATATCCTTCAGTTTTATTTATTTTTCGAATTGGTTTTCTTCTCTCGAATCCGAATACTTACATGGGATAGTATCCTTTGATGCAACCCGGTCAGTCAGTCACACCCTATGGACTTTCACACGCAAAATGGTTTATTCCAGCCAAACCCCATATAGAGTAATTTTAGCCTCTAAGAGTTTCCTCATGCCAAGTGCTGAATTAATGAAGTCCATATGGTACGTCACTTAGCGAGGCCCGTTTGGTTCTCTGTATATATCTGGTAATTCAGTATTTGTTCAGTTTTCCTTCGTTTCTTCCCTCCCTCAGTGTCTCCCCTGCTTCTTTCACCTCTTCATTCTTCGTGATTTTCCTCTTTTCTTCCTTCGTCGTCTTCTTTCACCTCCATTCTTCTTGATTTTCTTTCCTTTTTCATTCTTCTTCCTTCGTTCACCTCTTCTTTCTTGATATTCTTCCCTTCTTCCCTCATCTTCTTCCTCCTTTCACCTCTCCATTCCTCTGATATTCTTTCCTTCTTCCTTCATCTTCTTCCTTCTTTCACCGCTCCATTCTTCTTGTTTTTCTTTCCGTATTCTTTCATCTTCTTCCTTCTTTTGCCTCTCCTTTCGTCTTGATTTTCTTTCCTTCTTCCATCATCGTCCTTCCTCACCTTCTTCCCTCTCCTTCCTACTTTTTTCTTAATTTGTATCTCTTTAACCTTCAGTCATATTTTTCCCCACCCTGTTTTTTTTTTTTTCATCTTTTCCCCAGTCCATTGTCATGTTTTTTCTGCCTTAATCATTTTCTCCATGTTTTCTTAATTTTTCCTTCTGCATCTTTTTCACTTCCTTCTTCACCTCTCCTTCATTCATTATGCCCGCTTTTTTTCCTGTTATCTTTCCCATTCTTAACCTTTTTCATTCTTCTTATCATCTTTCTGCATCTGGTATAATTATTTTTTATTCTGTTTCTTTTCCTCATTTATGTTTCTCCTGCACCACAGCCACAACATCTGTCACTAACTCCCGCCTCATCCTCTGCCCACATTCAGTATTATCCCTTCATCTTTCTTATCCCGCTCTCGCCACTCGCTCTGCCTCTTTCATCCTTCTTCCTCTTACGCTCAAGGTCCTCACTGTCTCATCCCCTTCCCGCAGACCCTTTCCCACGCCGCACTCCCAGCCTCTCTCCTTCTTTATGTTCATTTTCTTACTTTCCGCCCTGCTTCTCTCTCACCAACACCCTCATTCACACATGTCCACCACCTTCATATCTTTCTCTGCTCATTCACAGCCGAGTCAGACTTGCAGGTGTCCTACCCCCAGCCTTACCATCTCCCTCATCCTCACCTCCAAACCTCATCTTAACTTTGTCCTGTATTACTGTCGTCTGCCATCCTCACCATTCCTGTCTCCTGTCTGCATTAATCCCCCTCACCAGCCTCCTTGCGTCTCCTCCTCACCCTTTCCCATCTTACTGCCCGTGCCTACCACTCACACTCTTACTTCCACATCCATTTTTGTTTCCCTCATCCATACCCACACTTTCACCAATCTGTTTTTTCCTCACCCCCACTCTCATCCGCTCCTTATCTGTCATATCTCCACACAACTTTCCCTTACCATACACCCTGCCCCTCCCACCACTCTTTTTACCTCTCCACCATTCACTACCCCCTACACCACTCTCCTCCACCTCACCACTCTGTCCCCTTGCCATTTTCTGCCCCTTACCACTCTCAACCTCCTCACCACTCTCAGCCTCCTTACCACTCTTAACCTCCTCACCACTCTCAACCTCCTCACCACTCTCAACCTCCTCACCACTCTCAGCCTCCTCACCACTCTCAACCTCCTCACCACTCTCAGCCTTCTCACCACTCTCAGCCTCCTCACCACTCTCAGCCTCCTCACCACTCTCAACCTCCTCACCACTCTCAACCTCCTCACCACTCTCAGCCTCCTCACCACTTTCAGCCTCCTCACCACTCTCAACCACTCTCAGCCTCCTCACAGCTCTCAGCCACCTCACCACTCCTCCTGCCCCTTAACCACACTCCCTGTCCCCCTTCAGTTCACTGATTTTCTCATCTTTTTCTCCATCACCTATCCCCTCCCCTGTACCCTACTTCACCGCCCTCTCTCCCTGCCTCGCTCACCACTCTCTCCCTGTCTCCCTAACTTAATTTCCCTGCCTCCCTCACCACTTTCCCTTTACTCCACAGTCCATTGACTCCCTGTACATAAACCGATCCCTCTCCCCTGCGTGACAGTGTATCAGTCTCTTACCCTACTCCTTCATCCCATATCATCCTGTATGTATCATTTTCCTCTCCCCTTCCACCATCTCACGCGATCCAGGTACCTATCCTTTGCCTTTTCTGTTTCTGTCCCTTGCCTGCTTTGCGTTTGCCATGTACAGGAGAGAGTATAAAAGTTTATCCCTATCAGCCTGCGTGGTTTGAGCTTGTTGATTTAGTGATACTGAATGAAAGAGAGATGATTGGTACAGTTTGAAAGGCTTATATTTACGATGTGTGATCGTAATTATGTGGTAAAGAGGTAATAGTAACGTGCAATAGGTGGGATGATAATGTTACTGAGATTTTCTTGAGTACCGGACCCACAAAAATGACGGTATTTATTGGTGTTGCCAGTGAATGTTACAACGATAAATATTTTAGAATATGATCAGCACTGAGGAAAAAGTGAGCAGACAGTACTAATGACGATGGCAATTAACCACTAAAGACAGATTTACACTAATTGTCCTTAGCTTCTCTCTACCCATCCGCGGTTCCTCTTTCCAGTCACGTTCTCTCTTTCTCCTTGTGTTATTGCGAATGTTGAATATTTTGTTTCATCAGTCCAAAGTTGCTAGAAGTTATGTTTGACGTCGTTCACCTTGATCAGTTATTCATGAGACACTTGTTACCACCATGAATCAGTTTTCATTGTCATCGTGAAGAGACAGTACCCTTTAACATGCATATTGTATGGTATTTATATACATTAAGATATCGTAATTATCAGTGTTCTAAAAATTATCCCTCTCACCCTCCTCCTTTTCAGCCTTCTCCTTTGCATGTGTTTCCTTCATTCTCCCCACCTCGCTTGTCCGTCCACCTTTTCTTTCTTCTCCTCTACCCCTCATCCACTCCCCCCCCTCCCCCGCCTTCACCCCATTCCCACCCTTACCCTGCCGGTTTCATTCCATTCTTCCTCCTGCTTACCTGCCCCATGAACAGATTATTTTCCAGACGTGAACCTGTAATAGGGATTAAACTCATTGTCGTGATATTTTTAAACAGTACCTATGCACATGTTATCGTCAGCACTATTAAATACAGTCATCAGGGATTTATAATACTCCTCTCTCACTCCCTTTCACCTGTCTCCTTGCTTCCTCTCTTCACTCCTCTCGTTGTATACAATACTACTCCTCACGCCTGTCTTCCCCATGCAGAATATATTGTACTTTATCATATATTTACCTGTGTACTATATTTTGTCGTCTGTACCCCGTTCTTTTACCCCTAGAATTCTGTTCTTCATACTCTTCCTCGTCAGACTCTTCTCCCTCACGCCCTCCTTACAGGCCAACATGGAGCGGACATTTGAAACAAACTTTGCACTTAAGTAGTTTCGTGAAATACGAATACTTTGGTTCCCTTTAGCTCGCTAACCATGATATCGATATGGGTTGTTCAGTAATGGCGTTAGGCAATGAATCAAAACGTTATGAACGTACTACAGCATCTTCATGTTGAATACATTTTATAATGTTTCATAAAGCACTTACTGGCAGCACCAATAGAAATACTGCTGCACATCCGAATGCCTGATCCAGAATCTTCAAGCACAAATGTCATATAATTCTCAGTAATATGATTATCCCATCTACTGCACATTGATATTATCTCTTTGCAGTACATTCTTAACTACGATCACATAGCGTAAATATAAGCCGCTTAAATCGTATTACTGAACTCTATTCCATAGTGTGTTACCTCATCAGCGAGTTGGCACCACGCAGGCTGGTAGGGACTAGGGTTGAACCTTATGTTGTTGACTGTGTCTATCCTTTGCCCTTTCTCTGCCTATTCCTCATCTTACATCCAACCTATCCCTGCTTCCCACCTAATTCTCTTCCGCCTGCTACATAATCTTTCTGAGTCCTACCTAATCCCCCACCTTCCTCCTCCCTAACCGTCTCCCAGCCACATATTGAACTGATCCTCTCTCTGCCTCCTATCTAACCTTCTCAACTCCCACAAAACCGTCTCCCTACCTGCTCTCTTACCTTCTCCCTGCCTCTTGTTTAACCCTTGCCCTGTTTCTTATCTGTCCCTCTCCCTGCCTCCAACCTAACTCACTCCTTGCCTTGTAGCTAACTCTCTCCTTGCCTCCTACCAAACCTCCTACCAGTATCTTACCCTACCCGGCCCCTTCTCTGCCTCGTGTTTAACCCCCTCCTACCTCCTACTCCAACCTCCTACTTAACCCTCTCCTACCTCCTACTTAACCCCTTCCTGCCTCCTATTTAATCCCTTCCCAACCTAACATCCCACTCCTTACCTCTTACCTAACTTTCTCTCTCTAACTCCTACCCAACCCTCTCCCTGTTTGACTGCCTAACCTGTTTTTATCGCTTTGTCCACTGTAATGGTATGTAACGCCGTGCCGTGGGTCACCCGTCTCCAGACACTGTCACTGTTTTGCCTGTTGGGTGGCGGGGATGAGGAGTCTAAGGACGCCTTACACTTTTCTCAGATGTGGTGGTGCAATGGGTAAATATTGTGTGTTAGTCGGCCATTGTCGGATTAGATCCTGGGGCAGTATAGTCAGTCTCTATGCATTAGCTGTAATGAACACTTGGCCAGACAAAGGGATGCAGCCACAGTTGATTAGTTTGTATCTCAGCAAAGAGAATCCCTAAATGGTAATCTTCATGGAACTCACAATGGATTCCATGGCTCTCTCTCTTAATGCTTACAGTATGTTAATGGTTCCGGTGTATTATGAAATCTCGAGGGGCCATGAAATCATGAGGGCAGAATAAAGGAGCGACACAAGCGACATCTATCGGCACGGAGGGTAAACACAAGTGTAATATATTTATTAATAGAGCGTTTTTAGTTTCTTTCGATGAAAAAATATTAATAATTATGAATAATTATTTATTATGAAATCGCGAGGGCCATGAAATCTTGAGGGCAGAATAAAGGAGCGACGCAAGCGACATCTATCGGCACGGAGGGTAAACACAAGTGTAATATATTTAATAATAATGCTTTTTTAATTTAATAATTATTAATTAAATATTTCATAAAATCTACTAAATATTGACTAATTAACAGTAATTACTAAGTATTCATAATTATTAATAATTTTCTTCGAAATAAATTAAAACGCTTTATTATTAAATATAGTACACTTGTATTTACCCTCCGTGCCGATAGATGTCGCTTGCGTCGCTCCTTCATTCTGCTCTCACTATTTCATGGCCCTCGCGATTTCATATTACACCGGCACTCACCAACATCACCGCCAAAGACATGGAAACAAAGGCATAAATTTTTCGTTGGTGTGCATCGCAACAGCAGCGACTGTGGAAGTGATCAGTAGACTGCTAAATCGCTGTTGGCATGTGTCCAGTGGGTGTGAGGGTAAAAATTGCATGAAATAATGGTAGTTCTTCAGACCAATTCCCTGATATTAATGGAAGGGGAGCACCTATCGACATGAGGTTGCCTTGTGTTGTGAGGTAATGCTGTAGATATTTTTTACTTTTTATAATAACAGAAGAGAGGAAGGAAAAACAAAAGAATAAAAAAAAAATAAGTAATCAGGTGTAATCCATTCATAAAAAATCTTTAACAGTTGGACTCACACAGCCGTAGATTGAAGTTCGGGGGGAAACCACTCTGGGCAAGCGAGTTCCAAATGGAGATGCAGTTAGGGGAATAAACGAATTCTGACAGGAAGAAGTTTTGCAGTATAGCAGTGTAACAGTCCAATCTTGAGCAGTACCAGATGCCCGCTTAGCGGGGGGGAAGGCGTGCAGAGGTGGCTCAGTGGATGCAACTTCGTCTGAGCATTTGCCATTAAAGTATCTATAATATATGCAAGGGAGCCAACATTCCTTCTTACCTGTAAGGGAGGTAGTTCATTGGTAATAATAGAGTTATGAATAATTCTAATAGCTTTGCTCTGAATTTTGTCCAACTGTTTTAGTGCAACCTCTCCACACCCATTCCATAAGGCTGAGCAATAATCCAGCACTTGACGGTTGTAAATTATAGGTAAATGGTCGTTAGTGAAGAAGTTACGGACTCTGTACAGTCATCTAAGTTTCTTTGAGGCGGTTTTAGCAAGTAATGGAACGAGATGTCCAGCTGAGGGTATTGTTATGTGAAACACCGAGAATTTCAATACTTTTAGAGACAGCAATATTAGTAGCATAGATGGTAATATAGGAATCAGGCAACATCTGTCTGTTGGTAAATTGCATATATTTGGTTTTCCTAGCATTAAATGATATAATGTTATTTTGTTCCCATTCTGTGATCTCAGATAAGTCTTGATATATGGAGATTGATGTGCTGAGTGTTGAGTCAGAGATATTAAACTTTGTGAATTGGTGTTTAAGTGTGAATGAACTGTGACGTGTTGTCATTTGCATATAAGTAAATAGGATTATGGGTGACAGATAAGAGATTATTAGTATGAATTAGGAACAGGCTTGGAGCCACAACTGATCCTTGTGGCACGCTGGCATTAATCAGGTGGATATAGGATATACATCATCTACTTTTACTCTTATCTTTCTGTCGCTAAGATATGAGGAAATTGGAGGAACAAAAGATGATAGAAGATAGCAAGGGCATTTAGATAGCAGGGAGCAGTGCCACACTTTGTCAAAAAGCTTTAGAAATATCAAGAGTTGCTGCTTGGGATTCTCCATGTTGGTCAGTTGAATGATGGCTGGTATGAGTCAGGAGATTATATCAACAATGGATCATTTCGTGGCAAAAACCATACTGCCTATCACTAATTGAGTTGTTGGATTCAGTATGTTTCACAATGTGCTTACTGATTACAATCTTAAATACTAAACCAAGAGAAGATGTGATAGCTATTGGTCTGTAATCAGAGGGGTCAGGGGAACTTCCTTTCTTTGGAACTCGGTGGATATTGGCTTCTTTCCAGGAATTAGGGAACGAACAAGTACGTATGATAGTCTGAATAATTTAGAACAGCAGCAAGTTCTGAGGCACATTTTTGCAAAACATTTGGAGGAATTCCATCTGGACCTGGAGCTTTGTTGGCTGGTTAATTGTCTAGAACGGAGTTTATGTTTCTAGTCTGTATCTTGAGTGGAGCAGTTCCTGGAGAGTCTAGTCTGTATCTTGAGTGGAGCAGTTCCTGGAGAGTCTGGTCTGTATCTTGAGTGGAGCACTTCCTGGAGAGTCTGGTCTGTATCTTGAGTGGAGCACTTCCTGGAGAATCAAGTTCTACTACAGGGGCGTTCTGACTAATTTCCTGTAAGGTGGAATTTCTGGCAAATGTACTGGCTAGGATTTTCGCTTTACCGCACGAGTCATTTATAGTGTTACCATCAGAATATTTTAGTGAAGGAATGGGTGATGACTTGCTAAAGTTATTACTGAAAAAAATGAGAGTTGGTCAGAATATTCTATTGTCATTAGGATTATTTAATAGTTTGGATGCTTGGTTGTGAAGAATTTTGATTTAGCGAGATTAATTACTTCTATTGCATGGTTTTAGCAATTATAAATTGACTGAGTGATTCCGATGATTTTGATTTTAAGTAAAAGCAATATGCTAAGGACTTTTGGGTCATTGCTCTGACACAGTTGCTGTCAAACCATTTTAGGGAGTCCGATCTTGTATTGAACTGTCGACTGGATATGAACAATTCCATACCAGCGTGTATTAAACAGTTAATGTGGGGCTCGGTAGAATTGATGTCGCTGGAGAAGAAAGGCTGCCATGGAATATCAGCAAAATAACTTCTAAATCCATCCCACTCTGCCCTCTCAAAGTGCCATCTGGTCACTTTGGTTCAGAACGGGGAGGTTTAGGGCAACTAACTAATGAGGCTTTGATGAGATTGTGGTCAGAGGATCCAAGCAGTGACAGTATTTCTGTCCTGTATTGATCTGGATTATTTGTCAGGAATAGGTAAAAGAGATAGGCGTCATGGTCAAGATTATCTGGTATTCTGATTGGTTGTTTTACCAATTACGTGAGATTAAACGATTCTGCAAACATCGTACAATTCTATTTTATAGTGGAATGATATATTGGAAGGTTTGCTGAACTCTGAAGATTACATCACTGAACTTCCAGAGTTATCCGTCACTGTGTCATTAGTTATCGTTAAGAAGTGGGTCATCATTTATGTTGGCAGCTGTACATCACACCCAGGCTTTGCTAACCCTGTCTCTGTCCCCTGGTGCACAGCCTGAAGGCTGAGCTGCGAGGGTCTGTGGCACGGTCGTGGCTGCGAGTGAGTAACGCGGCGAAGGCAGACTCGGGTACCTACTACTGTAATGTTACTAACCTGGCCTCTACCAACGTTACCATCCATGTCGTCACAGGTGAGAGAGAGAGAGAGAGAGAGAGAGAGAGAGAGAGAGAGAGAGAGAGAGAGAGAGAGTTATATTATAACGATTTGTATTTATATTTTATGTAAGTATAGAAATCCATTTTATAAAACCTATGGAGAGGTGTGGATAACACTGTTGATCTTTCTTTGTATCTAGGCTGCTTCCCCCAGAGAAAGGGAGGTAGTCTAGACAGGACGACACACTCCCAATTTACTCATCCAACTACACACATTTATTAGTATCTTAACCCCAAGGGAAGAAGGGACAGATCCTCACCGCACCAAACCACATGAGGGTCAACTGCGTAGTGCGATCAGCGACATCCACAGCAGGGTCTGACAGCAGAGCTGGTTTACCCCTGTCACATCATAATGGACCCATCCCCTTACCCTCACCTGACCTGATCAGCTGATCAGACCAAATGCAGGAGAATATCCCCTTGGGGCAGCGTCACCATTTATTCATTCACAATTTCGCTCCAGTCATTCCTATCACGCGCAGCCACTCTTCCATGCTCAACAGCCATCCCTTTGGCATCCAACGCTCTCTTCACACTGTCCATCCATCCTATTCGTGGTCTTCCTCTCAGCCTTACACCTCTCACATCTGATCCATTTATCTTTTTCACCAATTGCTCATCATCCATTCTCTCCATATGCCCAAACCATCGCAACACTCTTTGCTCAACTCGATCAGCCATTTCCCGCATAGCTCCAGTTCTCCTTCGCACTTCATCATTACTCATTCGATCCATATGCGGGTTTAGCAGAGAGGAAAAGTTTAAATGTAATGGAGATGAGGTGTCTGAGGAGTGGATAACACAATGCCACAAAACCATAGGAACTAGGTCAAGGCAGCAAAAGGACGTGTAACTCCATCCTTATATTGTACTTCTTTTGTCATGGCATCCTATAATGCATTGTGTGGAGAAGTAGTAGTCATATGAGAGTCATGGCATTATTCTTTTTAATGCACTTATGCTTAAGCAAGAATAATATAATAATGCTGCTTACTTAAGATGTGCTTATACTGCCTTAACCTACTCCTATGGCTTTTGACACTGTGTTATCCATATGGCTTCATATTTTTTCCTAATTAAGTAAATGGATAGTTAGATAAATAGACAGATAAACATATAAACAAGTGAATAGGTAGATAGATGAATAGGTATACGTACATAGATAGACAAATTTACAAGTACATTGATAGATATATTAGATGCACACCTACATAGATATACATGCACTACATAGATATAGATGGACATAGGTAGATAGATACACATACATAGATAGATAGATATACACGCACATAGATAGATAGATAGATAGAGAGAAAGATTTACATGTCCATAGACAGATAGATATAGGAAATGTTTCATTGATTTATAAGCGTCTGTGCTTGGGAGTCTTCAATTTTGAAGATCGTCTCAGTAGTGAAGGGGTTATTAAAGGCTCTGATGACCCCTTCCCGTTCACAAAGTCTCTCTCAACCGGAAAAAATATGTATGTAGACAGTAGCAAGAAGGAGCCATCATAGTGCACCACTGCCACCCTACACTGTGGCAGCAGTAATGGCTGCCTTGCCCTGTGATTTTTACCCAGATCAAACTCGGCTTACTTCAGCTTTGCCTGACCTTCAGTGTTTCCTGCATGTTTGCTGCAGCTTGAATCAAGTGTTAAAGTTGACCCTGCCCTGTGACACTGACCCTTGACCTGTTGTGATGCTAACTCTTGACCTGTTGTGACACTAACCCTTGACCTGTTGACAGTGATCCTTGACCAGTTGTGACACTGACCCTTGACCTGTTGTGATGCTAACTCTTGACCAGTTGTGACACAGACCCTTGACCTGTTGACAGTGATCCTTGACCAGTTGTGATGCTGACTCTTGACCTGTTGTGACACTAACCCTTGACCTGTTGACAGTGACCCTTGACCAGTTGTGACACAGACCCTTGACCTGTTGTGGCACTGACCTTTTACATTTTGTTACACAGACCTTTGACCTGTTGTGACACTGACTCTTGATCTTTGTAGCAGTTACCCGTAATTATAGCTGCTTCCACGAGGTTTGATTTAGACAGAACCAAAATTGTGTGTAAAGGTTGAACATCTGATCTTTTCCTGTGATCTGTTAGCTCTGACCCAGTGTCGTCAAATTTCAGTCACTTCATCCTTTCATGACTCAACTCTTCCACTAAATTTGGTCCAGTTGGGATAAAGACTATGTGAGTTGACCTTGCCGTGGGCCTTTTTTGTTGATAATGCACCACCTATGACATATAATCTTTTTCGGACAACTTTTAAGCCTCATTCTCACTGGAGAATTGTGTGTGTGTGTGTGTGTGTGTGTGTGTGTGTGAAAATACAAAATAATGGATTACTGTATATTATTTTAGAAGGAGGTTGCCCTAGAAAAGAATTTGGAGAAATCGGCTGCCTAGCTGACTATTTTCAACGTTATGCTGTTTTGCTTTAGCTACTTTGGGGATGATTTGGGTACAGTTGAAAATCAAAATCCAAGGCTACGCGGTTATTAAACCATAAAACCACTGAATTTGTCGGTAAGGAAGGATTTCGTTAGAGCTAACGGGCGTGACGGTGTTATCCCTGAAAGAGTGTTTACCGAGACTCTGACAAGTATCATTCCACATGAGATCCACTTCAGTGTCAAATCAACTCAGAGGAAGAGTGATATCGAAAATTAATCTTTAACAGTGGTCGCAAGTTCAGATTTAGGAGAGATGTCTTTCGTGTTAGAGTTGGGTGTAAGGAGTATTGTAATGATAGTGTGTCAGAATCTGTTTGTCATCAGTACAAACGACAGAGTGAAAAGATATGCAAGCATATGAAACGATGTACTGTTGTATTATGATCTACATTATCCTTTTAAGTGTGTGCCACGTTTGGTTTTCGAACGCCAGACTCAAGATATATGCAAATCAGGAAAAGAAAACGCTGTCAGAAAATTACGGTAAAGAGATGTGCAATATTGGAGGAACTGTGAAAAGAGACTTGTGCAAGTGAATGCGAGAGATAGTGTTAAAGAAGCTGATTTGTGTGTGGAGGGGGGAGGGGGCGTGGCAGGTGGAGGTGGAGGATAGTAACATTATAACCAGTCTCTGGTGTTGGGGATAAACAACATTGCTCCCGTAATCCCTGCAAGCCTAAGAGGCAAGAAAGGGAGGATGGCAGTGATTAGGGATCCCCCGCCATCTGTTTTTAATCCCTGGCAAGATTCAGAGACCCTCAGATCTCGGCTCCGTACCTGCCCAGGGCTCAGACAAAATCTGCTTGTCTGTCTATCTAACTGTCTTTGTCAGATCCATTAATCCTGGATGGGGTGTCCATGAGCATATTACCTCTATATTACCCCGTCCTCTACCATTAGGATGCCTTCCAACTCACACCACCCCTACATATATACCTCACTACCAGTCCCACGGTCTCATCCTTGGCTTCCCCCTTCCAGTCCATCTCATTCACATGCTAAGCAGTCTCTTATTCTCTCCACATGGCCACACCACATCAGGATATACCGTACTTCTAACAATTTTCAACACATCCCCATCAACATCACAATGCTCCTGTGTGTCAGTCTCTTCAAGTAACTCCGCATGCTCCTTTCCAGTAGCTTACTTCAACTCCTCTCATTCTGGACTTGAATCCACAAAAAAATTCCTGATAATAATATAAATATTTGCTCATTTCACTGTGCATGCTCTTGATCAGCTCTTTCTCTCTTTTTATTCTGATATTTCGACAATACCTCTTTTATCCTTCAGTGGGAAAGGAAGGTCGAGACCATTGAGAGAGAGAGAGAGAGAGAGAGATTAGTGATGATTGATGATTGATGTCAGTGAGCAATGTGACAGTGATTTCAGCGGTTGCATTAGGTGTAAATGATGTGTGATGGTAGTGGTGGTGGGTACGGTAGTGGTTGTGGCAGTGATGAGTAGTAGTAGGTGGTAAGGGTTGTAGTTAGATACTGATTAGTAGTTGAAGGTAATAGTGTGAAGTTAGAAGTTATGTACACTCGTAGTGGTAGTTGTATTGACTGGTTGTAACAGTATATGGGCTTTGAGTAGTACTGTTAGGTTGTGGTGTGTATTAGTGTGAGTGTTGTTGGTGATGATGATGATTATGTGTGTGTGTGTGTGTGTGTGTGTGTGTGTGTGTGTGTGTGTGTGTGTGTGGTAATGGCTGGTGATGCTGTAAGGGAAAGGCTGTGTATTGGTCAGAGATATATGTAAGGTTTACGGGTCCAGCCAGACAGATTGCCGGACCTCAAGTCTTGTGTTGCTTCTTTGTAGGGTTTAATCCTTCAGGTGTTCGTCTCAGCCCGTCAGTGAACGCTGAAATAATTGTAATGTTTTACCATGTAATATATTTCTTATTTCATGCAATATATTTCTTACTTCATGGCGCTGGAGCTTCTGTGTATCGTATTGCATTGGAAGAGTTCGTGAGTTCCTGAAGGACAAAACATGCTGTTATATAGCCATCATGTGTGCTGCAAAAATTAATATATTATCGGAGACGGACTCGCTCATTTATGTATATTGTATTGCATTGAATGAGTTGGTGGGTTCATGAAAGACAAAGCTTGCTGGAATTAACCGTCATGTATTCAGCAAAAGTTGATATATGATCGGAGACGGACCAATATGGCTATTTTTTTTTCTGTATTAATTTGAACGCTATTCCTCGCTCTAGTCCCCAGGCCGAGTATATATGTTGGTGAGTTATAGATGAATATGTGCTGGTAGATGTTTGTGAAGAAATAATTTACTCATTCTTTAATATAGTTGTATTTACCTGGGACTAGTAATTTGGCAGATATTGATGACTTGCTATATACAGTAATGGATGACAGTCGTGGTACTATTTTTTATATTGTGGCGCGGGTGAGGTTGGGTGATATTTGTTGTCTGGTTTTGAAACACCAAGTGTCCAGCTCTCACAACCAAATGAATATTGACTGACAGGCCAAGTGACAGCAGACGGGAGGGGGGGTGGGGAAGAGGATGATAAGTGACTGAAAACACGGGAGAGCGATGAGGTAGAGGAAATAGACCCCGCTCATTATGAATGAGGATAGTGAAATTATGACAGTGATGAAGGTGGTGCCATGGTTATGGCGAATGATGCGTGCTGTTATGAGGGAAGGGTCTGACTGTGGCGATGATGTGTTTTAATAATGACGGTGTTTGTGCCTTGTTGGGACTTCGTTAATGGAACTCAGCAGTGTGTTTACCACAGCCATAACTATTGTTTACAGGGTACATATTGTGGTGGGTAAACATAGCTAAGTAGTCCGTGGATATGAGACTGTAGTAACTGTGATTTATCATTTATATGCAGTAGACACGCAACATTCGTATAGTAATACAACCAATCACCCAAGTCATTCCTATTCACCACTAATACAAGGGTTAACCAGTCCTCTCAGTCTTTGATGTGCACAAGTGGCCTTGTGAAGCTGTCTTCCTTAGTGTGCCTTTCCCATTGCCAGTGACCTCCAGTCTTTTAAAGGCATAATGTCCAGGAATCTTGAAATGTCTGGACCATGATTGACTTTTTCTTTCGTTTTCATTTAGAGGCAAATTTTGCAGGCTCGTAGTCTTTGGTTCTTTCTTTATTTCAGTTTATAATCATGACTCATGTCTTGGTCAGTTGGGATAACACCTCCAAGTAGACATGAGACGAAAATATTAATAGTGCGACCGTCAAAAAAAAAAAAAAAAAAAAAGGCTGTGATGGATAAGAATAAGAGCATAATCTTCAGACACATAGGGATTTATTAAGCTATTCTCTTAGGCATTGCAATATCCAAAATAATGCTGTTTTGTGTTATCTTGATTATCAAAACTTATCAAAGACAATGTTTACACTCAAATCACAGGGTGGCACATATATCACAATACTTCACCTATGTTTCTGGATGTTCAATAATGTAAATGGGGCAGTGTTTATATATATATATATATATATATATATATATATATATATATATATATATATGTATATCTATCTATCTATATACCTAGGCTGCTTCCCCCAAGGAAAGGGAGGTAGCCGAGACAGGACGACTCACTCTCCATTTACTCATCCATTCAAACACATTTATTAGCATCTTAGCCCCAAAGGGGAGAACGGACAGATCCTCACTGCATCACAACGCACAAGGGTCAACTGCGCAATGCAATCAGTGACATCCACAGCAGGGCCCGACAGCAGAACTGGTTTACCCCTGCCACATCATAACAGACCCATCCCCTTACCCGCACCTGACCTGACTAGCTGATCAGACCAAAAGCGGGAGAATATCCCCTCAGGGCTGCGTCATCACTTATTCATTCACAATTTCTCTCCATTTATTTCTGTCACGCACAGCCACTCTTCCTTGCTCAACAGACATCCCTCTCGCATCCAGCGCTCTCTTCACACTGTCCATCCATCCTATTCGTGGTCTTCCTCTCAGTCTTACACCTCTCACATCAGATCTAGTTATCTTTTTCACCAATCGCTCATTATCCATTCTCTCCATATGCCCAAACCATTGCAACACCCTCTGCTCAACTCTACCAGCCATCTCCCGAACAACTCCAGTTCTCCTTCGCACTTCATCATTTCGCACTCGATCCATACGCGTCACTCCACACATACTCCTCAGACATCTCATCTCCATTACATTCAAACTTTTCCTCTCTGCTACACCCATATTCCATGTTTCAGCCCCATATAATGCAGTCGGTACCACAACACCCTCATACAGCCTTCTCTTTACATCCATTCTAAGCGAACGACATTTAAACACTTTTTTCATTCCTCCCAGCACCTTTCCTACTTCATTTATTCTAAACTTCACTTCTGCATCTATTCTTCCATCCACAGCAACATGTGACCCTAGATATTTAAAACAATCTACCTCCTCAAGCAACTCACCATTCAAAACTATATTCATCCCCCTACCATCTATCAACCTCGTACACTTCATCACTTTACTCTTATTCTCATTTACTTTCAATTTCCTCCTTTCACACACCCTTCCAAACTCCTCTACCAACTGTCTCAATCTCTCCTCTGAATCAGTCACCAGTGCAGTATCATCTGCAAACAGCAGCTGCTTCAGATTCCACTCTCCTCCATCAACATTTACCAGACTCAGACCACCTAAAACTCTTGCATTCACCTCCCTTACAACACCATCCATGTAAATATTAAACAACCAAGGCGACATCACACATCCCTGTCGCAGCCCCACTCTCACGGGAAACCAATCACTCACAGCATTTCCCACTCTTACACACGCTCTACTATTTACATAAAAACTTTTCACCCCTTTTAGTAACCTACCATCAAGTCCATACAATCTTAAAACAGTCCACAAAGCCTCCCTATCAATTCTATCATACGCTTTCTCTAAATCCATAAATGCCCAAAACACATCCTTGCCTTTCGCTAAATACTTTTCACACACTTGTCTCACAGCAAACACCTGATCAACGCATCCCCTCCCTCTCCTAAAGCCACACTGCTCATCACTAATCACTCCCTCTGTACCCTCTCTAACTCTCATAATTAACACTCTACCATACACTTTACCTACAACACTCAACAGACTTATACCCCTAAAGCTAGTACATTCATACTTATCACCCTTGCCTTTATACAACGGGACCACACAAGCACTTGCCCAGTCAACTGGCACCATACCTTACTCAAAGCACACATTCAATAATCTTACTAACCAGTCAACAATATTCACTCCACCACCCTTCAGGCATTCCACAGCACACCCATCCATACCTGCAGCTTTCCCTGTTTTCATCTCCTTTACTGCCTTCTCCACTTGCTCCTTCGTGATCAAAGAATCATTCAACTCTCCCAACACATTTATTCCTTGCACCCTTCTATCTGCCACAATCTCAGCCACCCTTTCCTCCTCTACATTTAACAATCTTTCAAAATACTCTGCCCATCTCTTCCTTACTGCATCCATCTCAATTAACATCCTTCCATCCTCTGCTTTTACTCGTTCTTCCTTCCCAGACTCTCCCTTTCGCACCCTTTTCACCTCCTTCCAAAACATTTTCTTATTCTGTTGAAAATTCTCTGTCAGCCGCCTACCCCACCTCTCATCTGCTGCCACTTTAGCATCACGCACAGCCCTTCTCGCTCTCTCTCTCTCTCTCTCTCTCTCTCTCTCTCTCTCTCTCTCTATATATATATATATATATATATATATATATATATATATATATGACTGTACATACAGTTTTATGGTACACTGTTGTGTTGGTGGGGTGCCAGCTGCCTCCTGGCCCACACTACACCTCACTCCTACCTCCACCGCCACGCTTTGTCCCTCTATGGTCTTTCTGCTCAGGGGCCCCTAACGTCCCCCCACGTCTTCGTACTGAAGGGGTTAGCTTGTTCAGTATGACATTGCCTTTACCATTTAATCGTTCTACCGCCAGACGATTTGTTTTGCGAAGGAAAGAATTCTATAGAACTGAAAAAGGAATAAAAAAATAGTCCTCAATAACTCCTTCACGACGAGGAACCTTTTCATGTAAAAGAAATCGTTTAATGGAAGCAAGAATTAAAAAAAAAAAAAATGTCCTCGGGCTACAGGGAATTATGAAAGCTGTATATAAACCTTTCAGTCCGGAAAATCTCTCCTAAGCTGAATAAAAAACTCTCTGGAGACAGCAGCTATACAGTAGTGTGAGACGTGGCGCAGTGTCGTGGTGTGTAGTCAGGTGTTGCTTGTGGTGTGAGGTAGAGTGTGCTTTGAGGAAAAGACGTCGTCATATACAGTGTTTTATTCATTAACCTCGTCCCCCTTCTCTCCCCTCCACAACACCCCCACCACCACCACTTCCACCACCACCCTCTGCTGTGCTTTGATCATGGTTGGTCCATTGCGTCCCATCGCTGACTCGAATGATGTGCACTGCTCGATTCCGCAGTCCCACGATACACAAGTTAACATTGTCTTACTAGTCTCTGATGAGATTAATATAATTGCCTGAAGGAAGCAAGACATTTGATAAAATTAATAAGCAAGACTGGTGAAGGAGAGTAAGAAGAAAGTGGATGAAGAGTTTGGGAGGACTCTGAGTGTGAAATGGAGGGAGAGTAAGAAATTGTTTTGGAAGGAGGTAAAGAAAGTAAGGCAGTGTGAAAGGGGAAATAGTAGGGGAGTGAAAGATAGGAATAATAGATTGTTGGTGGAGAAGAGAGAGAAATTGAGGAGATGGAAGGAGCACTTTGAGGATTTGTTGAATGTAGAGAGTGAGAGCAGTGTGAGTATAAGTGGTTGGGGAATGGCTGGGAGAAGAAGAGATGAGAGGAGGAAGAGATCAGTAGGTCGGAAGTAGAGGAAGCGATGAAGAAGATTAAGCTGGGAAAGGCCCCAGGAATTGATGGAGTGTGTGGTGAAATGCTTAGGTATGGGGGTGAGATTGTTGTGGAGTGGATATGGAAGTTGTGTAGATTGGCTTGGGAAGAGGGAAGGGTTCCAGAGGACTGGAAATCAGGTATAATTGTTCCTCTGTACAAAGGAAAAGGGGAGAGAGAAGTATGTGGTAACCATAGGGGTATTTGCCTTCTTAGTGTGACTGGTAAAATATATGGTAGAATAGTCATTGATAGGGTTAGGCATATGACAGAGGAGCTAGTTGGAGAAGAACAAGGGGGATTTAGGAAGGGAAAAGGGTGTGTAGATCAGATATTTGTTCTAAGATGTTTTTGTGGAGAAGTATCTAGAGAAGGGAAGGAAAGTGTATGCTGCCTTCATGGACTTGGAGAAAGCTTGTGACAGAATAGATAGGCAAGGTATGTGGAAGGTATTAAGAATATATGGAGTGGAGGGGAAATTGTTGAGTGCTGTGAAGAGTATGTACGAAGGAGCTAGGGCTACAGTGCGAGTGGATGGTGAGCTGAGTGAGTTCTTTGATCTCAATGTGGGACTGAAACAGGGGTGTGTGATGTCTCCATGGCTGTTTAATATATATATGGATGGGGTTGTAAAGGAGATGCAAGGTAGGGCAGTGGATGTGGGGCTGGGCCTAATGAATGAGGGTGAGATTTGGAAGCTTCCGGTGTTGCTGTTTGCTGATGATACAGTATTGTTGAGTGAAGATGAATGGGAGTTGCAAGGTTTGGTGAATGAATTTGGGACAGTGTGTAGGAGGAGGAAGCTGAAAGTTAATGTAAACAAAAGTAAAGTTATGGTGTTTGAGAGGAATGAAGTCACAGAGTGTGCAGTGAGGTTGGATGGTGAGGATATGGAGAATGTGAGTGCATTCAAGTACTTCGGTAGTGTGATGAGTAAGGATGGAACTTTGGGGGATGAAGTACGTGAAAGGGTACAGCAGGGAAGAAAGGTTGTTGGTACACTGAAAGCCGTGATGAGAAATAGGGAGGTGAGTATGGAAGTTAAGAAGTCACTGCATGATGGTATTGTGATCCCTACCCTGACGTATGGAAGCGAGGCGTGGACCTTGCAAGAGGGGAACAAGTCAAGAGTGAGAGCAGTGGAAATGAGTTACTTGAGAGGAGCATGTGGAGTGACGTGGAGGGACAGGTTGACGAATGAAGAAGTGAAGGAACGTTGTGGGGTAGATGTGGATGTGGTTGAAAAGATTAGGAGAAATACACTGAGGTGGTTTGGACATGTGGAGAGGATGGAGAATGAAAGACTGACTAAGAGGGTGTATGTAGGAGAGGTGGAGGGAGGGAGAGGGAGGGGTAGACCGAGGATGAGGTGGAGGGATGGAGTTGAGAGGTATATGAGGGAGGGGGGGGTGAGTTGGGGGGAGGGTAGTCAATTGGTGGGTGACAGAGTGACTTGGAGGCGTTTTGTCTGCGGCCACCCTTTGCGGGATTAGGGCGTCGGGCTATAGATAGATAGATAGATAGAATAAGCAAGACATTGCATAAAATTAATGCCGTTTGCTTGTAAAATAGCATTCCGTTCTCTATATGTTCACCGCGCGTAGTTTTGCTCCCAGATTCAGAGCACCGTGAATCCATAGGCGTTATATCCAATGAGCCATCGTGACTCCTAAATTAGCAGTGTTCTTTTACAACTAGATTTATCCAACCATGAACTACAAGAAAACTTTCCTAAACTGACATAATATTCAAAAGTTAGCATTAACTTTAAGTGAAAAATACTTCATGACAGTTTTGTGATACCAACTCTA
Source organism: Coenobita brevimanus (assembly GCF_032717465.1). NCBI lineage: Eukaryota > Metazoa > Arthropoda > Malacostraca > Decapoda > Coenobitidae > Coenobita > Coenobita brevimanus. The sequence continues at coordinate 51,976,885 of NC_137033.1, read as the reverse complement.
ACATATGGAAGTGAAGCTTGGACGTTGTTGGAGGGACACAAGTAAAGAGTGAGAGCAGTGGAAATGAGTTATTTAAGAGGAGCCTGTGGAGTCACATGAGGAAACAGGCTGACAAATGAGGATATAAAGGAGCTTTGTGGTGTGGATGTGGATGCGATAGGAAGTGTTATGAGGAACACACTGAGGTGGTTTGGCCATGTGGAGAGGATGGAGGGTGAGAGACTGACGAGGAGAGAGTAAATGAGTGAGGTGGAGGGGGGCAGAGGGAGAGGGAGGCCGAGGATGAGATGGAGGGATGGAGTAGAGAGGTATATGAGAGAGCGGTGTGTGAGCTGGGATCAGGGCAATGAAATGGCGGGGGACAGGGCGACGTGGAGGCGATTTGTTTGTGGCCACCCCGTACGGGATTAAGGCGTCTGGAAATAGATAGATAGATCGATAGAGAGTATTAATAAAATACAAATAGCCATCGTACTGAAAAGATCAAATCCTCATCCAAGTAAAACTTTTTGGTGTTAACCAGAACACAGAATCATGCCTGAAAGTTATCAGAGCTGGAAGACGGTTTGAGTCATAACAACGGAAAGTAGGCTATTCCCCGCTGCTTACATAATATTACACACGAACCAATATTTCAGTCATATTTTAATGACTCGTATTCTTGCAGGCATCAGAGACTTAGAAATACTCTCAGCTCTTTTTTCCATAATGTTGTGTCATATTCTCATTTAGCAGTCTTCAAAGTGGCACATAATTTCTTGCCTTCACGACCAGAATATTTTCTTTACGAGTAACCTTAATATCTCACTAGCAAAGTAACGAGTTTGCTGAGAATCCAGTTTTTACCTAATCCGTAGGTTTGGCAGCACCACTCGTCGCTCAGTCTGATAACGTCGCAAAACGCCGTTCTTCCTCTTTTTGTGATTATGATTTGCCATCGGTCATTAGGTGGGTGGCTTCAGAAATTTCATACTAGCGTGCAGGAGAGTGGGGACAGTAACTCCACCTTTCAGGGTGCGGCTATCACTCACGTCTCAATGAAACTGATGCATTGAACATTGACTGTTACAACTGTAGCAGAAGCCATCAGAACTGCTATCGCTTTCATAGTCACTAGAATAAAGACTGAGTGCATTCCTATAAAACCTTGACAATGTAGCTGGCTTATCTAAAGCAGCTGCCAGTTTCAAAGTCTTCAGTCATAATGCTTTGTCAGAGTACCACAATGCTTTGACGTATTATGCAGAAGCAGAGATCGGACCTTTAAATAACTTGAGTTAGACCACTATTTGACAAAAATAAATGTAAAGTTGAAAAAATTTCACTCATTGAAGCCATATGAAAAATTGTGGTTGGAGAATGTCAAGGTAAGAAGTATATTGACTGTGGACCACTATGCTGTAAAATAAATCGTATAAGGATGATTTCAGAGACCACCTGCACCATGTACAAATACAGCTGTTATTGCCAATAAGTGATGCTTAGCGTGAGAGAGTGATTTCAACACAAATCCGGGTGGAATCAGATATACGTATACAAAACGCCAGAGAATCTCATCATAATATCTGCATACAGACCTGCTGTAAAAAAACTCAGACCCCCAAAATGCTGCCAGTAGTTGAATAGCATCTCCTGCTAGCAGCTAGACCAATGAACTGATGAGCTGAACACTGAACACTGAATAGATGAGCTGTATCACAATCGTATTTTATATTTATCCATCCATCCAATATCCAATCCTACGTTGCCCCATGAGAAGCTTAGGAGCCCGGGGCTAGATAAGTTGGTCCTGACATTTAAGATGAGAGTGGCCAGCCTCACTTATCCCTGAGTGGCATTACGGCAGCAATAAACCCCAACCACCCCTTGGATATAAACCTTCATTGGCTCAATCCGATTGGTGCGCCGTAATTGCCCACTAAACCACCAGGCGCCATAATTTGGTTATATGGTTACCACACAGTGTAGTAAATGATTTCCTGGTGTACAGGAAACCATTTAGCTTGTCACTCAGTGTAGAATCACCCATAGGCAGAAGGAGGAGGAAAGAATGACGGAAAGACAGAAGAGAGAGTGCAAAGCCATCCGTAGGCAGAACGACGAGGAAAGCATGCAGTAAAGAAAGACAGAAGAGGAAGAAAGGAAAGAAGGAAGGAAGAGAGGAAAGGGCAGACACCCGAGAGCAGCACTGCATCGAGTGTGTGGATGGTGAACGCCCCTACGTACAGTACCATATTTTTATCTTTGTATTTATGAAATATTTTCATTTTCTTTTACGCCAAATAACCAAATTAGCCAAGTTCAGTAGCTAGTCCGGTGCTAGCAGATAATGTAATGCATTTTAAAAAAGGTAACTAACATTTAACTTATTTCTTAGTCCAGTTACTGTGACTTTGTGTGATACTGATTTAAAATTATTATAAATTTGAGTTACGTGTTACAAACACACCAAAGAAACGAGTTGTGCATGTTATTTTTATTTTCAGTGAGCTTTTACAAATATTAGATAAAAGTTTGGAATGTAAAAAAAAAAAAAAGCCATATAAAGACATTTCATGAAAGCCAACACATTTTTATCTGGCTTTTTTTTTTTTCTGCCTAGTAGGCTAAATCTTGGGAAGTACTCGTCAGTGGCTCGTAAGGCAAGTAAATGACTCATACCCGTATAAAATTCATATATTTTTAATATCAACATACTTTACACCAGGTATATGGGGATAATGAAAGTGAAGTAGGCAAAATGGATCGCTAAGGAAAGTATTATAAAATGCCTAATTCAACGAGAAATCCTGTTATCAACGTTTCTTTGCCGTCACATGATCTATACTATCAACATTTCCATGCCGTGCCGTTACGTGGTCGAATGGTAGATGTGTATGTGTATGTATATGTGTACGTATTGTATGCATGTATAACTCCCCGACCCGACCCGCCCCCACATCAGTCAGTCCGGCTCCGTGATGGATGTGGATGTGTGCTGCTGTTTCCAGGACTGGCTGTGTCTGTTCCCCCACCACCTCCCCTGCCTCTCCGTCCCCCAGTCTCCCTCCTGCCCCCTTCCCCTCACCTCGGAAATCCATTACTTCCAAAATATGAACTCTTTAATTTAACAACAAAAGGTCCGTCAGTTGGCTGTTTATCAGTGAGCTTTTAATTACCTAACGAGCTTGGTGAAGGCCTTTGAGTAACTGTGTGTGTGGGTAGGTGGGTGGGTGTTACTATCATTATTTTTATTACCAATGTTATCGTAATCATGTTACTATCATTATTTTTATTACCAATGTTATCTTAATCATGTTACTATCATTATTTTTATTACCAATGTTATCGTAATCATGTTACTGTCATTATTTTTATTACCAATGTTATCGTAATCATGTTACTATCATTATTTTTATTACCAATGTTATCGTAATCACCTTACCATCATCTTTATCATTGCCGTATTTTCCATACGATTATTATTATTATTATTATTATTATTATTATTATTATTATCAAAAATTTTATTTTTGTTATCAATATTGTAGATATTTTCTGTTTTGGGTGTTCAGTAAAAACCTGCGTAATGCGTCTTAGCATTGACGGGTATTTGACCCTGGCCTATACAGGGCATCAATCGACGTATGACTGTATGGCACTAGCATACGAGCAGGGTTAAGCCCATGCCAGAAAGATTTTAAGAAAAAATGACGACCGTTCGCCTATAGTAACTACAATTGCTCATGGGCCCTTCGGGCCCTTCGGGCCCCTCGCACTTGCTCATGTGGGGGGCTCGCGCGTTTATGTGCTGTTCTAGTGTAACGCTGTCACTTGGATTTTTTGCAGCTAACCAATTGATCGTGTTATTTGCAGCTTCGGGAATGGAACCCAAGTTGTCCAAATGCAAGTCCGAAATACTTTAGTTGTACCTGTGGACAAAAAATTCAGGGCGCCAGGACCGGCGTTCTTTGGTCAAAATGGGATCGCTCATTAAATATAGTAAAAGTTATTCAATCGTGATGAGACCAAGTTTTTCACATCAGCAAAATTTTTGCGATTTGTGTGCCAATTTTGGTGCGATTTGAATGTGTAGTTTCGACTGCCCAAAATACACACACACACAGACACACGGCTACTGTTATAGTATAATAGATAAGATTTTGCAGGAAGGACAAGGAAAAGAGAGTGCAGTCTTGCCACGTCTTGTTCTTCCTGCACAAACAAATCTTAATTATGACAGGAAATTGATCATAAACCTCTTAGGGACTGACAACTGTGGGACACAGATGATCCAGGAGAAATGTTGGGGTGGAGGACAATGGGTGGGAGGATGGAAGTGGGTTGGTTTGAGGTGGTGGGATAAGGAGGACCACACAGGCGATGATGGGAAGGTGGATGGATGTGGGTTGGTGTGCGGTGACGGGATAAGGAGGACCACACAGGCGATGATGGGAAGGTGGATGGATGTGGGTTGGTGTGCGGTGACGGGATAAGGAGGGCCACACAGGCGATGGTATCAAGGTGGATGGAAGTGGGTTGGTGTGCGGTGACGGGATAAGGAGGACCACACAGGCGATGGTATCAAGGTGGATGGAAGTGGGTTGGTGTGCGGTGACGGGATAAGGAGGACCACACAGGCGATGGTGTCAAGGTGGATGGAAGTGAGTTGGTGTGCGGTGACGGGATAAGGAGGACCACACGGGCGATGGTATCAAGGTGGATGGAAGTGGGTTGGTGTGCGGTGACGGGATAAGAAGGGCCACAAAGGCGATGGTGTCAGGGTTAACACTGGCTTGATGGAAGGCAGACAGGGAAGGGTGGGTGGAGACTGCCAAAATATCATCACAGCGGCGGTAACGTGATGGATTTTGAACATGAAGCAGTATTATACGTATTGTTAACTGTCCATATGAACAATGTTCGTTTTTGTCGTCATATCTTATCTCACAATCGATCAGTCACAGAACATCACGAAAAATAGTCTGTTAAATATATTAGCTGCAGATACACCTCTCAGCGAGCGGCGGCATAGCCAGGCGTGTGCTAATGAGGCACGCACCATCTCACCCCCATTAAAATCTCAGTCATATCAGAAATGGGATGTCATGCGCATCCGCCTTCAGGTATTGGGCCCCCATTTACGAAGAAAAAAAATGAGACCATTTTCATGTTGTTAATTACACACATGCTTGTGAAGTGAGAGTGGGTGTTATAATGTTTTGACTGGTCCACGCGTGTGCTTGTTTGTTTGTTTCCCACTGAGTAACTTAACTCACACAGTTTTTAATTCGAGTTTAGCCAGACTTACAGGAAGGATTGAGGGTTAATCAAGGGGCTGACCGATTCTTATTGAGAACAATATGTTAATGGTCCAGGGCACAGGCTTAGGTCAGTGTTTGACCTATCACGGTCAACTTAAACAGTAGCTGATATAGAAAAAAAATTGTGAAAGAGTTGGAGACAGGCAAGAACGAAGTGATTCGATTGTGAGAACAAACAGTCAAGTTCGCGGGGCAAGATCAAAGGTCGACCCTTGTGTCTCTGAGTGAACAAAATAAGTAAAACAGTTGTGATCTAATCTGGACGAAATTCTGGTGAAAGTGTTGAGGTTTAGCCAAGGGAGGAGGGGGTGACCTGCGGTTTTTCGCGGGAGTAGTGATATCATCGGATTGAAGAGATTATTGTAGATTTTACCAATCACAACATCACACTCTAGCTTCGCGAGTGCAGGTGCACTGCTATAGGCGGATTTTTTAACATGAATGGAAGCAGGAACCAAAAGCAAAAAGTCCGCAAAGACTGTTCCCTCCAAGAAAAAATAAAAACAAGATAACAGGAGCCAGATTCCAGTTCCGTTCATTTCGAGATGCCTGGACACGCTGTCCTTAAAAGATTGAAGGTCATAGCATTAAGAAATACAGACAGATGAAGACAGTTCCAGAGGGGACCTGTTGCATACTTAAAGGATTGGGAGTAACATTTAACTCTCGCATTAGAGTTGGACAGAAAAGGGATGAGAGTTTGCTCCTAGATGGGTGCTACGCGTCTGCTGTAGTGGTGGAGGAAAAAGCAGACAGTTCAAAGGAGCAGTGACCACTGAAGTAGCAATAGAAAAGAGATAAAGATACAACACTGTGGTGAAGAAACAGAGGTTGAAGGGAACCAGTACGAGGAAGAGCGATAATGAGACGAAAAACCTTTAACTCCACCATGTCGAGAAGAGCTGTTTGTGGGGAGCCTCCCCACACATGGGAGTTGTACTCTACAAACGAAAAAAAAAACGTATAGTGTCAACACGTGTGCAGGGGTAAAGAAGGCACGGAGTTGGCTAAACTCACGTAATCTCTTAGAAGCAGATTTTTACAAGAAAAGTAATATAATCTTTTCAAGATAAATCCTGGGAGGATGAAATCTTAAGTATGTTCAAAGATGATACAGGACTGAGCTGGAGATTGTTAAAAATTAGAGATATTGATGGGTCCAGAGATGTAAGAGCTGAGCTGCTGATGCATTAAAAAGAACAAAATTACTTTCGCCCCAATCAGAGGTATGAGCCAAGTCAAATTTTAAGTGTGCCATAGCCTCATCCTTTGTTTTTTGAAATAACTAATGAGATGGACACTGCAGGAAGCAGATGGAAAGGTGAAGAATGAAGTCATCAGTGCATGAGTGGATAGGGTTAGCTGCATAGCTTAGAAGGTTATCGGTGAATAGAAGGAAATGAGTTGGTGATAGGACAAAACCCTGAGGAACGCCACTCTTGATAGCTGAAGGAGAATAATGATGGCCTTGTACAACAGCAGCTATAGAAAACCAGAAAGAAAGTTAGAGACGAAGGCAGAGACAGAAGAATAGAAACTGTAAGAGGGCTGTTTGGGAATTAAAGGTTTATGCCAGACTCGATCGAAAGCTTTGAGATGTCAAGTGCAATGGCAAAGCTTTCACCAGAGTTCCGAAAGGAGGATGATCAGGAGTCTGAAAGATAGGTGAGATGATCACCAGTGGAACATCCTTGGCAGAATTCATACTGATGATGGAAAAGAAGGTTATGATGGGAAAGGTGCTTCAAATTTTTGTTGTTAAGAATAGATTCAAATCTTTAGAATACAGAATTTTAAAGCCATTGGACAGTAGTTTGAGGGCTGGGAATGGTCACCCCTCTTTGGGACAGGCTGAATGAGAGCATACTTCCAGTAAGAAGAAAAATTACAAGTTGGCGGGCAAAGGTGAAACAGTTTACCCAGACAGGGTGTATGCACAGAAGCACAGATCTTGAGGACAACAGGAGGAACCCCATGAGGTCTGTATGTGCCTTGTTAGTATTAAGGACTGTGATGGCAGAAAACACTCAACTGAAGACATTTTAATGTCAGCCATGAGGAAGTCTGTGGAGGGATGGGGGGGGGGGAATAGCACCGGAATTGTCTAAAGCAGAATTGGAGGAGAAAGTCTGAGAGAAGAATTCTCCTTTATCAGTAGATGCAACAGCTACAGAGCCATCAGAGTGGGGAAGAGAAGGGGAAAATGATAAAGTTGTTAGAAAGGTTTTTGGCAAGATGCCAGAGGGGACGAGAGAAATTTGAGTCAGAGAGTTCAGAGCATTTAGTACAATTGAAATTGCTTTTAGCAGAGCGAAGGACAGACTTAGCACGGGTTCTGGGCAAAGACATAAGTGAGATGAGATATAAGGGTGGATTGACTCCGGTATCTTTTGTAAGCTCTCTCCATGTTGTGGACAACATTAGAAAAAAGTGTGATTAAACTTTTTGTTTTTTTACATTAGTCTCAGGATAAGAGAAGGGAATATATGGTTCCATGCCTGAGAGAATAGCCTACGTAATGCACAAGGCACGCTCAGATGGCTCCTGGCCATGGAAGCAGTTTATCATTCCAGGCAAAATCAAAGAAGTACTGCCTAAGAACCTCCTAATCAGCAGCTCCAAATTCCCACAGCTGTCACTTCTTGGGAAGGTCCATAGACCTTACTTTTTTTTTTATGCAAGGAAGAAGGAACCAAAGGCCAAGAGCCCACAAACCGTTCCTTCTGAGAAAAAGAAAAATACAAAAGAGAGCCAAATTCAAGATCGTTCTTTTCAAGATGCCTGGACACACTGCGTTTGAAAGACTGGAGATCACAGGCAGTAGGAAATACAGACAGAGGGAGACAGTTCCAGAGTTGATCTGTTGCATAATGAAGGACTGGGAGTAACAATTAACTCTTGCATTAGATAACTGGACAGAAAAGTGATGAGATTTTTTTTTTTTTAATGTGTCCGACTCCGGGCATAGGCTTCACAGCCTGCCATCAAGGCCCAGCAGTCCTCCCACATACCATACACCTGTACATGTCACCACTTCGGCGCTAACACCCACCGTCCATATTGAATATAAGTTAGGGCTGTCTCATACAGGACTGGTGTATTGGTATTAGCGGGGGTATGTTTACGAAATGTCGGCGGGTCTTCTGGTAGATCAGTAAAGCCTGATTTAATGATATTCAAATCCTTAAACTGTTCCCTGCCCCAGCGGGGATTTGAACCTGGGTCCGTTAGAACTGCATGCCATCTCTCTACCGATTGAGGCACCGCCTTTGTTGCTAGACGGGTGCTACGCGCCCATCGTAGAGGTGGAGAGATACAAGCAGACAGTGTAGAGGGGCAGTGACCATTGAAGTAGCTGTAGAAATGAGACAAAGGTGCAGCAGCGTGGCGAAAGACAGAGGTTGAAGGTAGGGTATGAAGAGGAGTGTTAATGAGACGAAAAGCCTTTGACTCCACTCTATTGAGAAGAGCTGAATGTGGGGAGTCTCCCCACACATGAGAGTTGTACTCTACGCAGGGGCGATAGGGGTGCTAGGACGAGTCAGAGTGAGAGGGTTGTAATCAGAGGAGTCCAGTGGAGAGAAAAATTAACAGCATAAGCAGAAGCAGAAGGATTTGTTTTAAGTAGAAAGTCAGATATGTTGGAACTCTCTCCAAGGTAGTCAGGGTTACGGGTAGATTGCTGTACAAGCGGCTGTAGGTCACTAAGGATAGAAATGATGTGGTTCACCAGGTGGATTAGCGAAAGTTGAGGAGAGCCAAAGATCGGCGTGAACATTGAAATCATCAAGAATGGAGATTTCAGAGTGTGGAAGAATTGCTTGGATGTGTTCCATCTGAGAAGTAAGATAATCAAGCGATTTTTCATAGTCAATAGAATTATGGGATAAGTCCACAACACATACTGTATATATTTCTTCAGGAAATGACAGGATAGACGAAGTCAGAGAGTATAGATTTCAGAAGATTCAAGTTCAGGAAACGAGAGCAAGATATGTTGTTGTGTACATATACACAATAGCCACCTCTGGCTTTGAACTAGTATAGAGAAAGTAGGAGGATAAAGAGAAGGGCTTGCTATTAGTCGCCTCAGACAGTAGAGCCTCAGTGATAAAGAGAAGGTGAAGTTTAGAGGAAGAGAGGTGTTGTTCAACAGCCTGAAAATTAGAGGAAAGGCCATGAATGTTGCACAAGTGAATGAAAGGTGAGTCATGTGGTGGTTCCATGCATCTCTTGGCCATCACTGGGGAGGGGCGGGTCACAGGTGGTGGGGGCATTTATGTTCCCCGTTACCCCGTCCCCGGGGACCCCGAGGCTAGGCATTGAGATACCAGTTTTCATTTTGGGATAATAAGTGTGGTGTGTATTGTGCATGTATAATGGTGTTGACAGTTAGCAGAAAATTGTATAGGAGAGTATGCTGGTCAACTCTCTGTGTTACTAAAACAGTGAAAAGGTTCAGCAAAGAGGATAGTCAGAAGCAAGTTCCGAGGGATGATGAAACGGTAACTCCAACTTCTCCTTTCATCAGCTTTACATCCACCTTAGGAGTACTGCCCTGTTCGACTGGTGCTACAGTCCACCCCCAAGGTAACGCAGATATTACTAGTACATCCTATCCGCCCTTGCATCACGAACATGTGTGTAATGATATCATGTATCAGAGTGGGTAACGCAGATATTACTGGTGTATCAGGTAAATATGATGGGGATACTGTGTGAAATGGTGGTGCAGGACAGAAATATTCCATCATTCCACATGTTAATTAATTCCAGCTTAATGGCCTTTCCAGAGGCTCCTCAAAGCCATTTCATGCCTGCACCTCAAATTACTGAAATGTAGTCGGTTTCAATGCTATAACTTTTCCAGGAGGATATAAATAATTAGATTAGGTTAGGGTAGGGTAGGTTAGGATGTGTCGATTATATTGGGTTAACTGCGTCTCTATTTTTATGTTAATCCGTATGAAACCACTGTTTCGATTATACGGTATTATTAAATACGTTATTATTAAACATAGGGAAGGCGGAACCTCTTGAAGTGGTTAATTGGTTGCTCTCCATCATTTTAATCTTAATGGTTTGGGAATGGAAATCTGAATTACGAAAAACGTCATTGTACTGAACGGGAGTCTGGTGTTGCATCAGTGTCACTGGGTGTAACGTTTGCCTCCTGTATTAGATTCATCAATGTTCTCCTCGTGTCATGTCGATAAAAATTCAGTTCCGTATTGTTGAAACATTTCCATTTCACGATTGAGCCGATACTGATTTTTTTTTCCAACAAGGGGTCAGCCATTATTGCGTGTGTCACATTCACTTGATCGCCTCAGTTAAGTTCAGTCTCATATCAGCTCAGCACGTGATAATTACGGCAGCTGTTTTTTTTTTTTTTTTTCCGTTCTTTCTTTTCAGTGCATTCACTCAATTTATATATTCCCACTGCCTTCCGACAGTTTTATTCACATTGGCGGATATTGTCTGGTATCACTGAAGTCAAAACAGCGGGGACTAAGAAGGTCTGAATTAGGGGGACAGCATGCACCACGGTTGGAATCCAAGAGGTAACTGGAGATTTTACTGTCCTATAATCTCTGCCAGGGATGTTGGTGATCGCTTACGGCTTAATTGACATGGCTTAGGGTGGCTTAACTTGGGCACATCCTTGACTTGCATACTTCAAGGCCCCTAGAGTAGTAATAAAGGAGTGTGTGTGTGTGTGTGTGTGTGTGTGTGTGTGTGTGTGTGTGTGTGTGTGTGTGTGTGTGTGTTAACGAGACGATGTATGGAAATTATAATTATGTCGTCTAAGAGATATTCGGTAAATTGACCCGTACTATACCCCCGTAAATAAATGACATTTGCATATAAATGAAATTAAATTCAGGGCTCTTTTTCCCCGTCACATTTGTTTCTCTCTCTCTCTCTCTCTCTCTCTCTCTCTCTCTCTCTCTCTCTCTCTCTCTCTCTCTCTGGGAAGGTGAGAATTGTGAACGTCGTGTGTAGGGTTGCGAGAGGCATGCCGCAAAAGACCTGGGACGAGGTCATAGAGTGTGACCTCTGGGATAAGGGACTGGAATGGGAGGCTGCCAGAGATCGAGCAATGTGGAGAGCCGTCATTAGGCGACCAGGGCCAACGCATGCAAGCACTTTGGAACCTTTCTAAATTATTCAACCAATAGATCATCATCATCATCATCATCATCATCATCCCACGAACAGGTTACCTCCGAAGTTACTGTGGAGTGACATGAAGATTTGGGTGTAAGGGTTGATGTGCTGGTAAATCACCGTGAAACTCTGAGGTGTTTGTGCCATATGGGGCGAAGAGCGAGAGACTGACTAGGAGTGTGTATTAGAGTGGAGTGGTTGGCAGGAGGAAAAAAGGGGGACCGGGAACAAGATGGAGAGAGGGGTCTTTACTGATGAGGGACACTAAATGCTTGAAGGTCTAGTTGTTTAGCCCACCCACACGGGATGCGGCGTCAGGAGAGAGAGAGAGAGAGAGAGATCAGGTAGGTTGTTATAATTATTTACCTGCTAATGTTCACTGTAGTTGGGCTGATTATACATGACTGAACTGGTTCAGTGCTACAGCGTGAATACAAAGTTGCAGTTGCATGAAGTTAAATGAATCTCAGTTATGAAGTAGGAATGAGCCTCCTTGTTACTAGTTAAATCAACCCTTCCATCTGACTATGGCTGGCAATTGACTGGGCTGAAAGGGGTTGGGATCATTGTTTGTTTAGAATAAATATCATGTCAGAATATTATCTATTCACTTCTAAATACAGCCATTGGCAATACATGAATAATTTCTGTGGTACAAGTGTGGACGTACTGAATGCTGTGTTCTTTTACCGGCTGTGGTAGTCTGAGTGGCTGTGTCTGGGGGTGGCAGTAAGGCTTGTATTCTGACTGGCGTTAGGGATTTTATAACATTCCTCTTTTTGCGGTTTATTTTGATGATGATAATGATAGTACAGGCCTATTATCTTAACTTTGGTAGCTTCGGAATGTGGCAGTAATGAGTTTTGATTTCACAGTTATCAGTAGTGGTCATGGGAGAAATACATTATACCGACAAAAGGTAACTGGCTGTACTATGAAGCTGCAAAAATTTTAGCAGTACCTTCAAAATGGCCAAGTAGGACCAAAGGTGCTGTATATTCACAGTTTAAAACATAGGCAACTCTGAGCTGTTGCAACCCTCCATCTGACCAAGCACATACCCTCCGCCTCCCTGCACACCTAAGCCCATAACTGCCCTTACCCCCCTCACAATCTTTTCTTTTAAAGGTGGGCGTAAGGACAACGCCTTAAGGACACATATCCTGGGCCCTTCAGATTCCTTGCACAAGTCACATTGAAATTTCTGGAAAGTTATTTTTTTTTTTACCTTGTCATTATTTTCAATAAAACTACTTAAGACACAGATTCTACCTTTCACAAGGCACCATTTCACTATAAGACATATCTATGTGAAATTTCATCATTGTAATGAATACTTCTCAGTTCTGGCCCGGAAACGAAATTTCTACGCCTGGTCAGCCACCCTGCCGTCCAACTCAACGGACGGACACCTATTGATCCCAGTGATAACAACACCCTCCTCTGACTTTGTCAGGTGGAAGGTAAAAATTTCATCATGCGGTCACTGTAATCTTTTCTTTTTGGTCAAACGGCGGTGGACCAGTACCACAACTAGAGTAGTACACAAAATCATGTTTGCATGAAATTAAATAACCTAGATTGGAATGAGTCTCCTTGGTTATTAGTCAAAGCTACCAATTATCCTGACTACACCTGGCCACCAGCTGAAATTAGACAGGTTAGGGATCATTGTTATGTTAGAAAGACACTCTGCAGTGTATTTATAAGAGACAGTAGTTACATTTTGGGTGTCAGTGTCTGTGAGTTAATGTTTTCTTTTTTGTCCCCAACAGACGAGTACCCGGCGGCCATCCAGAGGGGTTTCAACCTGTGCTGGTGGAGCCTCGCCCTGCCCGCTTCCACCCTCGCCTCCATCGCTGCCGCCTGCTTCCACCCACATGGTGACATGAGGAGGTGTAGGAGGACTACTGGACCTTGGGATAGGTGACTTCCCCCATGAAATAGGCCCTGAGCCTTTGCCCAAAGTCGGACACGTAAAAAAAAAAAAAAAAAAAAAAAAAAAAAAAAAAGATAAACTCACACACAAGCATATATTTCAATATTTTATCCCTGTTTCCCCACAGAGCTGAGATATTTCCTTTTCCTTGGGTCTGAAATATATCCTTTCTTCCCCTACGGGCTCGTATGGTAAAGCTTGTTTTCGTTTCCCTTGCACATATATAAACTCAGACATTAACCATCATACACTGCAGCATATATTACTCTTGTGTCTTCTGAAACTGAATAAGGTTCTTTCTCTCAGATATCATTTACCACTCCTCCTCTCCCTCCTCCAGTTATTGTATTTTTCTTTTGATATGAATTGTATCCCTCTTCCTTTCTCGTGGGGTCCAGTTTGTTCCCACATCATCTGCACTCAAATATTTTACTTTTACGTCCCCTGATTCCAACTTGTATCCTTCTCCTTTGGTATGAATAATATCCCTCTTTCCCTGTCATATTTAAGTTATTTTTCCATCTCCACCCTTCATCTAAGACTCAGTTCTTACACCTATCAACCCGACAAAATCTTCCACAGGTGTACCCACTAATGTTTAATAATATTCAGCTTAATCCTGCATCATCCTTGAACATGCTTGGGGTTTCATTTACTCGGAACTTATCTTGGAAAGATCACATTACATCTCTAGTAAAATCTGCTTCCAAGAGATTGGGTGTGCTAAGCCGACTCCGCTCTTTCTTTACCCCTGCGCAATTGTTGACTCTATACAGGGGTTTTATCCGCCCCTGTGTGGAGTACAACTCTCATGTGTGGGGTGGCTCCCCACATACAGCTCTTCTCAATAGGGTGGAGTCAAAGGCTTTTCGTCTCATTAACTCTCCTCCTCTTACTGACTCCCTTCAACCTCTGTCTCTTCGCCGCACTGTTGCATCTTTATCTCTTTTCTATCGCTACTTTAATGGTCACTGCTCCTCTGAACTGTCTGCTTGCATTCCTCCACCTCTACGACGGGCGCGTAGCACCCGTCTGGCAGCAAACTCTCATCCTTTTTCTGTCCAACTCTCTAATGCAAGAGTTAACCGTTACTCCCAGTTTTTCATTTATGCAACAGGTCAGCTCTGGAACTGTCTCCCTCTGTCTGTATTTCCTGCTGCCTATGATCTCCAGTCTTTCAAACGCAGTGTGTCCAGGCATCTCAAAATGATCGGATCTTGAATTTGGCTCTATATTGTATTTTGTTTTTCTCTTGGAGGGAGCTGTTACTGCGGGCACATGGCCTTTGGTTCCTTCTTCCTCGCATAAAAAAAAAAAAAAAAAATACACAAACTTCCCCAGTTCCCCGTCCTAGGCTGGTTTTATTGTTAATTCCTTTTAACCAGAATTACTTTCTTTTCCTTTGATCTGAATTGTATCCTTCATCCTTTCTTGTTTGCTTCCCTCTTGGTTAGTTCTCTCTTGTTCATTTCTTTATCTATTCCTCTCAAGCCTAGTCTTCTTCCTTTCGTCCTCTGGTCTGAGTTGTATCCCTCCTCCACTTTTCCTGTGGTTCATTTATTTCCATTTTCTCTCCTCGTTTGTGCCTGAATTTCTGTGGACGCGCAAGAGTAATAATTCTTGTTCTTCTTTTTCCTTTTGACCGTAGATTTGTCTTTGTCTGGCTGGCTGTTCCGACACATTATAGAACAGGACTGGGATTAACCAGTAAACTTAGCTCCTTCAATATGATGAAGTAGTTTTGTAGCTTATTCTTGCTGCAACACACGATTTTCCTCAGTTTCGGATTAGTGAAGGCTACATCAAACTCTTTTAGTTAGAAAAGTCTTTCTTAACAGATAAAACGGTCTGCTGGTAACAAGATTAATATAAAAAGAAGTCGTTGCACTCAGGTAGTTAAACTGCCTTCGCATCCCGACTTTCCACAAGAGTCAAGTCCAGTCGTGTCCCTGCGTGAGTCCCCAGTCCAGCAGTCGTTAATATATGTGTAATTCTCCAGAGACTGTTCACACCAGGGCAATCATTCTGTTTCGAATAAGTCATCGTTTACACCAAACGAGTCAAGATGAGTCATAACTCGTCTTGACTCTCCATTCCAGTTCACATTCATGTGTATGTAATTTTACAGAGAGCATTCACACCGGGAGAGTCGTACTTGGAATGAGTAGGATAAAAATAAAGAGGAACGCCATTGTCTTTAACCAGATTATCTTTATTGATTACGTTTCGAAACCCTCGTGATTTATTATCAGAGCTTATTCAGAATGATAGAATGAAATATAATTGTAATATCAAAACCTTTGTAAAAAGGAAAAATAATTTCCTTTTCTTTAAAATAAAGTAAAATAAATAGTCACTATTGCTCCCAGCAATTGTTTGGTTCTCCCAGTCGTTTTTTTTTTTTTTTAGCTTGAGAGATTTATCAAACTGTTGGAGCTAGATATAGCCTTCATTAACCTCTTCACTCCATGGGTTCTCTCCCAAACTGAAAATAAAAATCGTGTGGTAGTGCACAGAAAAAACAAAGTCCTTAGTAAAGCGGTTAACATGTTCATTATGATTTTTGTTCTTGCTACCGCAAAACTTTTTTTTTTTTTTTTTTTTTTATAGAGAGCGAGACCTCTTAGAGCCGAGGGCTTAACCTTTCGGTCCGATGACATTTTCCTTCGTTATGTTTTTCATGCCACCAGTGATCAGTCACTACTTCAGTGGCCACTGCTTATTTGAACTCTCAGCTTGCATCCCTCATCCATTAAGGCGGGCGCGTAGCACCGGTTTAGCAAAACAGTCTCACCACAAACTTGCCCAGCTCCATATAGCAAGACTGGGGAAGACAGTTTCAGAGATGACCTGTTGCATACATGAATGAGTGAGAGTATGGGTTAACCACACTCATACTCATTCATGTATGCAACAGGTCATCTCTGGAACTGTCTTCCCGAGTCTGTATTTCCCTCTCCCCGTGACACCTAATCTTGTAAACGCATCCAGGCATCTGGAAATAAAATGTTACTGAGTTTGTTTTTGTTCTGTCCCGGTTTTCTTGGAAAGGACAATTCTGCTGCCTTTTTACCTTTGGTTCCTTCTTGTTTGCATATACATACATACATACATATATATATATATATATATATATATATATATATATATATATATATATATATATATATAGATAGATAGATAGATAGATAGATAGATATATATATATATATATATATATATATATATATATATATATATATATATATATATATATATATATATATATATATATATATATTTCACTCATCTTAGGACAGATCAACTATAGTGAAGGGGGATATGATGACTTTAGTATCTGTCTTCTCCAGTCCGATAAGTCTCTGGAGCTGAATAAAAATGTTTTGAAGTTTGAGTAATAGAATGAAGATTACGTCTTGGGAGTGAAGAGTTTAATTATGTTTGCCTAATCACCCTTGTTCGAAAAATCTCCCTTACGCTGAATAACTTAGACAGTCAGTAGCAAGAATATAATAGTAAAATTAATGGTTATGGAAGGTAAAATTTACTTTTTCCTCCCCCATCCCTGGGAGTTGGATATTTGCTTCTTCCGTTTGCGGGGAACTCGCCAAACTTTTATCCTTATACGTATATTCTCTCCTAGACATTTTGCTGCCACTTTCAGCCTTACATTTTAAGTCTGTTTTTTCGTCATGACACAAGATCTCTTTAGTATGTTTTATTATTATACTGGTTTGGTATCTTCTTGCTTGGCGTCATATTGTCTGTTACAATAAATCGTGTCCTGTTTGAATAATATTTTATTATTTACTGCATTATCATAATTTAGTTTTCAGCAGCACATGTGACTCCTTAGCATCCCCTCGGACACCTACTGTACCATCATCATGCCAGTACCATAGTCAGGTGGAATGTTACGTATCCAGAGGTGGAACTCTGTGTGAACATGTATTATTTAAGTGAATGTATATGTGTTTTTACTCCGTTTTAGTGATGGATCATTTGCTAGAGGAAGAACCAGGTTTGAAAACTGCCGTATTGTCCTGAGGAAATGATGATTCACAGCTACAGGAAGAAACATGCTGAAAATCGACTTCATCTAGACAGTAAAGGTACAATGAGTGATGGTATATTGCAGCGAGAAGCAGGCTTGATAATACCTATAATCTAAAAGGACAAGGCCTAATTGTAGTGAAAAATTTACCTATTTAAAATCTCTGGTAATTTCGTGTTCGTCACTGTAAACCCCACGTACAGAGTGTGAAGACAGAGACTTCCTCCGCTTGACATTGTTAAAGAAATGCTTATTTTTTATTTGTAGCCTTTGAAAATATACCAGCTAGCATCATCTGTGTTGGTAGCACTGACGAAAGCCTACTGTAGTGTTCGTTTATGGCGATGACAATTTAAATGTTCTGCTGATTTCGGGTTATGTTTTCGTCAAAGTCCAGTCCTGGTACTTGCCATACATATTATTAATGCTGTTTGCTGATTATTTCATTCAGCCCAGGGTAGACTTCAGAGTGCAAGGTTTAGATGCAACCTTCATTATACCCCTCTTTACGAGACGTCTCCCCTAAGCTGAGTAGAAACATGCCCGTAACCACCTTGAGGCAGACGAGGCAGCCGCCTCGTCTGGCATCTCCTCTCCTCCTCCCCTCCTTTAGCAGCCTGCTCAATCCACCCCCACCCCAAAGTCCAGGGACTTGTTCTGATCGCGTTCATAACTTTAAACTGATCCCTGTCATTCTCAACCCGCAGTGCTTCATGATTACTACTAATTACATAATAGTTGGTTATAGAAACATTTCAGTTATATTAAGGGTAATGAGACAGACCAACTAGTCTTTAGTGTCATTAGAGTAAAATTTAATTGAGCGTCTGTAGTCACTACGATGCAGCAACCAACACTTGCTTCATTACTGTTTAACATGATGCCAATAATCCTTTCTAGCATGTATGAATATGCCGTATTGCAGAACACATATAACTGAATGCAGTGCACCCAACCACTAAAGATGGCATTAATAAGAACATACAACTGTAGTAACATTTTTGAAAATTTCCGAGTTACTTAATTTAAATCTGTTCAGATTAAAATTGCGTTGTTTGGTGCTAGGGTTAAAAAAAAAAAAAAAAAATCGGAGGGAGCATGCCCTTGGACCCCCTAGTAGGGCTGTGTTCGCCTTGTCTGTTTTCAAGTCCTGGTTACAGCCCTGAGAAACATCTGGAAGTAGCAAGAATTAAAATAAAAAAGTCACTAGATTCAATGGGTTAAAAGGCTTCCTAGCACATCATCATTGACGATTTAGTTTTCATACAGAGCGTTATTGTTCTTTCTGTATGTTATTGGTCTTTAACCCCTCGAGCGTCAAGATATTTTTGTATTTGTACCAAGACCTGACTGCTTCATTTAGCTTCGGGGAGGCGCTTTTGTTGTGGCGGAATTATTGTGTATTGTTTGTAACCCCATCATTATGAGAGACCATCAGTTAAAATAAAACAATGTGGAAGTAGAAATGCTGTATAAAAGACTCCCTCAGACCGAATTGGTTGGACGTCTCCACCGATTCCATTACTGTCACACAATATAATACAAACCTGGGATTCGAAGGAATGTACTGGTAATATCCAGGTACCAGGCAGCTTCCTTAACTAAAGACAATATGGCTGTTAGCCCAGAATTGACTCTGGTACCAGTATCTCTTCTCTTCCAGTTTGTTTTGCATATTCATATTATCTTATATGCAATTTTTGAAGTCTGTGTCGGTTAAAAAAAATATATATATTTATTGATACACAAATTAATGATAAACGAGTATGAAAAAAATAGTACACTGACGATGAGATGCTAACCATCCTTCAAATCTGATGACAGCGCTACCGTTAATGTTCTTTCGTTGGTCTTCAAGTAGAAAATGGGTTCCTGATAGGCTACATTTACTGGTAAAATGCTTGTTTATGTGTAGACTTTTCCCCTTAATATTACCAGTAGCTGCCTGTGTGATAAGGATATTTTTGTGTTATTTATAAAAGTTTGGAGTTGTGTTTCCCGCTCTAAAACATAATTGCTAAATGTGTGCTTTTTTACTCTCCTTCATCTTGTTTCATGAGGTAGATGGGGACACCCACCATCCAGTTACTTGATATAGCTCATTCTTCAGACGACTTCACAGAGTAACAAACCAGAAGTGAGTCCTCGAAATACGAAAACCCAAAGTACGAATTTTCGATGGTACGAAATCGATTAATATAGGACAAATTCCACAGTACGAAAATATGTCTCGATACGAAAATCGATACTCGATACGAAAGGAAATGCAGAGATAGCCAGATTATCCAGACTATATGATGTGAAGAAGTGCCTGAATAGTCTGAAATCACGATTTATCAGGTGGAAATAAAACAAGTACTGTTAGATTGATTTATTTACCAGTAAATGTACAATGAAAGACACAACTATCTTCCCAGTTCAGTCTGAAGAAAATTTACACCAGGCAAAATATAATGAAAACCATGTTTCTACTAGTGCGTGTTTCAAATGGTTCGATTTTTCCACGCTATATTCGTCAGACTTTGGGGAGATACTTGTGTCTTTCATTCTACAGTTGAAGCAGCAGAAAGACCTTACCAATTCAATTCATAATCCTCCAGCTTGTTTCTGTAATTTTCTGACAACTTTCAGTTTGGCAAATTACTTTTTCTTGCTGAAAAATTTCCTCCCCGTTATTATCTTCACTTTCCCCTAAGATCGTTTCCAGCGCGGTGGAAGAAACTCAACGTGCTCAAAGGTGGATATCGTTTCCCAATTTCCCAACTGGAGGTTAGGTTAGGTTAAAATTATTAGGTACAGATAAGCTCGGTTAGGCCAGGTTTAGTTAAACACTTAGGGACTAACAGTCCTTTCTGCCATTATGTTAAGGAAATAAACAAGAGTTGTCGCACCAGAACAGCTAAAAATGACGAGGAAACAGATTTAATAAGAAACATTTACTGTATTTACCAACCCAGATATAAAATGAAAAATATAAAAGACTATTAGGAAGAATTTATTTGGTAAGGTGCTTTTACTGCTTAAAGTAAAACATATGTTTCGCCCCCTTAACGGCTGTGGGTTCAGATATTTGCGTGCTCCCGTGGTCGGCCTTGGGACCATTTTTTCAAAGTTCTAAAATCAATTTCTTTTCTTACATATGTGAAAAAGACTCGTCTGGCTCACCTGGCTTTTTTTTTATTATTATTATTTTTTCCCCTAAACCCATCCTGTGATTTGCTATGATTCGTGTAAGAATTAATAAAATTAGGATGCGTGTTACATCAGCATGTATACATCGGCCGAAAACATCTGGGACGAAGTGAACTGTGAACGCCAGACTGCTTGAGGTGGTAGAGTAGGGTCGTGTAAACACACCAGTGACCCTCATTCCCTTCCCATAATTGCTCGCATTTTTTTATAGCTCACCCTGAACAACGTCTTATTGTACTGGTGTCAACATCACTGACACCAGTACAATAAGACGTTGTTCAGGGCCAGCAGCTATGAAAGCAATAATGGAATACATTATTGTTTGTATCAGTCCTCTCTCTTTCACACATACACATAAGAACAAACAAAAGAATGAGCAGTAAATGCACACTAACTCTAAGGTGCAGAAATAACTGTGCTCAGTCGCTGGGAAGAGTGATACCAAACGAAGAATGAGGGACTGAATGCTAACAAACGAGAACATGTGGGACAAAAGTCATTTTTTTCTGATTAGCAAACATTTTTGTTCCATGTCGTCTCTTAAAATTGTAAAACCCATAATCTTTCGTGTAAGCATACAGCCTAAAGACCTTACCAATTCAGTTCATAATCGTATAGTTTGTCTGTTATATTTTTCTGACTATTTTGGGGGTTGTAAATTATGTTCTCTTGCTGAAAGAAACTTACTCAAAGTTAGGGCACATGTAACATAAGCATGTAAACACCAGCGAATACATCTGGAGTGTACAGAACGCCTGACATGGGATGGTAGAGTAGGGTCATGTACACACACCAGTGACCTTCGTTCCCTTTCCGTAATTGTTCGCAGTTTTTTTATAATGCTCTAACTCAACGTCATTGACACCGAAACAGTGAAGTGTTGTTGAAGGCCGGCAGCTATGAAGGGGTTGATTGAATACTGTATGAAAAATTCAAAATGGGAGCGGTGCATAGCGCCACACTCGCTTGTCGAGAGAAATCGAACTAACCCCTCTCTGGTAAACAAATTTTTGCGCGCTTCTCAGTTGAGCCCACATCCTCCTCTCCTCACAGCCTCGCTGTACATAAGGATATTTTCTCAGCCCTTCACCTTTTCGTATTGTTTCGCCATGCCTCCCAAGCCCCTGCATCATCTTCAGCATTGGGGGAGCCCGCTGCAAAGAAGCAGCAGCACCGTACTCTAATTCTGGAAAGGAAATTGGAAATTATAAGACCCCATGAGGAGGGGCAGGGTGTCTCGGAGATTGGGCGTGCTTTAGGCCTTGCTGTTTCCACCACTGAGACTGTGGCAAAGAAAAAGGAGATGTACAAAAATATGGCCACCTCCTTCTCTACAATTGTATGCAGGTATTGCTTACTTCTTAATAGGGGGTGTGAAGTTTAGGTGAGGGTCCTAGGGGGTCCTTGGACGCATCCCCCCATTTATATGTATATTTCATGGGAAAATCGTTTCGATATACGAAATTTCGAATTACAAAAGTCTTTTTTGGTCCCTATCCCTTTCGCATATCAAGGACACACTGTACATTAGTTCTTGTGATTACAAAAACCATTTGCAACTTTGGGCGGTAACGATGTAAACAGATGAATGCCTGGTGTTCTAATGGGCTGAGGAGCTCCAACTCGGTGTGTTTTGCAATAGTTTGCATCTGATGGGTGGTTAGTGTTTCTTGTTCATGTAAAGCCCCTGTCACATATACACGACTCAAGGGCCGATTGCAGCGCGACTCAAGGTCGTGTCCTAGTTGGTTCTCATGCCTCCCGACAGACCCCGAATCTGCTCTGCTCATGACTGCCTAATGACCGTGTCAGGACTGCATGATGACTAGTCGTGACGTCCTCAAGAACGCAACAAGATCGCGAGATTACTGTGAGGCGACAGAGCTACGATTTCAAATTTGAAATTTAACAAATTTTTATCAGCCACGACCGTGACATGACCGCCCACAAACGCAAGACGACTTCGTGACGCATTTGGGGAATGCACCCTGACCCCCCAGGACACCCCCACGACCGAGCTATGGGCAGGGCATCACACCTGAACCACCAATGACACCCAGTGGGGGGCGGGGCATCACACCTAGACCACCAATGAAACAGCATGGGGCAGGGCATCACACCTGGTCCACTAATGACACCCAGAACATCACCATGGACCTCTCCTGTGTCTAGTCAGTTGATGAGGGACACACAGTCATAACGGGTTTTTTTGTTGGCGACACAATCACGACACGCAATGACCGCATCACGATGCATCCAATTGAGCTAAGACTGCATCATGACAGATGTATGACATTCTCGACTGCAACACAACTGTGACACGACTTTTGGCAAGTCATGAGGAGGCCATATTTTTTTACGCATACTTTAAAGAAAATCGTGAGGCCCGACGAGTCGTCCCAGCGGCTCACGAGCGCCCAAACGAGTCCGGGCTTTGTCGGCGAGTCGAGGGATGATCAATTAAAAAATAAGTTACGACCTTGAGTCGCGCTGTGGTCGGCCCTTGACTGGTTTGTGTGTGTCAGGGGCTTAACGCCATCCAGCAACGAGCGTGGCGTGTCTTCATCTTCAGTGTCAGGACTGAATACCCATCCCCAGGCCCTTACGCTCCTGGTGCAAAACAGGATGCAGCAGAGTAGAAGAGATTCCTTGTTTTACCAAGTCCTTATAAGTCTCATTATATCTACTGTACATATATATATATTTTTTTCTACAGTAACTTACGAGAAATTTCTATGGCACTATTCCACATTATACTTTATATATATATATATATATATATATATATATATATATATATATATATATATATATATATATATAATATATATATAAATATATATATATATGTATATTAATTTATATTTATATATAATATATATATATATATATATATATATAAATATAAATATATATATATATATATATATATATATATATATATATATATATATATATATAATGTTACATAGCCTATGATTTCATCATCCTTTGTGTAATTCTAACGTACAGTGTGCTGCCTGTTTGATCACGAGCGTGTTCTGCCTCAGTCCCCCCCTTCTACCGTTATAGTAGAGTAAGTCGTCCTTTCTGTTGTTCAGAGCAGGATTGTCAGCTCTTTGTCCCCTAGGCTTCATTTGCGCGTCCTTCTTACAAGTTGTATCAAGCTCTGCTGGCCCCTATATAATGAGCTCAGTCTCTACATTAATTGCCACTTAGATCTACTCCTCATTTTGTTCACATCTCTGTCCTCCCCTGTACAGTTATTGTTGTGAGTGCTCAGGAAGTCTCCAACCATCTAGCAGCTGTGTAATTTGAGTATAACTGTTGTTGCATTTTTTTCTTGTGCTGTGTAGCATAGGGTTAATTCTTAGGCCTAGTGAGGTTTTTTGTAATTCATGTAAAGTTCTTATTGTCAGCTATCATTAATAATAGTTTGTATCAGTAATAACATATTTTGCATTAACTGAGCATTACCCAGTGTATTTTCATTTTATCAGGGCTGACTTAGATAAATTTACTCTTGCTAATTTCGTGTTAATAGAGGCTATTGCAGTTAACCATATATTTAACCTGTTTTTTGCCATTACATTATCCTTATGAGTCCTGAATGTTTTGTTGTTAGTTTGAGCATTAAACTTTAACTTGTAATTTTACCTAACTCTTTTGTTTTGAACCTGGAACTTTACGGGACAGTAGTGATTTTTAGTATTCTCACTTAAAGTGTACATTATCTTTCGCTGTTCCGTAATAAATTTGGCGACCTCATATCAGGATATTCAGGATATTATCATAAGGATATTGCTTGATATTTTGTGACTGTTACTTATTCATGATGTCTACTATTACTAAACTTGATGAAGCCAAAGATTTTTTGTCAAATGTGCAAACAGTGTGTGATGTAGAAAACAGAACAAAGAATGAACTTAAGCTTGTTGCTCAACAATTGGGAATTGCTGTTCGCTCTCATCATTCTAAAGATCAAATTGTTGACATGATTAATGAAAGCTTGTTTAATGTAACTCCTCCAAATGAGCAAACGCAGATTGAATTAGCTAAGTTACAGCTAGCCCTGCAGGATTCTCGTGCTAAGGAGGCGGAGGCTCGTATTCAGCAGGCACAGATACACGCACAAGTTGAACTTGCCAGGTTTCAGGCAGACCATGAGTATCGCATGAAACAAGGTGGAACTGGATCATCTAGCTCTGATGATTTTGATGTGGCTAAAAATGTTAAACTTGTCCCTCCTTTTAATGAATCTGATTTAACAAAGTATTTTCAGTTGTTTGAGAGGGTAGCTACAGGTTTTAATTGGCCCAAAAGGTATTGGCCAGTACTCCTTCAAACTGTTCTCACCGGTAAAGCTCAAGTAACTTATGCATCTTTGCCTCAGGATCAAACTGATATTTATGATGTAGTTAAGAGCTTGATTCTTAAGGCCTATGAGCTTGTTCCTGAAGCCTATTGAGTAAAATTTAGGACAACTTACAAGCAAGATAAGCAATCCCTTGTTGAGTATGCCAAAATCAAAGAAGATATGATAGAGCAGTGGTTAAATTCTAAGAATGTGGATTCTGATTTTGGTAAATTTAAGCAGATGATTTTGCTGGAGGACTTCAAGAGGTGTATTTATAAAGATGTAAGCCTATATCTTGATGAGAAAAGAATAGATAATTTGTCTGATGCTGCAGTTTTAGCTGATGAATATGTTCTCACTCACAAGAGATATTCTAGAGAAAAAGGGAAAGCTGAGAGTAAGTACGTTGCCTCTACTCAGAGTACAGGTAACAGGGAAGAGAATAAAGATGATGTTTCTCAGGAAGTAAATACTAGCTTCACCTCTAGATTTCAGAAAAGTAAATGTACTTATTGTAGTAAGCTTGGTCATACTACGGAGAAATGTTTCAGGAGACAGCGTGATGTGAACAAAAAAGAGTCTTTAAATATTCAGTCAATTGGTCTAGTGTCCACTCTTGAGAGTTCCCAGAATTCTTTAACTGAGTTAACTGAACCTGCTTTGAGGGGTAACTTAAATTCTCATGATGGAGCTCCTCTTTTGAGCAGTAACGTGGGTGACACTCTCAAGAGTTTATGTGCTAATATCCTGTCTGATGGTTTTGTCAGTCCTCTGGACAATAATGACAGGAAATCAGTTAAAATATATCGTGATATAGGTGCTTGCCAATCCCTTATGCTGACCAGTGTTCTAGGCTCTAATGTTAATTCCTCTGATGAAACTGTAATCTTACAAGGCGTAGGGAATAATTTCTTCTCTGTCCCTCTGTGCAGAGTGAATTTAGTCTGGTTTTGTTAATGGTTCCGTTATGGTTGGGTTGGTTGAGACACTCCCAATGTCAGGTGTAACTTTCTTACTTGGAAATGATATTGGTGGAAGTCAAGTGTGTCCAGCTCCTCAGTTGTCTAGTGAGCCAGTGGCTGCGACCCAGGATTGCGATGTCCCTGATGTGTTCCCTGCATGTGCTGTCACTAGGGCTAAGTCTAAAGTTACTGGTGATTTAGAGGATAATGATGATGATGATGTTATCCTAGCTGACACTTTTCTTGCTAATTTGGACCACTCACCAGATGAGGCAGTACCCCGTAGTGTTGATAATTTGTCTCAAGAGTTGGTTGAGTTGCAGGTTGCTGACCCTGAGTTGAAAGGTCTAGCTAACTCTGCTTGCAGTGAGGAAGAGTCAGCCGGTGCTTCTACTTGTTATTATATAAAGTCAGGAGTGCTTATGAGGAAGTGGAGACCCCCAACAGCATCAGCCGACTGTGAATGGGAGGTTGTACATCAAGTTGTCATCCCTCGTGTTTGTAGGCAGGATATCATTAGAGTGGCTCATGATTCCAGTTTGGCAGGACACCTTGGAGTGAGGAAGACTGTGGCACGCATTTTGAAACACTTCTACTGGCCAGGTATCTTCAGGGATGTTTCCTGGTATTGTAAGTCTTGTCACACCTGTCAAGTTGTGGGGAAGTGTAATCAGACCGAAAAGGTTGCACCTCTAGTTCCCATTCCTCCTTTTGAGGCGCCTTTCACCCGTGTGTTGGTGGATATTGTGGGCCCTCTTCCTAAGACTTCTTCAGGATTTTCTTATGTGTTGACCCTCATTGATATGGCTACTCGTTATCCTGAAGCCATTCCACTCAGAAATATCTCAGCAAAGAACGTGGTTAAGGAAATGCTAGGGTTCTTCACAAATCTTGGTCTGCCCAAGGAGGTACAGTCAGACCGGGGAAGTAATTTCATGTCAAATGTTTTCAAGCAGTCTCTGAAAGAGTTGGGCATCACCCAGATCACGTCTTCAGCTTACCATCCCCAGACCCAAGGAGCGTTGGAGAGATATCATCAAACACTCAAATCGATGCTCAAGAAATACTGTTTGGAACATCAGAAAGACTGAGATAAAGGTCTTCCATTCATTGTGTTTGCTGCAAGAGAATCTCCAAATGAATCACTGGGCTTCTCACCTTTTGAACTACTGTTTGGCCATGAGTAAGAGGACCCCTTAAGCTACTCAAGGAATGCTGGCTGTCGGAGGAAGATGACGTCAACCTGCTGGAGTATGTGATGAAGTTCAAAGAACGGCTGTCCACTGCTTTACAGCTGGCGAGAGAGAATTTAGGAGCTGCTCAGGAGAAGATGAAGACTTGGTATGATAACAAGTCCAGGTTACGCCACTTTCAGCCAGGAGATCAGGTTTTGATTCTGCTACCGGTGCATGGGCAACCTCTTCAAGCCAAGTTTAGTGGTCCTTATTTCGTGGAGAAGAAACTCAGTGATGTCAACTATGTCATCACCACACCAGATCGTAGAAAGAGCAAGCAACTATGTCACATCAACATGCTAAAGTTATATCACAGGCGGGACGAAAATAATCCAGTCTGCACTGTAGCTGTTCCACCCGAGTCTGCAAGTGAAGCTCTCCCATGTAGTATGAGCCTGAGTGATAGTTTGGGGAAGAATCCTGATATCATGAATGATCTCCAGACTAAGCTTTCTCATCTACCTCCCGAGGAAAGGCAGGAGTTTTCGGCATTACTGCAGGAGTACCCGCATGTGTTCCGTGCCACTCCAGGAAGAACTACTGTGTTGATGCTTGATGTCGATGTTGGAGATGCAAAGCCAATTAAACTGCCTCCTTAACGTGTGAACCCAGTGAAAGTTCCTCTCATCCAGAAGGAGCTTGGCTACCTGTTGGACCACAAGATGATTGAGCCCTGTCAGAGCGAGTGGAGTTCTCCAGTCACTCTGGTTCCTAAGCAGGGTGGG
The DNA here is from genome assembly GCF_032717465.1 of Coenobita brevimanus. Taxonomy (NCBI): domain Eukaryota; kingdom Metazoa; phylum Arthropoda; class Malacostraca; order Decapoda; family Coenobitidae; genus Coenobita; species Coenobita brevimanus. The sequence continues at coordinate 51,948,947 of NC_137033.1, read as the reverse complement.
TCACAGCGGCTTTGCCTCGACTACAGACGTGTTAATCAGATAACCAAAACAGATACTTACCCTCTCCCTCGCGTGGAAGATTGCATAGACAGGATCGGAGGGGCTAGGTACATAAGTAGGTTTACAGATTGTTTTAGAGTAATAAGAAATTTCCTTTGTAAATTTCTTTTTCTTTGTGGGGAGGTGTTACATAGCCTATGATTTCATCATCCTTTGTGTAATTCTAACGTACAGTGTGCTGCCTGTTTGATCACGAGCGTGTTCTGCCTCAGTCCCCCCCTTCTACCGTTATAGTAAAGTCGTCCTTTCTGTTGTTCAGAGCAGGATTGTCAGCTCTTTGTCCCCTAGGCTTCATTTGCGCGTCCTTCTTACAAGTTGTATCAAGCTCTGCTGGCCCCTATATAATGAGCTCAGTCTCTGCATTAATTGCCACTTAGATCTACTCCTCATTTTGTTCACATCTCTGTCCTCCCCTGTACAGTTATTGTTGTGAGTGCTCAGGAAGTCTCCAACCATCTAGCAGCTGTGTAATTTGAGTATAACTGTTGTTGCATTTTTTCTTGTGCTGTGTAGCATAGAGTTAATTCTTAGACCTAGTGAGGTTTTTTGTAATTCATGTAAAGTTCTTATTGTCAGCTATCATTAATAATAGTTTGTATCTGTAATAATTTATCTTGCATTAACTGAGCATTACCCAGTGTATTTTCATTTTATCAGGGCTGACTTAGATAAATTTACTCTTGCTAATTTCGTGTTAATAGAGGCTATTGCAGTTAACCATATATTTAACCTGTTTTTTGCCATTACATTATCCTTATGAGTCCTGAATGTTTTGTTGTTAGTTTGAGCATTAAACTTTAACTTGTAATTTTACCTAACTCTTTTGTTTTGAACCTGGAACTTTACGGGACAGTAGTGATTTTTAGTATTCTCACTTAAAGTGTACATTATCTTTCGCTGTTCCGTAACAATATATATATATATATATATATATATATATATATATATATATATATATATATATATATATATATATATATACACAGGGAGGTGCAAAAGTAGATTGACATTATTATGTTTCATTATGTTTGTAAAAGTCTTATGTTATGTAAAACTCTTATGTGTCGAAGTGTAGCTGACAGACTCCAGGAATGTGTCAGTGGTGAGGGCGGGCACTCTGAACACTTACGAGACTAAAAGTGTGTCTTTTGTTTTGGAATAAATGGTAAATGTCAACCTACTTCTGCACCACCCTGTATATATATATATATATATATATATATATATATATATATATATATATATATATATATATATATATATATATATATTGTTACGGAACAGCGAAAGATAATGTACACTTTAAATGAGAATACGAAGAGTCACTACTGTCCCGTAAAGTTCCAGGTTCAAAACAAAAGAGTTAGGTAAAATTTCAAGTTAAAGTTTAATGCTTAAATTAACAACAAAACATTCAGGACTCATAAGGATAATGTAATGGCAAATAAACAGGTTAAATATATGGTTAACTGCAATAGCCTCTATTAACACGAAATTAGCAAGAGTAAATTTATCTAAGTCAACCCTGATGAAATGAGATACCAGATAATACTCAGTGAATGCCAGATAAATTATTACAGATACAAACTATTATCAAAAATGACTGACAAAGAACCCTACATAAATTACAAACTTCACTAGGCCTACAAATTAAACTTATGCTATAGTGTACAAGAAAAAATGCAACAACAGTTATACTCAAATTACACACAGCTGCTAGATGGTTGGAGATTTCTTGAGCACTCACAATAATAATATCTGTACAGGGGAGGACAGAGATGTGAACAAAATGAGGAGCAGATCTAAGTGGCAATGATGCAGAGACTGAGCTCATTATATAGGAGCCGGCAGAGCCTGATACAACTTGTAAGAGGACGCGCAAATGAAAGCCATGGGGACATAGAGCTGACAATCCCGCTCTGGACAACAGAGAGAACGACTTACTCTACTATAACGGTAGAAGGGGGGGACTGAGGCAGAACACGCTCGTGATCAAACATGCAGCATACTGTGCGTTAAAATTACACAAAGGATGATGAAATCATAGGCTATGTAACACCTCCCCACAAAGAAAAAGAAATTTACAAAGGAAATTTCTTATTAATCTAAAACAATCTGTCTAAAGTCTAGATAAGCAATCTGCAATAACATTTTCTTTCCCCTTGATAGGTTGTATGTCTAATGAATACTCCTGAAGAAGTAGACTCCATCTTGTCAATCTCTGATTTTTATCTTTAAACTTACTAAGGAATTTCAGTGGGTTATGATCGGTATAAATGACTATGGGGTCAAAACCAGAACACAAATAAAATGAAAAATGCTGTAAACCCAAAATCAAGGCCAAAAGCTCTTTCTCAATAGTTGAGTAGTTCTTTTGAGGTGGAGTGAACTTCTTACTGTAATAAGATACAGGATGTTCAATACCCTGATCATCCTCTTGCAGCAAAACAGCCCCAGCTCCTGTATCACTTGCATCAACAGCCATCTTAAAAGGCTTAGCAAAATTTGGAGTAGCGAGCACTGGCTGACTTAATAGAATAGCTTTAAGTTTGTTGAAAGAGGATTCACAGTTATCGGTCCAGACAAATTTAACTCCCTTTTTCAGTAGGTCTGTAAGTGGTGATACAAGAATAGAAAAGTTAAGAACAAATCTCCTGTAATAACCTACCATTCCCAAAAATCTTTGTAGCTCTTTCCTACTTTTAGGTCTGGGAAGATCACTTATAACCTGAACCTTAGCTCCTGGTGGTGCAACATGTCCATCACCAATTACATACCCAAGGTACTGAACTTTAGCTTGACCAAACTCACACTTTGATAAATTAGCTACAAGATTAGCATGAACTAAACGGTCAAGAAATTTACTGACATGGCATAGGTGATCTTTCCAGTTGTGACTGAAGATTAATACATCATCAATATAAACAACACACCCTGCCAAACCCTCTGTTACAACATTCATGAGCTTCTGAAATGTGGCTGGTGCATTCTTCATACCATACGGCATTACTGAACATGCAAAAGCCTTTCCTAGTGTTACAAAACATGAGATCTCCCTAGCACGTTCAGTCATAGGTACTTGCCAGTATCCCTTTAACAAATCAAACTTACTTATGTACCTAGCCTTTCCGATCTTGTCTATGCAATCTTCCACGCGAGGGAGAGGGTAAGTGTCTGTTTTGGTTATCTGATTAACACGTCTGTAGTCAATGCAAAGCCGCTGTGACCCACCTGGCTTAGGGACCAGAGTGACAGGAGAACTCCACTCGCTCTGACAGGGCTCAATCATCTTGTGGTCCAACAGGTAGCCAAGCTCCTTCTGGATGAGAGGAACTTTCACTGGGTTCACACGGTAAGGAGGCAGTTTAATTGGCTTTGCGTCTCCAACCTCGACATCATGCATCAACACAGTAGTTCTTCCTGGAGTGGCACGGAACACTTGCGGATACTCCTGCAGTAATGCCGAAAACTCCTGCCTTTCCTTGGGAGGTAGATGAGAAAGCTTAGTCTGGAGATCATTCATGATATCAGGATTCTTCCCCAAACTATCACTCAGGCTCATACTACATGGGAGAGCTTCACTTGCAGACTCGGGTGGAACAACTACAGTGCAGACTGGATTATTTTCGTCCCGCCTGTGATATAACTTTAGCATGTTGATGTGACATAGTTGCTTGCTCTTTCTGCGATCTGGCGTGGCGATGACATAGTTGACATCACTGAGTTTCTTCTCCACGAAATAAGGGCCACTAAACTTGGCTTGAAGAGGTTGCCCATGAACTGGTAGCAGAATCAAAACCTGATCTGGCTGAAAGTGGCATAACCTGGACTTCTTGTCATACCAAGTCTTCATCTTCTCCTGAGCAGCTCCTAAATTCTCTCTCGCCAGCTGTAAAGCAGTGGACAGCCGTTCTTTGAACTTCATCACATACTCCAGCAGGTTGACGTCATCTTCCTCCGACAGCCAGCATTCCTTGAGTAACTTAAGGGGTCCTCTTACTTCATGGCCAAACAGTAGTTCAAAAGGTGAGAAGCCCAGTGATTCATTTGGAGATTCTCTTGCAGCAAACACAACGAATGGAAGACCTTTATCCCAGTCTTTCTGATGTTCCAAACAGTATTTCTTGAGCATCGATTTGAGTGTTTGATGATATCTCTCCAACGCTCCTTGGGTCTGGGGATGGTATGCTGAAGACGTGATCTGGGTGATGCCCAACTCTTTCAGAGACTGCTTGAAAACGTTTGACATGAAATTACTTCCCCGGTCTGACTGTACCTCCTTGGGCAGACCAAACTTTGTGAAGAACCCTAGCATTTCCTTAACCACGTTCTTTGCTGAGATATTTCTAAGTGGAATGGCTTCAGGATAACGAGTAGCCATATCAATCATGGTCAACACATAAGAAAATCCTGAAGAAGTCTTAGGAAGAGGGCCCACAATATCCACCAACACACGGGTGAAAGGCGCCTCAAAAGGAGGAATGGGAACTAGAGGTGCAACCTTTTCGGTCTGATTACACTTCCCCACAACTTGACAGGTGTGACAAGACTTACAATACCAGGAAACATCCCTGAAGGTACCTGGCCAGTAGAAGTGTTTCAAAATGCGTGCCACAGTCTTCCTCACTCCAAGGTGTCCTGCCAAACTGGAATCATGAGCCACACTAATGATATCCTGCCTACAAACACGAGGGATGACAACTTGATGTACAACCTCCCATTCACAGTCGGCTGATGCTGTTGGGGGTCTCCACTTCCTCATAAGTACTCCTGACTTTACATAATAACAAGTAGAAGCACCGGCTGACTCTTCTTCACTGTAAGCAGAGTTAGCTAGACCTTTCAACTCAGGGTCAGCAACCTGCAACTCAACCAACTCTTGACGAGACAAATTATCAACACTACGGGGTACTGCCTCATCTGGTGAGTGGTCCAAATTAGCAAGAAAAGTGTCAGCTAGGATAACATCATCATCATCATTATCCTCTAAATCACCAGTAACTTTAGACTTAGCCCTAGTGACAGCACATGCAGGGAACACATCAGGGACATCACAATCCTGGGACGCAGCCACTGGCTCACTAGACAACTGAGGAGCTGGACACACTTGACTTCCACCAATATCATTTCCAAGTAAGAAAGTTACACCTGACATTGGGAGTGTCTCAACCAACCCAACCATAACAGAACCATTAACAAAACCAGACTCTAAATTCACTCTGCACAGAGGAACAGAGAAGTAATTATTCCCTACACCTTGTAAGATTACAGTTTCATCAGAGGAATTAACATTAGAGCCTAGAACACTGGTCAGCATAAGGGATTGGCAAGCACCTGTATCACGATATATTTTAACTGATTTCCTCTCATTACTGTCCAGAGGACTGACAAAACCATCAGACAGGAAATTAGCACATGAACTCTTGAGAGTGTCACCCACGTGACTGCTCAAAAGAGGAGCTCCATCATGAGAATTTAAGTTACCCCTCAAAGCAGGTTCAGTTAACTCAGTTAAAGAATTCTGGGAACTCTCAAGAGTGGACACTAGACCAATTGACTGAATATTTAAAGACTCCTTTTTGTTCACATCACGCTGTCTCCTGAAACATCTCTCCGTAGTATGACCAAGCTTACTACAATAAGTACATTTACGTTTCTGAAATCTAGAGGTGAAGCTGGTATTTACTTCCTGAGAAACATCATCTTTGTTCTCTTTCCTGTTACCTGTACTCTGAGTAGAGGCAACGTACTTACTCTCAGCTTTCCCTTTTTCTCTAGAATATCTCTTGTGAGTGAGAACATACTCATCAGCTAAAACTGCAGCATCAGACAAATTATCTATTCTTTTCTCATCAAGATATAGGCTTACATCTTTATAAATACACCTTTTGAAGTCCTCCAGCAAAATCATCTGCTTAAATTTACCAAAATCAGAATCCACATTCTTAGAATTTAACCACTGCTCTAACTAATCTTCTTTGATTTTTGCATACTCAACATGGGATTGCTTATCTTGCTTGTAAGTTGTCCTAAATTTTACTCTATAGGCTTCAGGAACAAGCTCATAGGCCTTAAGAATCAAGCTCTTAACTACATCATAATTATCAGACTGATCCTGAGGCAAAGATGCATAAGTTACTTGAGCTTTACCGGTGAGAACAGTTTGAAGGAGTACTGGCCAATACTCCTTAGGCCAATTAAAACCTGTAGCTACCCTCTCAAACAACTGAAAATACTTTGTTAAATCAGATTCATTAAAAGGAGGGACAAGTTTAACATTTTTAGCCACATCAAAATCATCAGAGCTAGATGATCCAGTTCCACCTTGTTTCATGCGATACTCATGGTCTGCCTGAATCCTAGCAATTTCAACTTGTGCGTGAAACTCAGCCTCCTTGGCTTTTGCCTGAAATTCAGCTTCCCTCACACGAGACTCCGCCTCCTTAGCCTTAGCCTCCTGCAGGGCTAGCTGTAACTTAGCTAATTCAGTCTGCGTTTGCTCATTTGGAGGAGTTACATTAAACAAGCTTTCATTAATCATGTCAACAATTTGATCTTTAGAATGATGAGAGCGAACAGCAATTCCCAATTGTTGAGCAACAAGCTTAAGTTCATTCTTTGTTCTGTTTTCTATATCACACACTGTTTGCACATGTGACAAAAAATCTTTGGCTTCATCAAGTGTAGAAATAGTAGCCATCATGAATATATCACAGTCACAAAATATCAAACAATATCCTTATGATAATATCCTGAATATCCTGGCGAGGTCGCCAAATTTATGTTACGGAACAGCGAAAGATAATGTACACTTTAAGTGAGAATACGAAGAGTCACTACTGTCCCGTAAAGTTCCAGGTTCAAAACAAAAGAGTTAGGTAAAATTACAAGTTAAAGTTTAATGCTTAAATTAACAACAAAACATTCAGGACTCATAAGGATAATGTAATGGCAAATAAACAGGTTAAATATATGGTTAACTGCAATAGCCTCTATTAACACGAAATTAGCAAGAGTAAATTTATCTAAGTCAACCCTGATGAAATGAGATACCAGATAATACTCAGTGAATGCCAGATAAATTATTACAGATACAAACTATTATCAAAAATGACTGACAAAGAACTCTACATAAATTACAAACTTCACTAGGCCTACAAATTAAACTTATGCTATACAGTACAAGAAAAAATGCAACAACAGTTATACTCAAATTACACACAGCTGCTAGATGGTTGGAGATTTCTTGAGCACTCACAATAATAATATCTGTACAGGGGAGGACAGAGATGTGAACAAAATGAGGAGCAGATCTAAGTGGCAATGATGCAGAGACTGAGCTCATTATATAGGAGCCGGCAGAGCCTGATACAACTTGTAAGAGGACGCGCAAATGAAAGCCATGGGGACATAGAGCTGACAATCCTGCTCTGGACAACAGAGAGAACGACTTACTCTACTATAACGGTAGAAGGGGGGGACTGAGGCAGAACATGCTCGTGATCAAACATGCAGCATACTGTGCGTTAAAATTACACAAAGGATGATGAAATCATAGGCTATGTAACAATATATATATATATAGATAGATATATATATATATATATATATATATATATATATATATATATATATATATATATATATATGCTGGAGTTCCTACCAGTCTAATGTGTTGTTATATAAATATAACTCGTGTCTTGCACTATCAGACATAAGACATTTTCATATTTACGGAACTGTCGTAAACCAACACCAAATCAGTATATATATGATTCATCAGAGCAATATTGCACATATGTAGAGTTTATACTTATGATTAATAGTTCTTTTACACTTCCTTAAAACTATGGGAACTTAATAAGATGAATGGATTGCTATAATAACAAGTAAACTTGACTTCTGAAGTGAACTGACGGTATATAAATTGCGTAATTTTAACAAACAGACATGAATGCTAAGTAAATAAAAATTATATATATATATATATATATATATATATATATATATATATATATATATATATATATCATTATCATCCGGACCTCCTTTCCCACCCAAGGGCAGGGTGAGGAGTACCAATGTTCAGACAGCACAAACTTGTCCAGTCCAATAGGCCACGCTTCCATTCACTCAACTTTCAGGCCCCCGGAATCCTGGCTCTACCGGATCCGCCAAAAACATTCACAACATTTTGCAGCTTCACACAAACGTATCCGACTGAGTCAATCCGGACGCTGCCATGCTCAAAATGGATGCCAAAATCCCTGATCATGCACTTCTCACAACATTCATCAAGCCAGCTCGATATCTTGTCAGGTCCCTTGCCTCACCGACTTCCAAACCTCTCTTCCTCAGACACTCATCCACTATATCTCTCCATCTTCTCCTTGGCCTACTTCGCCTCCTCTCTCCTTCAAATTCGTTCAGGTATACCTTTTTCACCACTCTATTGTTATCCATTCCATCCACATGACCATACCATCTCAGGACACTCTCTTCGATTCTGGTGTCCACCGACTTCCTTACTCCACACCTGTCACGAATTACATTATTTCGTATCCTATCCACCCTCTGTACTCCACATACATTCCTCAGCGGTCCCATCTCCACTGCTCTTACTCTTGACTTTTCATTTTCATGCCACACCATAGTCTCACACTCACATGTTAAAGTTGACACTAACACTCCCTCCTGTAAGCCTCGTGGAGCTGCAACACTCAAGCCTCTGTTTCTTATCAAGACCTTCACTGCACCAGCTACTTTTCTTCCTTGTGTCACTCTACTTTCAACTTCTTTTGCACATTTTCCTCTCTTTTCTGTCACTGTACTCAATTATTTGAACTCTCTCACCCATTCCAGTTTCTCTTCATTCACTGTGACATCACACTGGAAGTCACTTTCAATAACCATCACTTTACTTTTAGGGGGGCTCACCATCACTCGCTCAATGTAGTGCTGCTCTCGGGTGTCTGCCCTTTCCTCTCCTCCCTCCATTCCTTCCTCCCTCCTCTGTCTTTCTTTACTTAATTCTTTCCACGTCCATCTGCCTACGGGTGACTTTACACTCTCTCTTTTGTCTTTCTGTCCTTCATTCTTTCCCCTTCCTTCTGCCTGTGGGTGACTCAGCACTGAGTGACAAACCGAATGATTTCCTGTACACCAGGAAACCATTTACTATGCTGGTTGGTAACCATATAACCAAATTATGGTATCTGGCGGTGTAGTGGGTAATTACGGCGCTCCAAACGGATTGAGCTGGTGACGGATTATAGCTGAGGGGTGGTTGGGGTTATTGCTCACGTAATACCGCTCAGGGAGGAGTGAAGCTGGTCACTCTCATCTTAA
>NC_137033.1:51919539-51937039 GCF_032717465.1 Coenobita brevimanus | reverse complement strand
TAACAGAAGACATTAATATGACATACAGAAATATGTTAATGCATACGCAGTTATAAATGAAATAACCTCATGCATCAGTATTATGATGCAGAAAATGCACACGGAAATGAAAACAGATCATTGTATTATTAATGGAAAATAACACAACAAAACGTGCTATACACGAAAGAACTATTGAAAATAGGAATACAGAACAAAGAGTGTCGTGTACAAAATAGAACAAAGCATCATACATGGAGGTGTAAATAACAAATGAATTTCAAATGCAGAATAACACAGGACAAAAAGAAACATGAATAGAATATAAAGCAAAACAAAAAGCATGATAGAATCATGGATTTAAAGGTAATAATAGGTAATACGTTTAATATCTACAGCTGTTCTAAATGTTGTCAAATGTATAATAATGGAGCGCCTAATTACCACGCACTTATATAATGAAAATATGTCGGGTAAAAGTCATACCCCCGAGTTAAAAACTTACATGACATGCCACAGCTTATGTCTGCACGATCCATCATTTTATTGTAATAATTATATGCATTTATGTGGTTAACGCTCTTATTTGCTGCATTTTAAGTACAATTACCTTTCCTTATCCTCCTGAAATACATTAAAACCCGTTCTGGCTTTTTTTTTTTTTTTTTTTTTTTTTTTAGCATTTACAAATGCAACATGGTTATCCGTTCGCACTGATTATACCTCGTTCAAAATTTACGCCGAGAAATTTAGTCGAAAACATTATGGCTATCAACCCCATCTGTTGATAATGCAACGAAATAGAATGCTGCATGTTCGTTGGTTAGTATTCTATTTTTCTAGTCTTTCTTGTATCATCTTCAGTACCAGTAGCACATGCACTGTCCAGCAGAGCTGCCAAATGGCTCTCAACTTTCGACCTCGCTCTCGGGGTTCGACTATCTCTAAGCTTAATACTCTACAAAATCGCTTACAATAACATTCAGTTTGCACGAAAAACGCTCAGGGGGTAATTAAGCTAAGAAATATTGACCCCGAATGGAACGAGGCTTGTCTACAGTAGAATTAGGGGCAGTTTTTTTTTTTTTTTTTGGGGGGGGGAGCACCAAACGCAGCAGCAATAGCCAGTAACCACTGCCCAGTGTTGCCAATTTGGCGCTCTTGCCGCAAGACCTTGCTCATAAAATTCAGAGCAAAAAAGTTTAGATTTACTCTATACCTAGCACATTTAGATGTCCAGTTTAGCACGAAAGTTTGAGCTGTTCTCGTACATTATAGCTTTATTAGTTTTAATGTTCAATTTAGCGCTTTTCAAGGTACGATTTGCAACACTGCCCACTGCACAGCGTTAGCAGTGTTGCCACTTCTACAGATTTATCTGTAATCTACAGATTTTGTACCTATTTTCAGATTGTCAGAATTTGTTTGATAAAGAGGGTTAATCTACAGATTTTCATATTGGAAGACATTTTCAATGTATTACAGGCTTTGCTTCCTTTGTGGATAAGAAACTTATCAAATATAAATACTGCATCTGCCTTTTGAGAATTTTTTAAAAGTTCCACACTAAGACAATATTTCACATGCTGTGTAATTTACCACCTGCACTGGGAGCTGCTTAGTAAACAACTGCTGCATTTTTTAATCAGACAGTGCAAAGAAGTGGATTATTTCACTTGGAAATACATTGTACGCTATATGCTCTAATTCTGGTGTGGTTCCTGTGATATAATGAGTTAATATGAATTCGACTTACTATCACTTAACAAAGATACTAGGCCTACACTCCTTTCCAGTTTAGCTTATGACCAAGTGTAGTCGGACTGGACGGTTAATTTGACTTGTAACCAAGGAGAACCATTCCTATTTGATAAGGAAGGCTGATCAAAATTCATGTAACCATAATTTTGTATTCAAGTTGTGTGACAGGCCTAGTTCCATGAGCTAACAACTGGCTATACACAGTCCACTATTTTTGGAAAAAAAAAATAAAAAAATGCCATATTAGTTTGTAACTGCTCAATGGTACTATTATATTATGACCAAATTCTATCTTCAACATGTGGTATGTCATTTCTGTGGTCAGTTAGGGAGAAATTCGGGAGGTTCAAGGGGAAGGCTGTGGAAAATTCGGACGGGGTAGTTCTCCATTTCCCCCCACGGAATGGTCACTTTGAGGGATCTACAGATTTCCACAGGTTTTTTTGGCACCCAGCTTCAGATTTACCAAATTTTTTGGTGGCAACACTGAGCGTTAGTCTGCTGATGGATTCCGTGGTGGTGTAACGTGTGATCGGTCTTAAGGCATAGACTACCTTGTTGTCTAGCTTGTCTGTGGACACCTGGTGAATACCTGGGACTACAGTCGACACATGTGGATATGTAGCAAAGTCTTCCAATTTATCTGGACCAAAATTAATACCTGTGAAAGCAAAAGTCGGCACAGACATGTTTGCAGCACCTGGCAAGGTGAGTACAGATAGCCTTTCTCTTTCTCTCTCTCCACGCATGCATACCATAGTTTTCCTCGCAGTTGTTGGCAAGTGCCTTAACCATATCATTGGAACTGGGTTGTAGAGCTCCCAAACCAGCAAAATAACGATTAAAAGACCGCTTCCACATTCACATGGAATCCTTAGTCACCTCCATACCTCTCCCAAATATAAATGTTGTTGAACACAATGTAGGTCTTAATTTACTATATATTGTTATACAGATGCCTGTTGAAAGCTAAATGGTCAAAGATGCAGCATTAGTACCACAGTAAAAGGTCAGTGTTTAAAATTTTGCATGGTAAAGTGTTGGTATTTTGGCAACTTTTCCTCTGAAAATGCAGCATTAATTAGTCGGTAAAGGTGCAAGTCAGCAAATATAACTAACAGGATAGCCTATTAGTACAGTAGATTAGATACCGAGTAGCAACAATTTGTGTATAAGTTCTTGTGGTATTTAGACTCTTGTTTGGTATGTAGCTTACAGTACTGCCAGGTGCATGCATAATGCTAATATGGTGAGGGGGTGACGAAAAAAGTTAGAAGCTGGTCCAGGGGTGACATGGGAGACGACGGGTTGTGTGTATCTAGCATATGATGAAAGATAATATTAACCCATTAGCACCCAGGGTTTCTGTGTAAGGGATTGTGCTGGAAGGGTGCTAAGCATACTGTCCTCCGCCTATCGGCTGGTAGCCGCGAAGCTCATTGGTCCCTACCCCGGGATTCTTATTTTCGGTCCTATACTAAGGTCGTTTGGCGCATATGAGACTGTTGCACCATTATTTATCTACAGAAAATTCCATTCTGTTATTGGAAAGTATATGGTAGTATAAGTAATATTTTAGGTCGCAGTATTGGTAAAGAATACATATAATTGTTTAATTGGGTATTTAAAAAATATATATATATATAATATATATAATCGTTAAGCTGAGTACTGCATTTCATTGACTAGGCAGTTTATGCTTTGTAATACCATTGTTTATTTTTATATTAAAAGAACCACAGCCAGTTATCTGAAGAGTACAAATTCTGAAACTTACAGATAGTTTACATATATAAAAAATAAATGTACAGAGAAGGGAATATGCAGAAAAATGTAGAAATATGGAATAATTATTTTTTTTACCGAGTATAGGCGAGCTTCTGGCCATTGGTTCCTTCTTTTTTGCATTATCCCGCCGTAGCCAGGCAGATTTTTCACCACTCACCCTTCCCCAATCCCGGCAGATTTTTTTTTTTTTTTGTTGGCTCAAACCTCCGCTTTTTGTGAGAAACAATAGAAAATCACAGAGAAAGTGCTCACCTGGGCCTAGAATTGGTCTAAACAGGGGACCCTCCACGCAGCTGGTACCGTGTTCTCCGGACCCGCGCTGCAGCTGTCACGTTTTCTAAGGTAGGGATTAGAATGGGAAACTACTCAGAATAGGTAGATATTTATTAATTTGGTACAAAAAAGCATGTAGTACAAGAGTATATTGGTTTTCAAACAAAAATATAGGCGATATAAACATTGTTCCATAAAGCGATAACCTGAAAATCACCCGATTCTTGCACATATGACTCACTGTGACTTATTTCAACTTATATTCTATTTTTCCATTTACATTATACTTTTCCACTAATATTATACCAGTTTCCACCTTATGTAATTGTTGTCACATATTTACAGGCCTATTATAGTGAGTGTCAGATTATCACATATTTAAAGGCCATACTATTATACAGTAGTGAGCATCGTATTACCAGTATCGCATATTTATAGCACTTAGTATTGTAGTGAGTGTCATATTATCGTATATTTACAGCACTTAGTATTATAGTTAGCGTCATATTACTGCCTGTGTAGAACATTTACTATTATCGTGAGCATCATATCTCAAGCACACACACAGTATCAATAACGCACTGAGGTGTGATTTTCTTTGAAAAAAGGCTCAATGCAAAATCCTGCATTGCATTCCATACACTCGTATCTCGTGTCATTTCTCTGAGTTGTTGCTCTCACTCTTGATTGGCTACATATGTGACAGTGGCGCTGGGGTCTAGGACGATTCGGTTGAGGAGGGATAGTGGCTGGGAAGTGGCGTCCTGAGAGGCATAGGAGAGTCTGGGTGGCAGTGGCGTGGCAGGTGCAGTGGTTGGGCCTGTCCTCTGCATACCTCGTGATGATTTCCCAAGACAACTCCCTCACAAACTCCTTGAAGGCCTCAGAGGTTCTCGTAGTCATGGCATGGAGGTAGTGGGAGTTCAGGACCGTGATATCGAGCAAGTGGAAGAAGAGCTTTTTGTACCTCTTCTTCGTGGTCCTAGCACATTCCGCACTGGAAATCATGGAGTCTGAGTGGTCTACTTGCCTCATGTTTACATTGTAGTCCAGTACTGACTCTGGTTTCCAAACATGGAGCCTCCTCTTGCTGCGGTAATCCACAGAGTTGGTGCAGTGCATCAGGGGGTGGTGTACTTTCGACAGGAGGAAAACTTCCCTGTTGTGGTTCCATACAGTGGTGAGGATGTTGTTCACCTTGAAGAAAACCTCCTCATTCTTGTCAAGTTTTCTCCCAACCTTGACCATATGGCAACGGTTTTTCTTGACTGTGCCGCAGACTCCGATGTCGTGATGGTGGAGGCACCGAGCTAGAAGGGGACAAGTATACCAGTTATCCAGGTACAGGACGTGACCACGATGAAGGTACTGCTCTATCATTGTCTTTACCACGACCCCAGAGAGTCAAGTACTTCGATCTTCTGTTATGTCTGTCTGTGCACCAGTGTACAAGACAGTCACTTATAACGAAGATCTTGAACCCAAAATGGTGTCTCTTGCTGGGTATGTACTGCCGAAAAGAAATATTGCCTCTCCACGACACGAGACTTTCATCTGTGACTAGGTCTCTGTAAGGATAGAAGGATGAGCGGAACTTTTCCTGCAGGTGATCAAATACCATCCTTATTCTCCTCATTCTATCGGTGTTATTTGCATTTGCAGGGTCGTCGGCATCATAATAGTGGAGGTGATTCAGAATTTTCTGAACTCTATTCCGGCCCATTACCTTCCCAAAGAAAGGTGTGCTGGTCATAGGGTCCATAGACCAGTATTCCGGAATTTGTCTTTTTCATACAATACCCATCATGAGAACAAGGACAAAAAAAGATGAACTTTTCACCTGTGGTAACTGGGTAGTCCTATTGCTGAGAGTGCTTACTTGTCATACTTTCACGCTCACTTTCACAGTGCTGGCTGCTTGCAAATGTGTTAGTCTGCTCCACAATCGTTCCACAAACTCCTCACCAAAGTATAAGTGGAAGAAATCCACCCTGGTGGAGCCTGCATGGAGTTCCGGAGCAGTACAACCAGACCACCACTCCTCGGTGAACCGGTGAATGATAGGTGTGAAGTCACTCCCATCCTCCCAGTCCCACGACACACAACATTCCAATCTTCCACTTCGTTAGGGTGGGGAGGAGAGGGTGTTGGGGATGGTGGGGGTGGTTGAGGAGGTGGAGAGTGGCGCCTGCCCCACTCGTGCTCCTCTTCCTTCTCCGTTTTCCCTTCCCCTTTCCCTTTCCTTTGCTTCGTTTCCCCACATCATGGCGTTGTGGGGAGGAAGCGCAGGAATATTGCTGGGAGATAGGTGCTAGGGCACGGCTGCTCCTCACCTGCCCACTGCCTGGGTACACCACGTGGTTGCCTGGGTGCTGCCTCCCTGCTACCACCACTTTTACTACTCACTCCCGCCACACCATTTGCGCCTTCCCCAGACAAAACAAAAGCACAATACCTTATTTTTCTTCTCGCTGCACCTTCAGCTCCTTGGAGTGAAATCCTTTCCCTCCCCCACCACGCGGCAACACCATGTCTCACAGCTCCGTCCTCGTCCTCGTCCTCTTCAGAGCCTTCGTCTAGGGGTTGGAGAGAGGTGTGTGCACATGGTGGAGGTGCAGGCTGGCCTTCCTTCGCCTTGTGGTACATCACATACTGCCTCTTCCTCGGTGACGGTACGTCCTCATCACTGCTGCTTGTTTTGTCTTCAGGCAGCACATAGTCCTTGTCCGCCTCATCGTCATCGTTTGGTGAATCATGTTGCCTGTGAAGGCATCAAGGGTGGCTTGATTTTCAGCGTCGGAGAGACCTCAGTGCGATATGTCTGTGCTGGGTCACTGCTAACGGGTGAGTGACCAAGACAAGGGTGCACTTGAGTCACACGGGGTCGGGGATTGTCTCTGCCCATTGGCAGGTGGAGGAAGGTGTCCCACATCTACGTACCAGAAATCACGCGCAAAATTTGAAAATTGTAGAATGACGGACCTTGCAATTGCAAAACGTATGGCTATATTATCGGGATTCACCATGACAAAACGTTGCAACGTATCGATACGTTGTCAGGACGCCTTGGGTTAAAAAATGTTCAAACGGTGATATTGGGGAAGTTCATACGAGTCCATATTGCCGCATTCTGGGCAGCTCCATAAAAATTCCCTGTTGTTCATATTTTCTTTGTTATGTGTATTATATAATTTTTCACTGTTGTGTTAGCTTATTACTGCAGTTTAGGTAGAAGATTTTTGTACTACAGTAATTCTTATTTATTCTCCATAAAATTTAGCTAAGGCCATATCAGATAATGCCAAACTATTTCTTTATGCAAGGAAGAAGGAATAAAAGGCCAGGAGTTTGCAAACTGTTCCCATCAAGAAAACACAAAAACAAAACGACAGAGAGCCAAATTCAAAATCCGTTCATTTCGAGATGCCTGGACACACTGCATTTGAAGGAAGTAGGAAATACAGAGGGAGACAGTTCCAGAGTTGACGAGCTGCATAAATGAAGGACTGGTAGTAATGGTTAACTCTTGCATTAGAGAGTTGGGCACAAAAGGGATGAGCTTTTGTTGCTAGATGGGTTATTCGCCCGTCGTAGTGGTGGAGGGGTGCAAGCAGACAGTTCAGAAGAACAGTGACCATTGAAGTAACGACACAAAAGAGATAATAAAGCAACACTGTGGCGAAGAGACAGAGGTTGAAGAGAGCCAATAACAGGAGGAGAGTTAATGAAACAAAATGCCTTTGACTCCACCCTGTTGAGAAGAGGTGTTTGTGGGGAGACTTCCCACACATGAGAATTGTACTCTACACAGGGGCGAATAAAGCCTGTGTATAAAATCAAAAAGTGTGCAGGGGTAAAGAAGGTACAGAGTCGGCTTAGCACACCTAACCTCTTGGAAGCAGATTTTACAAGAGATGTAATATGATCTTCCCAAGATAAATCGGAAGAGAATGAAACCCCAAGTATGTTTAAAGATGATGCAAGATTGAGCTGGGTATTATTAAACATTAGGGGGTACTCCTATGGAAGATTTTGATTGGTTGATATGTTTAAGTAAGGTACTGAGTTTTTGATGCGTTAAAAACAACAAGAGTACTTATATCCCAGTCAGAGATACGAGCCAAGTCAGACATTAGGTGTGCCATATCCTCATCCCTTGTTTGTTGAAGTAACAGCTGAGATGAATGCTGCAGGAAGCGAATGGAAAGGTGAAGGGTGGAATGATCAGTGTGTGAGGGTATAGAGTCAGCTGTAGAACTTAGGTCATTGATGAATAAAAGGAAGAGAGTTGGTAATAGGGCAGCCCTGAGGAACGCCACTATTGATAGATGTAGCAGAAGATCGATGGCCGGTACAGCAGCTATAGAACGACTAGAAAGGGAGCTAGAGACGAAGGCACAGATAGAAGAATAGAAACCGTAAAATGGCAGTTTGGAAATTAAAGATTAATGCCAGACTCGATTGGAAGCCTTTGAGATGTCAAGTGCAATGGCAAAGCTTCCGCCAAAGTCCCGAAAGGAGGAGGATCAGGAGTCTGAAAGGTAAGTGAGAAGATCGTCAGTGGAGCGTCCCTGGCAGAACCCATACTGATGATCAGAAAGAAGGTTGTGATAGGAAAGATGCTTTACATTTATTTTGTTCAGAATAAACTCGAAAACTTTTGAGAAACAGGATGTTAAAGCAATTGGGCAATAGAGGGTTGGGGATGGTCATCCGTCTTTGGGATAGGCTGAATGAGAGCAAACTTCCAGCAAGAAGGAAGCATACAAGTTGACAGACAAAGACGAGAGAGTTTACCTTGGCAGGGTGTAAGCACAGAAGGACAGTTCTTGAGACCAACAGGAGGGACCCCATCCAGCCCATATGCCTTGTTAGTACTGAGGCCAGTGATGACAGGAAATACATCAGTTGAAGAAATATTAATGTTAGCCATGAGGAAGTCACAGGGGGGAAGTGATAAAGGAACAGCGCCGGAATCATTTAAGATGGAATTGGAGGAGAAAGTCTGAGTGAAGAGTTCTGCTTTATCAGTAGAAGAAATAGCTAGAGTCATCTCGGTAGAAAAGAGGAAAGAAGGATGATGAGGTAAAGTTGTTAAAGGTTTTTGGCGAGGTGCCAGAAGAAACGAGAAGAATTCGAGTTGGAGAGATCAGAGCATTTAGTACGGATGAAATTATTTTTAGCAGAGTGAAGAACATAGGCTACTTCGCACAATTCTGGGCAGAAATATAAAAAAGATGAAATTCAGAGTTGGGTTGGTTCCGGTACCCTTTGTAGGCCTTCTCCTTGTTGTGGACACCATTAGAACAAACGTGATTAAACCAAGGTTTCTTTGCATTAGTCAGAGGATATGAGAAGGAATGTATACTTCCATGCACGAGAGAATAACCTCTGTAATGGCACACTCAGATGGTTCTCGGCCATGGAAGCAATAAACATTCCAGGGAAAATCAGAGAAGTGCTACCTGACGGCCTCCCAATCAGCAGCACCAAAGAGTCACAACCGACACTTTTTGGGAGGGTCCACAGGCCGTATTGGAGCAATAGGACAGGTTAAGATGAAAAGGTTGTGATCGGAGGAGCCCAACAGAGAGGAAAGATTAACAGTGTAAGCAGAAGGATTAGTTGTAAGGAAGAGGTCATGTATCGGTATGTTGGAACACTCTCTCCAAGGCGGTCAGGGATACGATTAGGGTGCTGTACAAGCTGCTGTAGGTCACAAAGGATAGAAAAGATGTGGGCTTGTTCGCCAGGTTTATCAGTGAAAGGAGAGTCAAAGGTGGTGGTGAACATTGAAATCTCTTAGAATGGATATTTCAGAGAAAGAGAGAATTGGATAGGATGTGTTCCATCGTAGAAATAAGATCGTTGAAGAATTTTTTATTGTCAGTGGAATTGGGGGATAAGCAAACAGCACAGATATATTTAGTTGGAGAATGACAGGAAAGCCGAAGCCAAAGAGTCGAGAATTCGGAAAAATCAAATTAAGGAACACAAGAGCAAGAAAAGTAGTTGCTTACATATACGCAACAGCCACCTTTGGTTTTGAAATGAGTATAGAAAATATAGATACAGAGAAGGGTTTGCTACCAGTTGCCTCAGACACCTAAGCCTCAGGTAGAGAAGGTGAAATTTTGGAGGAGAGGTGGTGTTCAACAGAGAGAAAGTTAGAGGAAAGGCCGCGAATGTTGCAGAAATGATTAAGAATTGAGTCAGACAGTGGTTCCAGGCATCTCGCTGGGTAGTCGCCGGGAGAGGGGCGGATAATGGGGGCATTTATGGTCCCCTCCCGCCCCCTAGGGACTCCGAGGCATGATGTGAGACACGATATTGGTTGAATTTTGAATAGGAAGTGTAGTGTGTAATGTGTATGTGGTTTGACATTGACCCTTCTACAGGGGGTATAACTCTCGATAATACCCCGTACAAGTCTCCCTGTCAGTAAGTACGGTACCGTACACAAATCCTGTCTCCATACCGATGTTCAGATGGCCGCCTTTATATGTTCATCATGTAATTCTTATACAGGCACTCGTATGTTGACGTGATTTTAATGAGTAAAAGTAAAAATGAGTTTCCCTTATACAGTACAAATTCCACCAAAAGCTTGTGTGGGAGCGATGTGTGAAGAATGAAATCGGTAGAGCCAAAACCAGGCAACTAGGTATGCAAGTCACCTGTATGTAAGACATGAAACAGACTGGCAGTAAATGCTTGCACATTCATATCAGGATTTTGTGATCTTCCACGAGTTACAGGCACTAAGAATATTTTGTTTAAAAAAAAAAATGAGAGTGAGATATGTAGATGGATATCGGTAGAACTGAAAGGCGACGAGCTACGCGTACGAAGTTGCGTAGCCCAAAGGAGACAGGCTGTTACTAGCTGCTTGCATAGGCTATTTACGGAAACATTTGCCACAGGAGGTGCTACAGACACTAAGAATATTTTGTTGTTTATTAAAAGTGAGAGTGAGATGCATAAATGGATATTAGTTGACTCGAAAGCAGGTGACTTGGTACGTAAGTTACGTAACACGGACAGGCTGGCGCCAACTGCGTGCATATTTACATAATTATATTATTTTTCATTGAAGAAACTAAAGGCATGCACGCAGCTCAAAATCGCGCAACATAATCCCCTGCAAAAGATCTGGCATGGCAGCAAAAACCACAAACAGTGACAAATTTCACAGGCACTAACTCCAGACAGCGTAATTGTGACAGAATGAGTGGGTAGCGGCCTTTGTTGTGGCGGGTATCATCAGTGGTGTGGGCGTGTTGTGAGGAGCGACAGGTGGGTTGAAAAACGGTATTCATTCCCATTGTTAGTTAATACAGTAAAAAATGGATACTGCTTTTATTTAGCCAGATTTTTTTTACTGTGTTATATCATTTCAAGTAATGAAGTGTTGGATAAAAGAGGGATTGTCATAATGTAGCTTTTTTGTTTCAGCTTTAATGAAGAGTTCGAAACTTCACACACAGATTTTGCATTTATTAATTGTGCAGTAAAATGGTAGCTAATTGCTTGATAAAATAACTACTCTCTTGTTATATGAAGCTTTCGCAGGTTTTTCGCTGTGCAATGATCGGTGATTGTATATTAGTCGCCCTTGATTTTTTTTCGATAGTCACCACTTCTGTTGCCACTCAGCTTGAATTTTCTTGGAATATTTTTGTTCATTTGCATTGGCAAAGGTGTCCTGTAAGGAGGCTACCGGTGTGCTGGTATTTTATTCGACTTACTGCCATATCAGCTGTTTTGTACGGGTAAGCAGTGATCGGAAGGCTGCCCTGTCGAGAACTCGTTAGAGTTAGGTTAGGCTGTGTTTACTAAAATGAGCTAGTAGCGATCGAAATGACATGAAAATCGAATATATTACGCTGTAGACTTCTGAGAAATCCTTGGTGTGATTTTATATTAGTTTTGTAAAGTGACTCAGGAAGTGTCTAATGATGCACTGACGGGCGAGTATCTGATAACTCACCTAAAATTTTTAGACTGAGTAGCCTAGCCCCAGACTTCTATACTCTTGCTTGGACTATAATGGTATGATGGATGATTGACTAACACCTTAGTGCTGCTGGCTATTGGCCTCTTTTGAATGTCAACATACTATGCATCATTAATGTAAGAAGCTATTAAATATGTTCTGGGTGACTTCTGAACAAAATAAATCGCTGAAGATTAAGTGTTATGAAATCTTTCAAGTCAACGGAAAACGGGTGTCAAAATACTGACAAAAAATTCACCGATGTTTTGGAGGAAGCAAAATAATCTCTTTGGCTGTTCCTTTTTAGTGATAATTAGAAAAATGGACTTTGAAAGCACGATTTCGTTATCTCACATTTGTTGCAGTGGAACGCATGTTGACTCCCCCAGTTCAGTGACTTATCGCTAGACGATTTTATTAAAGTTAGGAGAGATTTTCAAATTTGAGGGGTTAGAAGCCATCTTCTTTAACCACTTTATAATTAGAGAGCCCTTCAAAAGATGAGTAAAATCGTCTGGTGGTGGATTTAACTCTAAAATACATCCTTGATTTAAAGAGCTGAGTTCTGCCGTAGTCTTTGCACACACAATACAGCACAACACACGGGGGATCTGCTGGATGCATGTTGGTTGGTTTGGTACTGGGTAGCAGATGACGTATGGTATATTGGACGCCGAGTGAGCAGTATTATGTAACCCTAACACACGTCCTAATTGTCACTGGGAAAGGAGATGGTTTAAGATGCTTTAGGTAAGCAACCGTTTGGAAGTCATTATCACTCTCCATTGTTTGGATGTTGGATACCGGTACACTGTTAAAACAATATGGTGTTCCGTTGGTTATCACGAACCTGGTTATAGTGGTTTTTATCACTGCAAGATGAAAATCTGCACTCCTGCCCCTGTCGCACATTTTTCTGCCAAAAGACATCATTATCGCGCACCTGAGTTGGTTTTTGTCGACAGTGTGGTGCAGCGTTGGTGGTCTGTGATGGCTCTGAGGGATTCAAAGATGAGGCCCTGCTCAAGGAGATAATCCCAGGTAATGGAGACCACTGTCTAGCAACTCTCTAGGTTTAGATCCCTTTAGTCTACCTCTAGCCCATCTCAGGTCTCTCAATGGTGTGTTTCACTTCCTATTGATCCAGCCATGCATAGGCCTATGTGTTTCTGATACCATGACAGTACATACTTATTTAGTTGTGTAAATTATTGTAAAAGGGAAATTTGGGCATGCACTTAGAATGTTTGGTACTAGTTAGGATAAATCTCCTGGCTTCTGTGCTTTCGTTATCGTGCGATTTCGTTATCTTGCGATTTCGTTATACGTACCATGCTCGGTACTAATTATGTATTATAGCAAGGGATCGCTTTATAGTTAAGAACGAACAAGTTCTTCAAACCATAAAGAGTTTGCACCGCAGGCTAATCTTAAGAGGATTAGGACATTTAATATTTGGCCGTCAGCCTACGACCTAAACTTGATACGGACGAAATTAACATTTTTCCCTCAAAGCACCGAACAAGCTTGAGACAGAGCCAGGATATCGACAGCTCACTTCACATGGCTTGTGATGTATTGATTATGTTGTCATTCTGGATCCTACCTCAGCACATCTATTAGGTGTGTATTGGGCTTGGGATAATGACGATGGTATTGTTAAATGTAATTTTTACCAGCTGACGCTTTTATTTAGCTTTGTAGACTTTTAGTGGAGGGTTTCTCTCTCTCTCTCTCTCTCTCTCTCTCTCTCTCTCTCTCTCTCGTGTATGCGTATTAAACTACCGTCAAACTAGTCATTATGGGTATGGTGTGTAGGCGGTACACTGTACGTGTAAAGTATCGTATTCCCCATGGCATACCGGCAGGGGATTTCATAGCACTTTTATTTCCCCCTAAGCTGTCGATATATTTTCCGTATTACACCTCACTGTTGTCGTGCATGTTAAATATATTAATGCCTTTTTATCCCCATGAGCATGAGGACATCCCTTTGTTTATTTTTGTTACTTCCAGAGAATATTGTAGAGCGTAGGAAAGGTTGTTTTTGTTGGGTTTGGTTTATCTTTCATTAACCCCAGCATTACTTTGGCTCTGTAGTAAGCGGAATAAAATGGTCTCGTAGCAACGGTAATTTAAAAAAAAATAATCATAAAAATTTTCACAGTAGGGCTAGCAACATTTTTTTTATTATTATTATTATTTTAAGGAAGAGGTGAATGGCTACAGGAAGCTAATTAACCCCTCATGCGGAAAGTCTGCTGTAAATGAAGTAAAACCGTTTAGAGATAGCAGGAAGCAAAAATAAAGGGAACGTCAGAATGAAGGACTTGAAATGTAACAGTCAAAATAAATCGCTGAGGAGGTGTTACAAAGTCTTTCAAGCCAACAAGAATAGGGCCCAAAGTCCCCGCAAGTGGAATTACTAACGTTCATTGAATGCTGTCTCAACTCTTACTAGTGCACTAACGACTATTTAATTTATTGTGGCTGCCACAGGACGATTTTACTACACATGAATGGCCGACTCACTACGGGTGATTTGACTAAAAGCGTCTGGAAATACCATAGCAAAACTAGGCAAACCATTGACTCTTTCACTACGAAGAATCTAAGTAAAAATATCTGGGGATAGTAAGATTATAATACAAAAACGTCCTTGGACACAGCAAGTAAGAGTAATCCTTTCAGTGCCATTATGCCTTTTTGTTTCGTTGGTCGCAGCCTAGTCAAAGGATTACTTCAGGAAAACCCGTTATGAATGAGGTGTTGTCTCTACATGAATATCTCCTGGTCGTTGGAAAATTAAAATATGAATGACATTACAATGCAGAAAGGGTTAAGTGCTTTCTTCACCTCTGATATTAACTCTGAATGTTGGAATTTCTCACCTAAACCACCACCAACAAAAGTTTATTGAAATAATATAATTTGAATGGGATACTTTGTTGCATAACTTGTATGGGATGCATTGTTACATAGTCACTTCTGGGACGAATCCTACCTAGTTTCTTGAAATAGACTTAGTTATAGATGATGAAAACACTCAGAAGTGAATAGGCTGTGTGGAGCATATGGGCTGCGCTATGTTTGCGTGATGAAGGAGTGGCTGGGAAGGAGGTGGAGGGCAACCAGTCACAGGATATGTCGTCAGGCTATACAGTAGATACATAGTTATGGTGGTACCAGTCTTTAAGTGGGAATCGGAAAGAAAGTATCAGGAAAAAAAGTAAGTAAAAAAGTAACAACTTTTCCTAGGTTAGGTCAGGTTAGATTAGGTCAGGTTAGGTTAGGTTAGATTGTCAGGTTAGGTTAGGTTAGATTAGGTCAGGTTAGGTTAGGTTAGATTAGGTTAGGTTAGGTTAGATTAGCTCTTTCCCTTACGTTTTTTACTGTTACTTTTTTTTTTGATACTTTCTTTCCGGGAATCATCTTAAGTGGCGGTTTGGGTGGGGCACGAACCTCTGTACAGTGTTGCCACGTGTTCCATACCCGCTATGTGAACGGCTCTGATATATGTAATAGGCATCACAATAAGATAAACACATAAGAATAAAATGGTAAGGTGTGTATTATCATATATGAAAGAACAGTAAACTGATTATGCGTAAAATATTTATACGGCAATACAGAAACGTGGCATAATTATTTTACAGTGTGCTTAAAAAAAAAAGTAGTCACTTTTATTGGCTGTTACCGTATTTCTGGGGTTGGTAATAATGTCACAATTATGATTATAAGATAATGTGCAGGAATATAAGCAAAAATATGCCAGTTTCTTAGTAAAAAAAATATATACATTAAACCCTCGTGAGCGGCAACACACACACACCCAGTCCGACCTGGTCATCTGTGAGGGATAGAGGAATAGGCCTGTTTGGGGACACCTCTTAAAAAAAACGCGCCAAGACTTTAACCTCCTGGGTGGTGTGGAAATAGTCAAATTTACAATATGTACATTATAACGTAAAAGAAAATAACCAAAATGTATCCTAAAATACCACAGACGAGAGAGAGAGAGAGAGAGGGGGGGGGGAAGGCAGACCAGGGTCAGTGTTGAGTGCAGCTGAGTGAGAGATGAAGGAAGGAGGGAAGGAAGGAAGGAGAGAGTGATTGAATGAAAACAAATCATGTCGCCACAATAGTGAGGTCATCTGGCGCCATATGTAAAACAATAATATTTTTAAACATAATTAGATATAATAAAAACAAAATAAAGAAATGAAAGCACAAGTTTATAAGTCACTCATAAAAGAAACAAAATTCCCAAGGGTGAAGCACATATCCCTCAGGAGAGAGAGAGAGAGAGAGAGAGAGAGAGAGAGAGAGAGAGAGGGGGAGAGAGAGAGAGAGAGAGAGAGAGAGAGGGGGAGAGAGAGAGAAGGCAGGCAAGGGGCAGTGTTGAGTGCATTATCAAGCTGAGGGAAAGATGAAGGGAGGGGAGGAAGGAGGGCGAGAATGACTGAATGAAAAGGCGCCGTAACACCGAGGTCATCTGGCGTCATATTTAGAACAATAATATAATAAAAAACAAAATAAAGAAATGAAAGCACAATTTTATGACATAAAAGAAACAATTCCCTAGGGTGATGCATATCCCCCCAGGAGAGAGAGAGAGAGAGAGAGAGAGAGAGAGAGAGAGAGAGAGAGAGAGAGAGAGAGTATGGAAAACGTGGCAACACTGTACAGAGGTTCGTGCCCCACCCAAACCGCCACTTTAGAATGGTACGACCACAATGTTGCATTTTTTTGTTTTGCAGCAGTTTTCATATTTTCTCAAGTAATTTTCGGCTACACAGTACAGTGTGTGATGATCGATTACTGTTTTTAGAAATTCTTCAAGTTACTTGTGTTGTGATAAGGTATAGGTATAGCCCAGCATACTTAAAACTGGTAGCTGACTAATATTAGGGTACTTGTTTGTAGATAGAATTAATTTGCCTAATGAGCAGTTACTTCATAAAGTTAAGAATTGGCCTTTAGATAGTTGCAGTTTATATGGCGAACGTAAAATCATAATTTTATCAAGGGTGTACTTTTACTTATCTTTCTGCAACATGCAGTATACAGTATACTGCTATTTTCATTGGTCCTCCTTTATGCGCTGTTGTTTTCGTATTATTACCAGGATCAGTGTTATCCCTTTGCTTTTAAATTTGATCCCCAATATACAAGCTGTTAAATGTTGTAGCTACCACGACATAAGTTATTTAACCATTCCAAGACGAGAGGTACTTCACAAGCTAAAGAAAAAAAAAAAAAAAGGAAAAGGAAAAATTGTCGAGTCACAAGTATATTGATGTCACTGTAGAGAAGGGGTTAAGGAAGACTGACACCCCATCACTATGGCACGTCCTTCTTAAGCGGTCAAAAATGGCGTGTAGGTGGCAGGAACACAACAGTAATGTCGCCGTAGTGAATGTACTAAAGGGAACTTAGTGTCATCGGTATTACCTTTCCTGTCTCACCTTTTCTTACGGTTTTATTGCTTTGTGTAAGGAATTACGTGTATTTTCGAGGTCACTGATCGCTTTGGCTAGTAGGCTGTCCTGTAACGTGAGTAAGTGTTAATACTCAGCCGTACCGTTGCTTCGTTTGTAAATATAATGTTAACTGCATTTCACAGTTTTGGAGATAACCCGCCGTTAACCTTCTCACTTCGATGGTGGGAAGAATGACAGGCTGTTGTATTTTAAGGCTGAT
>NC_137033.1:51897039-51917039 GCF_032717465.1 Coenobita brevimanus | reverse complement strand
GATACTGGGTGAACAACCCGCCAGAGGGGATGAGCACCACGACTAAGCACCTCATGTCATTTGCTCCCAACTTTTCCTTTACCCTTGATTTATATTGACGTGTATCTGGTTAGTAGTGAAAATATGATTCCATAGGAACATGGCGTGAGAGTCAATACCAGAATCATAATCTGGCCTGCCTACTCTGAAAGGTTGCCCATCCCTGGGTTAGATATGGCCTTCGTTAACCCCTTCAGTACTTGCAAGAAATTTTGAAGCTGAATGAAACTGTACTGTATGGTGTCAATAAGAGTGGAAAAAAGCGACCTCCTGAGGCTGACGAGCATGTGCTGTATAGTACCAGGTTGTGGTGGAAGTGGTTGTGAGGTGCTTTATGGCAGGATGGGAATATTACTCGTGATGGAGGTGGTTGTGTGGTGGTTTATTTCAGGATGGCAATATTACTTGTGATGGAGGTGCTTGTGTGGTGGTTTTGGCAGGATGGCAATATTACTTGTGATGGAGGTGCTTGTGTGGTGGTTTTGGCAGGATGGCAATATTACTTGTGATGGAGGTGGTTGTGTGGTGGTTTATGGCAGGATGGCAATATTACTTGTGATGGAGGTTCTTGTGTGGTGGTTTTGGCAGGATGGCAATATTACTTGTGATGGAGGTGGTTGTGTGGTGGTTTATGGCAGGATGGCAATATTACTTGTGATGGAGGTTGTGTGGTGGTTTATGGCAGGATGGCAATATTACTTGTGATGGAGGTGCTTGTGTGGTGGTTTTGGCAGGATGGCAATATTACTTGTGATGGAGGTGCTTGTGTGGTTGTTTTGGCAGGATGGCAATATTACTTGTGATGGAGGTGGTTGTGTGGTGGTTTATGGCAGGATGGCAATATTACTTGTGATGGAGGTGCTTGTGTGGTGGTTTATGGCAGGATGGCAATATTACTCATACAACACAGGTTTATGTAAATGACGGTGTTAGGTAATTGAACTGTGATTATATGTATTAATTGGCGCAGGCTGCCATGAACCATTAACGTGGGTACCCGTATATTAATAGCTCTTATCAGAGTGGGCAGAGTTGTTGATGATATGTGTAGTTAGGTTGAACTTTTGGTAGTACCGGGTATGTGATGAATACAATCGTCTGGAAGTAACAAGAATAGCGAAATAAGAAATCTTGTAGGGGCAGATGGAATTAATCAGCTTTGATATACGCCATTTTCATGCTTAACTGTTAATTCTTTGCTGCAAGGGATGAATTATAAGCAAAATAAAATCGTTTGTCAACAAAGAATAATAAATAAAAGGCCTCCAGGGTTTTACGGAAGTAGTCAGTTACCCTGCACAATTCTTTCTACAGAATTTTGTCCCCTGTGCTACGATGATTTATATACATATACATATATGCCGGTACCGTATGTATATATATATATATATATATATATATATATATATATATATATATATATATATATATATATATATATTCTGAATGAAGAATGATCTCTCGGCTTCATGTAGTTCAAGTCTTCTGTCTGTTAATCTGTCTGTCTTATCAGTCATCTGTATTTCTGTCTCCTATCTGTCTATCTATCTATCTATTTACTGTGTAGTTAGACACCTTAATCCCGGGTGTAGTAGTCACAAACGAATCGCGTCCACGTCAATCTGTCTTTCGCCATCAGGCTGCCCCTCTCCAGTTCGCACCCTCTGACTTATATACCTCTCTCCACTCCATCCGTCCATATCATCCTCCGTCTCCCTCTTCCCCCTCCATCTCACTCACAGACACTCTTCCAGTCAGTCTCATTCTCCATTCTCGCCACATGGCCAAACTATCGCAAAACAACTTTTCCAATGCACTCCAGCACATCCACATAAATAATGCAAGGCTCCTTCACTTCCTCATTTATTTTTTATACCATATCTCCCCGTAAGTCCACATGCTCTTCTCACACAGCTCATTTCCACTTTCCTCACCCATTGCCTTTTCTTTCTACTAGTCTTGATATTCATTATTCTGACTGTCCTCAGTCAATATTATTTGGCATAAGAAGGACTTACTGGATTCAACGAGAGCTACCTTTCCCAAGGCGAATAACATCCTCTGACATTAGCCAGACTATACTGCAAAGGACTGACAGGATTGAAGGGATTAAAGTGTAATTTACTACTAGAACTTGACATCTACTCTGTTCATCAGTGTTCCTTCAGCCCTGTTGGGTGTGAAGTATTGTTTGTGGCTGAACCCAATTTTGTTTCAGCTGAGCAGGTTTTTGTGCGTATCCAGCTTGGACTTAGGTTCTGAAGCCTGTTTTGGAGGTTGAAGGAGTGTCACGAAGCACTGCTTGTGTGCTGTGGAATGTTTGGGGATACCGGTAAGCACAGTCAGAAATAAAAGTTTCTTGTAGTTTGATTGTGCATATTTCATAACTTGGTTATGTCCAGCCTTTTCCTCCCTGATGCAATATACCAAAGAGGCAGAGCAGCATGCCAGTTTACAAGTATTTACCAACAGAGGAAAGTGAGATGTAGAAAAGGTGAAACATTAGGCAACTGTTTCTGTTTTAGTTTACTGTATTGCTAGGTTAAGAGGTTCAGTACTGTCGTGTATCCGAGCACTGCGGTACG
Source organism: Coenobita brevimanus (assembly GCF_032717465.1). Classification (NCBI taxonomy): domain Eukaryota; kingdom Metazoa; phylum Arthropoda; class Malacostraca; order Decapoda; family Coenobitidae; genus Coenobita; species Coenobita brevimanus. The sequence continues at coordinate 51,914,415 of NC_137033.1, read as the reverse complement.
TCTGTACTGTGATATGCTTGGGTCTAACATACCGGGATATACAGTACGAGTAACCTATATAAATATATACAGGTAAATATAGAGATAGATAGATAGATAGATATAGATATAGACAGACAGATAGATAGATACATATAGATATAGGTAAAGATACTAGCTATCTATGTCATTATTATGTCTGTCTATCTGTCTGTCTATCTGTCCGTCTGTCTGTCTGTCTGTCCGTCTATCTACACACACACACACACACACACACACACAGTATATATCCCCTGTGGGATGGTACAGTGGTTATGACAGGCATTTACTGATCATGTTTTGATGGCCCTTGTGAAAAAAAGACAAACCCAAATTACTGAAATTCACGCTCTTAGACTGCTCACAAGAGTTTCGATTTTGCGACCAGAGTATTAGTAGTTTACTGGTCAGTCGTCAGAAGCTGCACCACCACTTGGTCGAGAGTATGAAGTGATTGATATGGTGGCCTTGTATGAAGCCCTGATTGTATGGAGAAGAAGCTACTACCTACCTGAGAGTATGAGATGTGAAGTGATTTATATTGTAACAATGTGTGCAGCAAAGATGCTGTGGAACAGAAGCAGCTACATCCTGAGAATGAGAGAAGTAAAGCCATTTACAAGGCGTCTTTGTGTGGAGCAGTAATGGCATGAAAGTATTGTACACGGCTACTAGCCAGAGTGTGAGATGTGAAGTGCATTATAACGTAACCTTGTACAGTGATGGTAGCTATGGAATGGAATGAAGCTGTTGGGTTAATGCAGTTATGTGTGGTATTACCGCGATAATGCTCCAATATGGTCTGGTAATACCTAATTAAACCCCAGACAGGCTGCTTCTCATGATGCAGGTGTCGTGTAGTTCCTGATACATATCCCCTGTGTATTGGCTTCCTCTCAGTGCTGTGAGGCGGAGATGTATTTGAAATTGACGTATTGGAACAAGTCGGCGCTCTTACCAAGATTGCTGTGCCTTTTTTTTTTTTTTTTTTTTTTTTTTTTTTTAAAGATAACTAGTTGCCATCTCGTCCTTCGCAGTCAACAAAAAGCCTTCAAAGTGCTACCTCCCCATGCGAGTCCAGTTCTGAAGTCACACGAGAGAGCTTCAAGCACCATGATAAACAATTGCGGACTGAGACCTGATCCCTGATACACACCAATGTTTATGGAAAATTTATCACTCACTCCTCCATTCACTCTCACTCGGGTGCAATCACCCTCGTACGTTTCCGTGAAAAGATTGCTGTGCTGAGGTGACAGCGTTGGCACCTCCTCAGAATTCTAAATATCCTATAACTCCGCACAACAGTTGCATTCATGTTGGGCCAGGTCCGTGTTGGCTCCTGCTGCACCTGGATGGGTTAGGTCATGTGCTCACCCCGTTGTTTAACCCATTACTGCCCCGGCTTGCTGCTCCTATGATATTGCTGGGAAAATAGCTAGCCTTTGTACCGTCCTCCACCTGCTGGATCATAGGTGCAAAGCTCATAGGTCTGAACTTTAAGATTTCCCCCTCAGCTTATAGTAAATACCCCAAACCGTCCTCTGTGTAAGGGTATGGACACAGATGGCATAAGACCCTGCATTGTTGCAGGTTATGAGAACATTGTAACAAGTCATCCCTGGCGTTTTAACCTGCGTATCACACCTTGACAATCGTTTGTATTTTCTCTTTATCGTTTGTAAATTGACAGTGTGCTTCAGTATCATACAAGAGGATACTGAGTAAACCTCCAGGGAATAGATATTACGAAATTACGTAATCTATCAACAGTACGTTCCTAAGTGTAGCACTGGACTCTGGCTATTGCCCCTGCCAAGGATGTTATGTTTTTGGATGAGTTAGTTTTCCTGTCTGTCTCTTAGCAACATTGGAAAAAGTTTTGGATGGGATGGAACCCAACAAGGAATAGTGACTTAGCCATTAGGCTTAAAGGAGCAAGTATTTAAAAGGTCACGTGATTAAATGGCCACAGATTGAAGGGTCAAGGTCAGAAGGGAGGAAGATGCTGTCTTGGCGGAGGTATGCGCACTGGCATTACTCTTGTTAAGGTTAAGTGGTTTGTGTGTGTGTGTGTGTGTGTGTGTGTGTGTGTGTGTGTGTGGTACTGGGATGACTGGAGGGTTTTGTGCTGTTAGTCTGTAAGCTGTAGTTGAATGTAGGAACAGTTGCGAAAACTAATAAAATTGCTACATTTGGCTGAACAACACTGGAGTTGTTAAATATTATGGCTAAAATTTGATGGGCGTCAAAGGTCACAGTACTGGTTCCCGAAACTCATTACTTACTGTCTAGGTAATTATCGTATTGAAGTTAATCAGTATTTATGGTCTTCCTTCTGTGTGTGTGTGTGTGTGTGTGTATAAATAAAAAATACATTATATATATATATATGTATATATATATATATATATATATATATATATATATATATATATATATATTGTTACGTTGTCCGCCTTTCCGTTCCCACGGGTGCAGCCGTTACAGCTGGGCTAGGGGATTATGCAGTATGTATCCGCGTCATTCGCGGAGTTTATATTAGCGAGTGCTACAAATTCTTTTGTTTCTTTCGTTCCCGCCACTGAGGGCAATTTTATTTTATACCATGCTGAGTATGCATTTGATTATTTTGATTGTCTTATGTGAGCTACCAGTATATTTAATAATGTTTTGCTTGCATTAGAAGTACCAGTTCATTGTATAGAGAGAGAGAGGGGCACGAATATAAGTTCTTATTAATTAATTTGATTCATGCGTTCGCGCTTGGCCGCACACGAGCCTAGCACCAGTCTCTTCCCAGCCAGCTTTAGTATCGGGTGCTTGTACACTCTCTCTCTCTCCCCAGTCATTTTTATGCTGAGCTGGCGTTTTTGTTTAAGTTTATTTTTACTCATTTGTTTGTTGACTGAGGAAAGTAGTTATTTTATTTTGTTTTTGTAACCGTGTTGTCTTTGGAGGGCCAGTTTGGCTCACCGTGGTCCTCTCGCTGCCTTTGTTAACGTTCCCCAACACACGTACATACACACACACCCCTAACCCCTACACAGTTAATCCCATCTCTTTGCACAAGGCTAGTGAGAACCATCGTGAGCTACTAACTGCGTTCCCCCTTGGACACGGGTTAAGTAGAAAGTCGTCACCACCGGAAGTAAGTGGGAGGTGTTCCTGTAGGCTGTCTCGGGCGGTATTACTTCCGGTAGTGACGATAGTAGGCTAGATCTATAGGTAGGCTGTTCCGTTTTATTATCAAAGTACAGAGTGTTGCGTTCTTAAGTAAGTACTTCCGTTGTGCAGTTTTTCTCTAGTTTGCGGAGTGTCAGTGCCGGGGTCTGCGTTATTTTGCAACGCAGTGGAGGCCGATCATCTAAGGCTGACTTGTTGTCTTTTTTTGTAATAGCCCCGGGCTGGCGCCACCGTAACAGTGGCGACCTCGCATCAGGATATCCTAACAGTGCCTTTCTTGCTAGGATATCGTTACCATACCTTGGCGTTCTCTGTGCTTTGAGGTGAAGTTGATGTGTTTGTAGTTTCTCAGTCAGCATTAGTATTTCATTATTGAGTACTGCCATTGATTTGTCGCCATGGAGTCACGCGTGTCTACACCAGATCGCGTACGTGCTGAGTCACCTGTGGATATGGAACAACGAGAGGCACATAGCAAAGGTACTCCCCGTGTGAGCCCTGAGTTTGACTATGGGGCTGAGCTGCCTCGTTTCGCTACCCCACTATTACCATCTATGATGCCGCCGAGCCAGTTTAGAGCAGTTCCCCCAGGTATGTCTAGTGCTTTCCCTGGAGTTGTTCATTCCACTCCCATATACCCTGGAGTCTTGTCACCGGAGGCTCAGTTGCAGTTGGAGTTGAAAAAGATGGAGATGCAGCGTGCAAAAGAAGAGAGGGAGATGGAGATGCAGCGTGCAAGAGAGGAGATGGAGTTTCAGCGTGAAAAAATGCGATTTGAGCTGGAGAAGACTCGTTTGGAGGTGACTGCCAATAGACCAACTTCAGATACCCAAACCTCAGGCCGTGCAGAGGATAGGGAGAGTTGGTTCTCAAGGAGTCTAAAATTAGTGCCAGCATTTGATGAGCTGAAGGTGACAGAATGGTTTGTTAGATTTGAGAAGAAGGCTAGGGAGTTTGAGTGGCCAAGGCAGCGCTGGGTGGGGTTGGTATCTGTGCTGAAGGGAAAAGCCTTGGAAGTGTATAATAGGTTGAGCCCTGAGGATGTAGATGATTATGATGAATTTAAAACAGCCATCCTGAAGGCATATGAACTTAGACCAGAGGCTTATCGGTTGTTGTTCCGTGGTTCTCGGAAAAGGCCTGCTGACACCTATATGGCCTACGCCGGGTATCTGGAGGAGAGGTTAGACGAGTGGTTGCTGAGTGAGAGCGCCACTTCGTATAACGAGGTGCGTGAACTGCTTTTGATGGAACATTTTACCAACATGGCTGACAAAGAAATTGGTGTTAAAATTAGGGAGAAGAGATTCAAGACCGTGAAGGAAGCAGCGACGTGGGCTGATGACCGGGTGTTTGCCTTGCGGAGTATGGGGGTCAAGTATGCTAATTTTCAGTATTCCAGGGAGAGGACTGTGAGTGGCCCTGCCTGGGATAAATCTCCTGTGAATCAGTTCAAGGGAAGTTCAGAGGAGAAAAAGAATTCAGGGAGAAAGAGCCCTGTATCCAGTTCGAAGCTAGTTTGTTACTTTTGCAGAGTGGGCACATCAAGCCTAACTGCCCTAAGTGGAAGGCCTCCCAAAATGCCAAACCAGTGGCACTAATTGTAGGTTCGAGTCAGGTGAACGAGAGGAGTTGGGAGAGTGGTAACGGTGAGGGAGAAGTCTGTGGAAAACTGGAGTGCAGCCGGCTGTGCTCGCTGCCAGCTCAGGCTGAAAAGGTTACCCAACATGCTACGCCACCTCCGGATGAACTGCCTCAGAAATCGTCCCTAGACTGGTGTAAACCTTTTATATGTCACGGCACAGTGAAAATTCATGGGATCAGTTATCCAGTTACTGTGGCTCGTGATACGTGTGCACAACAGTCTGTGTGCAGAAACGTGACTGGAGGGCCTGTAAACTCAGGGAAGTATGTGCTGTGTAGAGGCATGAACTCAGATGAATACTATGATTATGTTCATGTGGAACTCGATTGCCCCATTGTTCAGGCTGCAGCTCAAGTAGCTGTTGCTGATGTAATGCCAGTAGAGGGGATTGATTTTCTGCTGGGGAACGACCTGGCTGGGGAGAAAGTATTTCCATCTCTTCCCCCACCAGTTGTTGTGGCAGAGAAGTGTTTTGACGCCCCAGAAATTGGTATTGAAGTTGATGCAGAAGTGGAAGCCATGTTCCCGGTCTGTGCAATTACAAGATCTATGGCACAGGTTGCAGCCCGGGAGGAAGAACTGGTGAAGTCACAGGTTCTTGGGGTCGACTGTGATGAGGCAGGGCCACCAATGGAGGAACCTAGTGAGCAGAGTGTTGCTGTGGTGGGTGAGGAGAGTGGGAATGCGTGCATGGGTGCCGCCCCACTTCCCACTCAGGACACTAGAGGTGGTGCTGAGTGTGTCTGTGTGGAGACTGAACCCAGCCCATCGACTGAATTAGGAGAATTTCAGGACGCTGGGGTCGACTGCGGGGATGCAGGACCACCGTCAAACGCGCCTGAGGAACAGAGTGTCACTGTTGAGGATAGAGGTGGTGATGATGTCAGTGTGGAGTCTGACATTCCTCCCCCTGTCGAGTGTACTAGAGGTGACGCTGAGATTGATCGCCCTTCGCAATCCAGTGTCCCGACCAGTCCCTTATCTCAGTCCTCAGTAGAGCTGGCGGGTGTTGGGTCAGCAGAATTGAGGGTGAAGCAACAGGAGGATGTAACATTAAAGCCCTTGTTTGCTCGAGTAGGGGAAGAAAGAAGTATGGAGTGTGGTAAGGAGGAGTTCCTGATTAAAGACAATGTTTTACATCGCCGATGGACGCCCACTGGCGCCACGATGGATGGAGGAGTGGGTGAGTTAGTGCAGGTGGTGGTGCCTGTGCAGTATAGGGTGCCGTTAATACAGTTAGCACATGAGGGACCTTTAGCAGGTCACTTGGGAAACAGAAAGACAGTGCAGCGCTTAAGATATAACTTTTGGTGGCCAAGTATGCCGGGACAAGTTGCTGCGTACATCAAGAGCTGTCACACGTGTCAGATAGTGGGCAAGCCTAATCAAGTTCTTCCTGTGGCCCCTTTGATTCCCATTCCTGCAGTTGAACCTCCGTTTACCCGGGTAATCATTGATATCGTGGGCCCTTTATCTCCTACTTCTGCTGGAAACAAGTATTTGTTAACCATAATGGATGTTACAACGCGATACCCAGAGGCTATACCAATCAGAAGCATGCAGGCGAAGTCAGTAGTCAAGCAACTTATTCTGTTCTTTACTCATTTTGGCCTGCCTAAGGAGTTGCAGTCAGACCGTGGAGTGAATTTTACATCTAATTTGTTTAAGCAGACAATGACAGAGTTGGGCATCAAACACATTTTGTCCAGTGCCTACCATCCGCAGTCACAAGGTGCCCTGGAGAGGCATCATCAGACCTTAAAGACAATGCTGCGCACCTTCTGCTATGATAGTGGAAAGGATTGGGACTTAGCGGTACCCTTTGTTATGTTTGCAGTGAGAGAGGTACCAACTGAGTCGTTAGGGTTTTCACCCAATGAGTTAGTGTTTGGGCACAGAGTTCGTGGTCCCTTGGATGTGGTGCGAGAGGCCTGGAGTAACAACAAATCTGGCAACCAGGAATCCATGCTTGACTATGTCTGCCGCACTCGGGAGAGACTGCATTGCGCTTTAGAGCTTGCCCGTGACCATCTAATCGGGGCTCAAGCGAAAATGAAGGCTCATTACGATAAGAAGGTCAGAAGTCGTGAGTTTAAGCAAGGAGATGAAGTTTTGGCACTGCTGCCCATGCAAGGAAAACCTCTGGCGGCTAGATTCAGTGGTCCTTATATTGTGAAGAAGAGAGTTGGGGAACTTGACTATCTAATTGTTACCCCAGATAGGCGGAAGAGTACTCAGTTGTGCCACATTAATATGTTGAAGCCATACTACCGCCCAGTTGATTCTCACTGTGGGATGACTGCTGATGTCTCTCACCTGGGATGTGAAGGACGGGGAAAGGAGGACGTGGCATCAAGGGAACGTGCTGTGGAGGGAGCTGTTGGTGCCGGTGATGTGAGTAGTGGACCAGGGTTACAGCCACAGTCCCTGGAAGGTGACTTTGGAGTGGACGTTGAGGGAACCAGGGATAAGAGCGCTCCTGTAGTTTTGGCGGTTGGTAGTGAGTTGGAGGAGCAGGAGGAAGTGCTTAGTCGTGGTGAGATGTTACCAGCTGACCTATGGGAGGGCAATGGTTATGCAGCTCTGGTGGAGAAATTGCGACACCTTGAGCCAGTAAAGCGAGAAGAGCTGTGCAACAGATTATGGAAACATCCGAAAGTTTTTGGAGATTCACCGGGATTGACAACTTGGGCTACTCATGACATTGACGTTGGGGATAGTAAGCCTGTAAAATTAGCTCCCTACCGCATCAACCCTGTCAGACAGAAAGCTCTCGATAATGAGATCAAGTATATGTTGGACCATGGATTGATCAAGAGGAGTTTCAGTGAGTGGAGTTCACCAGTTACCTTGCAGCCGAAGCCAGATGGGAAGGTTAGGTTGTGTGTGGACTTTCGGAAAGTTAATTCACTGTCTAAGACCGATGCTTATCCTTTACCTCGGGTCGATGACTCCGTGGACAAGGTGGGAAATGCCACTTATATCACCAAACTTGACTTAGTAAAAGGATACTGGCAGGTCCCGCTGACGGAACGGGCTAAACAAGTGGCTAGCTTTGTTGTCAGTGGTGCAGTATATCAGTGCCAGGTGATGCCTTATGGATTGAAGAATGCTCCAGCCACTTTCCAGAGGCTTATGGATAAAGTGGTGGATGGCATACCCAATTGTGTCGTTTACATCGATGATGTCATTGTGTATGACACCAAGTGGGAGGAGCATCTTGATCATGTGGAAATGCTCATTAAGCGGTTGGAGGAAGCTGGCTTAGTAGTCAACTTAGACAAGTGCGAGTTCGTACGTGCTAAGGTCCAGTACCTTGGATTTGTTGTGGGACATGGGCAAGTGGCTCCACCTCGGGCTAAGGTGGATACCATTTCCAACTTTGCAGCACCCCAGTGTCGCCGTGCCCTCCAGCGATTTTTGGGCATGATCGGCTATTACCGAAGATTCATTGGGAATTACTCCACAGTGCTTGCCCCTCTTACTGACTTATTGCGCAAGGATAAGAAGTGGCAGTGGACAGCCGAGTGTGAGCAAGCTTTTATTACGGTTAAGTCTCTGCTGTGCCACCACTCTATATTGCGTGCACCAGATTTTGACAAACCTTTTGTGCTGGCAGTTGATGCTAGCCGAGTAGGGGTAGGAGCAGTGTTGATGCAGCCAGATGAGGGCCAGGTTGAACATCCCATATCATACTTCTCAAAGAAGTTTAATAGAGCCCAGAAGAACTATTCCGTCATAGAGCAGGAGTTATTAGCGATTATCCTGGCCCTGCAACACTTTGCTGTCTACCTGCCCCCTTTTGGCCCTGTGATCAAGATTTATTCAGACCATCATCCCCTGCAGTTTTTGAACAAGTTTAAATTTAAGAACCAGCGTTTGACCCGCTGGAGTTTGCTTTTGCAAGAGTACAATTTAGAAGTTAGGCATATTAAGGGGACTGATAACGTAATTGCTGATTGTTTATCCAGGGAGGGGTCAGGGTCTTGATTCGAAAATTTTGATCCAGGGCTCAAAATTTTCCCTTGGGGAAGGGCGTGTTACGTTGTCCGACTTTCCGTTCCCACGGGTGCAGCCGTTACAGCTGGGCTAGGGGGATTATGCAGTATGTATCCGCGTCATTCGCGGAGTTTATATTAGCGAGTGCTACAAATTCTTTTGTTTCTTTCGTTCCCGCCACTGAGGGCAATTTTATTTTATACCACGCTGAGTATGCATTTGATTATTTTGATTGTCTTATGTGAGCTACCAGTATATTTAATAATGTTTTGCTTGCATTAGAAGTACCAGTTCATTGTATAGAGAGAGAGAGGGGCACGAATATAAGTTCTTATTAATTAATTTGATTCATGCGTTCGCGCTTGGCCGCACACGAGCCTAGCACCAGTCAGTCTCTTCCCAGCCAGCTTTAGTATCGGGTGCTTGTACACTCTCTCTCTCCCCAGTCATTTTTATGCCGAGCTGGCGTTTTTGTTTAAGTTTATTTTTACTCATTTGTTTGTTGACTGAGGAAAGTAGTTATTTTATTTTGTTTTTGTAACCGTGTTGTCTTTGGAGGGCCAGTTTGGCTCACCGTGGTCCTCTCGCTGCCTTTGTTAACGTTCCCCAACACACGTACATACACACACACCCCTAACCCCTACACAGTTAATCCCATCTCTTTGCACAAGGCTAGTGAGAACCATCGTGAGCTACTAACTGCGTTCCCCCTTGGACACGGGTTAAGTAGAAAGTCGTCACCACCGGAAGTAAGTGGGAGGTGTTCCTGTAGGCTGTCTCGGGCGGTATTACTTCCGGTAGTGACGATAGTAGGCTAGATCTATAGGTAGGCTGTTCCGTTTTATTATCAAAGTACAGAGTGTTGCGTTCTTAAGTAAGTACTTCCGTTGTGCAGTTTTTCTCTAGTTTGCGGAGTGTCAGTTCCGGGGTCTGCGTTATTTTGCAACGCAGTGGAGGCCGATCATCTAAGGCTGACTTGTTGTCTTTTTTTGTAATAGCCCCGGGCTGGCGCCTCCGTAACAATATATATATATATATATATATATATATATATATATATATTTATTACAAGGTCACAACATAATTAGCCTACATGTCTTACTCTTTTACACTGTAATTAACATAAAGCGACCAGGATTTGAAACCAGTTTTCTGACAGAGGAGCTGTGATGGTGTGGCGTTTAGGTATGCAATTTGCTGGAGGTTGGAAGAGAACTTTTTTTTTTTTTTTTTTTTTTTTCCAGTGCCCACAGTAACTTAAGGATGTGAGAATTTTGCATGGCATGAAAGCCAATAGTGAAGAGTAAAAGCAGTGGAAACGGGATTATTGATGAATGCGTGTGTTTATTGCTTTGAGTGGGTATGATAAGTAATAATGTGATATGTGTGAGGTGTGGAATAAGGACTTCTATTAACAGGGCTGAAGAGAATGTACATAGTTGTTATGGTATTACGGAGCGAACGATTGCAAGTAGCGTAGTGAAGAGGGCGTACCTAAGTGAATTTGAAAGTGGTAAACCAAAAAAGGTGGATGAATTTCGTAAAGGAATGTAAGCTAGCGAGGTACGGAAACTGTATGACTAGGGAAGTGGCAGGCGATCGAGCTGGTTGGATAGACTGTGTACAGAGAAGCACATGAAAAGGGCTTTGTATCGTCTCTTCAGTTTGGTAGTCGATGAAATGACTGTGATGAGCAGGTGATGTAAAGCACACGTATAAATAAATAATGAAAACTAAAAATATTCTGTATATAGTTAGGCTTATGAGGTGGAACCAGGATTCCGAGAGCTTGAATGATGATCGAATTAGTGTGTGAGGCATTATACTTTTAATGATGTTCAAAATTCTTCCTCTTTCGTGTCTTCTCTTTGTTTGCTTTCTGAACCCTAGCTCACCCCATCCATTGGTGGCAGAAAGAGGTCATGAGAATGATGATGAACGCCATCAGTGTTTTAAACACCGTTAGCTTCCATATTTTTGAATGTACCGAAACGAAAATTTACGAAGAACATCAGTCCACACTTTGCCTGACCGAAATTCAGACTCCGGACTCCGAATTTAATTTTCAGCTAAACTTTTAGTAGGGCCATAAATACAGTGATAAGCTCAAATTCAGATACTGTATATTCATATTGAGCACGTGAAATAAAGAAGTGCTGATTTCTGATACCGATAATGAGTAGTCAGCAAATTAATCATTGCCATTTAGAAGATTATACACATTCGATATTAAAATATAGGCAGTACAGAACAGACCTCAGCGACCACAATAGCCCTGACTAGATGGCTAATTGGCTAACTATTTCTTACACCCCTTTAGCTGGTCTGATCTTGTTTGATTATTTTTTGTCCTTTTCTTTTATCGGTTGTAGGTCCATCATTTTTTTTTTCTTACAGGTACGCAATACTGAGATGATAAGAATATAGCGTACCGTGGTATACAGGTGGGAGGGTACGGTACGTAATTAGATGTGGCATCTTTGTATCGTGATTGCTTTGTCGTGTTGTCTCATCCACCCATCTCTTATCAGTCGCCAAAAACGTTTCTTGTGTGAATTGTTATGCAAGATGTATTTTCCACTTCACCCCCTCTCCCTCCCTCCCTCTCTCTCTCTCTCTCTCTCTCTCTCTCTCTCTCTCTCTCTCACGTCACGTCACGTCAGGACATTCGGTCACTTTTGCTCTCTCGCTTCGCACATTCATCGTGTTGCGTCTGCTGTTTACCTGTTTCATAAACTTCACCGACAAAGGCTGATTGAATCACTCTTGCTTGATAATATATTTTTCATCTACAAGTGTGGGTTTTATTTACCGTCTTCGCCGACAAATTCCCTTTTTTTCGAGCAATAGCAGTTTTAAGGGTAGTAGCAATGGCTGTCACGGAGTTTTTATAATACCACGGTAATTTTGAAATATATGCTTAAATAATATTTAATTGATAATAATATTCAATAATATTGAAGAGCAGAGACAATGATTGTCTTGCTACATCAAGCAAGCTGGCTTGCTACGATTCTCTAAGAACGAGAATTTATAAACTTTCTCAACAGTACACAGCAGAGACTAATTACTCACAATTGCTGAATTACTGTACTGTTAGCCTCTGGAGAAAGTTACTTCACCCCTGACAATAAATAACTAATAATAATAATCAGGTCCTTGCTGATGCTTAACTCCTATGGCACAACGGATTTTAAGTTAATACGACAAGACTGGTCTAAGTACCAGTTATGAATAGTAAAACGTTTATGCAAGCTAGAAGCTATGTGGAAAATAAGCTTAATTTGGAGAAATGAAACAAGATTTTACTTTACATTAAGCTCAAGAAAAAGAACTGTTAAATTTATTGATTACAAAAAAAATAAATTTAACGTTACATTTCAAATCAAATCAATGAGACCGTACTCACTCACGCAAAAGCTAAATCCTTACGCCTAGGAAAAACACCTTAATTAAACTCTTAAAACTAGGATTACAAAAAGGAAATACCGGTCGATGAATGCTGTGTATCACCCGGGGGGTGGGAGTACTGGCCAACTGTACTAGTGGAGCTTGGGTGCTAGCTGACCTCTCACTTCTTGAGCACAGGACCTTTCTCCGTCACAACAAATACGCGACTGAATTCAAAATACATTGTATGGGCAGGACGCACAAGCCACCGGAAGAAGGCGTGGCTAACGGTTAGGGGCGAACAATAAACAAACAATAGTATTGCTCAGTAGCGCACTTAGTGACGTGCATAAAGTCGGTCACTTTTGAAAGTGACGAATGTTTTGAAAAATATACTCCGAAATGGAGAAACGGTTAACTGAGCGATACACAGTGAGTTTTCCACTAATAGTTCGTGGCTTCTCACAAAAGGGAAATGTCGCGAATTGATTCGTGACATTACGCCCCTACAAAATTAAATTTTTTCCTTATGGGAAAAAATTTGTGGATATATATATATATATATGTACACATCCTAAGTCATTCACACAAGATTCACACTGTGGTGTGTGTGCTATCCTGCTACAGGAGAAAGTCGCAGTCGCCAGTGAGCGAAAAAACCTCGTATTTACGTTAATAGAAGCAAGCTTGAGGGAAAAACTTCGTGACAACGGTGAAAATCCTGTACTCAGGTCAAACTGAGCGAAAAGTCGCTACATTTACACTGACAACTAATTGTTGTGTAGTGTGATGTATGTAATACACGGTGTAGGTGTGACAGTTGTAGTGTGACTGTACCTATGTGTAAAATGACACAATAATAATAATATGACGACGACGAAGACAGAGGAGAAGAGGCTGCAGCGTGCGGCAGACGATCAGCTGGTCCGCACAGCAAAACTGCTACACCCATTGCTGAACTTGCAAAACCAATTAAGGTGGAGCATCAAAAGTGTCAATGAGACAAAATTCTTATTACGTTACAATTACTCTCTCTGCCTAGCAATCAGTACATGCTACGAAAAGTACACTCTAGCTGAAAAATACAAGTGACAGCCTAAGCTTCGTACATTCGAGGTCGCCATTAATTATAGCACACGATTAGTGTCAGCAAGTTGAGAAAACCTTGTGCAAACTCGGGTCTTCCATAGCCTCGAACTGCACACGGGTCCTCAACCTGTGCCTTAACCTACAGTACTTATATTAGTATCGGGAAGCTGAGAATCCTTGTGCAAACTCGGGTCTTCCATAGCCTCGAGTTGCTTCTGTGTTCTCACTTCCCCCTTAACCTACAGTACTTATATTAGAATCGGGGAGCTGAGAATCCTTGTGCAAACTTGGGTCTTCCATAGCCTCAAGTCACCTTTGCGGAGTTCTCACTTCCCCCTTAACCTACAGTACTTCTATTAGTACCGGGAAGCTGAGAATCCTTGTGCAAACTCGGGTCTTCCATAGCCTCGAGTCGCCTCTGCGGAGTTCTCTCCCGAACTTCCTCCTTAACCTACGGTACATAATATGTATGTACAGGCCCTGGACATAATGTGTCCTGTGGGGCCAATGGGCGAGACGTCAGGTCTGCACCCACTTCACCACTACCCTGTCTCTCAACTGACTCAGAGATTACAGGTGTGGTTACAAACGGCACAGGAAGGGCATGTCCCTGATTAGTGGTGTTACTTTGACACACACTGCAGGAACGGACAAAACTATCTATGTCCCGTCCCATCCCTGGCCAGAAAAAGTCAGCTCGGATACGGCCCTGAGTCTTCCTTTTGGCCATGTGACCTCCTGAGGCTGAACAATGACCCCATTGTAACACTGCTAGGCGGTACTTGGCGGGAACGACAAACTGCAGTCGAACCTCGCCCTTGGGTGTTCGTGACTCACGGTAGAGCCGTCCTTGTTTGCGAAGGAACTTGGCTCGACCTCCCCGTGAATACTTAATCACTCGACCCTTTTGTTTGTTCCGCACAGCAGCAAGTGTCGGGTCAGAATGTTGTTCTTGTACAACAAGTTGACTACACATCAGATCTTGCGGCGATTCAATGATCACTGGGGTGACACAGTCTGGAGCCTCAGCCATGGCTCGTGTTACCACAGCAGCCGAAGTCTGAGTAGCGTCATCGGAGCAACTATCCTTGACTCCATTAATATTTCCAATGATGAGGTCAAATAAAGGTTCTGGCATGACAACTGCAAGTGTCGTATCAGTATAAAATGGAGATGCCACCTGGATACATGCCTCAGGGAACAATCTCACTGATCCATCAATAAGGTTTGCATGGATCTGTCGACCTGTATACTGCTCAGGCCGAACTAGACTCTGCTTGACAGAGCAACCTGAGGAACCATTATCTCTCAGGACCTTCACAGGAATGCCTCCCACAAACCCTGGCTGAACAAGGAAGGTACTGTCACCTGTGGGAGGGCCTGTGGAGGAAGCAGCCAGCCACTCATGAGGTTGCTGAATTGATGTGGCAAACATTGTGCCTTGAGGGTTATATTGGGAAGATGGAACATTGGCCATCTGTGGAGGGGGGTTCACTGTCTCTGTGGGACTAGTGAACTGTGGGGAAGTACCCATACTGGTAGGGACGTGACCACCATGCTGCTGCTGAGGAATGAAGGCTGCATTCGCTTCCTGCCTCTTTTGAGCTGGTGGTGAAAAAGTTTGTCCCGACGGTCGGTTATGTGGCTGATACTGCTGCTGATTAGGGTACTTGTTGTACCTCTTCCACTCAGGTTTCTGAGTGTTTTGCCCCTGGTCCTTCCACTGCGGTTTTGGACCTTGGCCATTACTCTGAGAACGGCCTTGGTGCTGGGATTCAGTCTGAGACGATTTCCCAGATTTATCAGGTTTTCTGTTCCAGGTGATTTGCTTACGAGTTTGATACCCGTATGCAGTAAAGAATGCGTCAGCCTTTTCTGCCATTTGGCTGGCATCTTTCACCTGGCAGATCTTAAGCTGTGCTATGAGCTCAGCAGGCCACGATCTCTCTAGCTGTGTACGCAGCATAAGGTCAATTATCCCCTCACGTGTGGAAGGAGTTTCATCTTTCTCCATCCACTCATTTAAGTAAGCTGTGAGACGATCAAGGAACTGAACAGCTGTCTCCTTGTCTTGGAGACGAGCTCGCATGAACTGAACTTTGGCGTCGTCTACTGTGAGACCATACGCCTTAATGAGTGCAGCTTTCATCATCTCATATGTGAGATTGTCTCCACGAATCCTGTGGAGAATATCGGGGGCAGGGCCCTCAAATAGGCTAAGAAACTGAAGCCGCTTAGCTGCCTCATCCAGTTGATACATGTCTGCCATGTCCTCAAAACGAGCTATGTACGGCTCAATTCGCTCGCTTTCCTTGTATGAAGGAAGCTTGATGCGTGGGGTCGCCAGGACATGTGCAGGGAGAACGCTCGTGGAGCTTGGACCAACTGCACCAGATGTGTCTGAAGCCAAGGAATCTTGCTTGAGCTTCAGCACTTCAAGTTCATGTTTTTCTCGTGCCTCACGTTCGGCATGTTCATATTCACGTTGTTCCCGCACGTGTTCTAAGTCGAGCTCGCGTTGTTTTTGCTCATGTTCACGCTGTTCTCGCTCGTGTTCGCGCTGTTCTCGCTCAATTCGCGCTGGATCTTACGGTCTTCACGGGCATCATTCTCGCGCTGCTGCTCCTGATTATGCCGTGAGAGTATATACTCTTTAATTTCGGTTGGGTCCGAAAGACCCATATCTTTGGCTTCCTGTAAAAATACAGTAGTAGCCATGGTGCTAATTTATTAAGCAAACCGAAATTGAGTACTGACTGCTTAGCGACGAATACTAATGACACAAGTAAAGAGTACAGACACAAGCTAGTGGTGACCAGTCTTATCTGGTTAACTGGCAAAGAATAAATCAAAAATGTAAATGACTGGGAAGACTCAATAATAAACACAATGGATACGGCGTCTTCCCAGGAGCGAATAAAATCGTCTGGCGTTACCAAGAATAAACTAGAGTTAAGTACTCTATGGATTGATAAAGCAAAATTCACTTGCTAAATTAACGGTAAACACCAGTAAACTTGTGTCTATAAACTTTAATTATAAATACCTTAATATGAACGAGTGAGCATTATCTCGTGAATAGCTTTATAGCTAGGAGTTAATATCCTGGAATGAGGTCGCCAATTGTCACGGGGTTTTTATAATACCACGGTAATTTTGAAATATATGCTTAAATATTATTTAATTGATAATAATATTCAATAATATTGAAGAGCAGAGACAATGATTGTCTTGCTACATCAAGCAACGATTACTTTACGCTGGCTTGCTACGATTCTCTAAGAACGAGAATTTATAAACTTTCTCAACAGTACACAGCAGAGACTAATTACTCACAATTGCTGAATTACTGTACTGTTAGCCTCTGGAGAAAGTTACTTCACCCCTGACAATAAATAACTAATACTAATAATAATAATCAGGTCCTTGCTGATGCTTAACTCCTATGGCACAACGGATTTTAAGTTAATACGACAAGACTGGTCTAAGTACCAGTTATGAATAGTAAAACGTTTATGCAAGCTAGGAGCTATGTGGAAAATAAGCTTAATTTGGAGAAATGAAACAAGATTTTACTTTACATTAAGCTCAAGAAAAAGAACTGTTAAATTTATTGATTACAAAAAAAATAAATTTAACGTTACATTTCAAATCAAATCAATGAGACCGCACTCACTCACTCACGCAAAAGCTAAATCCTTACGCCTAGGAAAAACACCTTAATTAAACTCTTAAAACTAGGATTACAAAAAGGAAATACCGGTCGATGAATGCTGTGTATCACCCGGGGGGTGGGAGTACTGGCCAACTGTACTAGTGGAGCTTGGGTGCTAGCTGACCTCTCACACTTCTTGAGCACAGGACCTTTCTCCGTCACAACAAATACGCGACTGAATTCAAAATACATTGTATGGGCAGGACGCACAAGCCACCGGAAGAAGGCGTGGCTAACGGTTAGGGGCGAACAATAAACAAACAATAGTATCGCTCAGTAGCGCACTTAGTGACGTGCATTAAGTCGGTCACTTTTGAAAGTGACGAATGTTTTG
>NC_137033.1:51762039-51894539 GCF_032717465.1 Coenobita brevimanus | reverse complement strand
ACTTTCCCTTCGATATCTCCCTTCTCCCACCCACAGTCTCCCTCCCTCCCTCTCTCTGTTCTTGATATCTCCCGCACCCCCCTCCTCCCTTGCCCTGCTCCCCTCTCCTCCTCTCCCCCACACTCTCCCCTCGTCCTTCCCATCCCCACATTCCGTCCTTCATCCCGACCCCTCCGAGCAGCGAGGTAATGGTGCAGTAATGGTGGTGGGGAGTGACAGAGTGGCCATCACCAGGGACCGTTGTACTAAACCTCCACTAAAGCCACTACATTAAACTCCAGCGCACTGTCCGACCCTCACCACGCCATGGCACTCACCACCACCACCACCACCACTACCACTACCACAGCCACCACAGTTATTATGTCAGATGGATCAGTGCTTTCGGTAAATGTGTGTGAGCAGGTTGTGTGGAATGAGGCAGTGTAAGTCTCTCCAGACACGGTCAGTTTGATCTGTTAGGGAAAGTGCACCATTTTATTTATATATTTATTTTGCACAAATTAGATGCACCGTCTTAGCGAAGCGGGTTAAAGAAGGCTCCATGTAACCTCAACAGTCGAAACAGTCTGCCCAAAGATGAATTAAATCATTTGGATATAGCAAAAATGAAATATTAATGACCTTCGTAGTCAAGAGATTATGATGGAATATGCAAAATGAAATCGCCAAGGAAGAAATGGCATCAAGCCTTCTAATCCGACCTGTGCTGTATACTAATGTTGCTGGGATACACAGGTGACATAATTAACAGGTGTGCACGTTTACCACCAGACTCAGGTGTGGAGAGAAAAGTGGAACACAAAAGAATAATGGGAAAAAGAAAAAAGAACTGGGAAACGAAAGAAAATGAATAAGAGAGAACTGATCGACGCTCGCCTCTGAAATGGACAAAAGAGACGAGTACGGACACAGACAAAGCATGAGAGAGAGAGAGAGAGAGAGAGAGGAGGGATAAAATATACCCTGATTTTTTTTTTTCACTTTCTCACTTCCACAGTTTTATCTGCTTTCTCCGCCGCCAAATTCTCAAACTTTTCCTTCACGATGTCTTTATCCTTCCATTCTCCCTGGTTCGCCTGACTCCGTCCGCCTTCACTTGGGTACCGGTTATCTTCATCCTTGACCTGACACATAACTGTATTTGTGCTTCTGGCTCTGGGTAGTGACACTGAAATCTGGGACAGTGAATTTAATGATACTCTGTTTATGACGTGTCACTGGGGTCATGTAGGACTGCAGTGAACATGACAGATTCACAGATTCTTCAATCTTCCGAGATCGAACTCGAGACCACACAAGAGCCAACCCCCTGCTTTAACCACTCCAACATAGTAAAATATAATGTGAGTGTGTGACGTGATGGAAGCGTAAGACCCAAGTGCCTTTCCCGACGCCCACCAGCACCAAATTATACACACAAGATGCAGGTTACTTGGCCAAGGAGAAAACTGACGCCAAGTTTGATGCCACACAAAGTGCCCGAGAAAATAAATATGTCTTGAAAGAAGTTTGGCTAATTAGAATTTTACTGAACTTTGTCCAGGCAATTACAGTGACGGGGACGAGACCGCTGTGGCAGTGTTACTGGCGGATTTGTCGGGAGTGATAGTCATCAGAATCGGATATGATCTGCAGTATAAATATATATATATATATATATATATATATATATATATATCATCCAATCCTACGTTGCCCCATGAGGAGCGTAGGAGCCCGGGGCTAGGAAGATTGGTCCTGGCATTTAATATGTATATTAATCTCTTCAGCGTGAGGACGTGCCTGTAATGACGTTCTTCTTGCTGGTAGACGATCACATTGAGGGCACTCAGATAGTGAAGGGTTTCATGAATGATATATCTAACGTCTCCACTTTAAAAAATTAATTTGAGTAAAAGTGACAAATGGTATCAGTAATGAAAATGAAAATGATATCGTATTTAAGAATAATCAGTTATATTTTAATGCAGTATTATATATATATATATATATATATATATATATATATATATGAAGGGGGGGGGACGAAAACATGTCACTAATCTCATAACCTTAACCCATTACTCACCAGAACTATTGTAACTTGCAATACTTTGGTGATAGAAACTCCGTGTACAAACAGCTAGATAAGGAGTTTATTACAAGCTCACAGTAAAACAGTCTGCCCGTGTCGGCTGTCTGCTAAGAACTGATGCAATAACGCCGTCTTCAGGCGTGGGAGAGCATGCTGACCTAGCAAATTTAGTGGGGGCATGTATGCATTGGGGGGGGACATATATACAGTACACCGGGGGTAGATATATTGTGGAGGGGGTACACTACTCCCCCGGGGAGCTGAGATGGTGTCTCCTGACACCAGGAGTTAAATGGTGGGTGATGATAGTAGTAAGGCAGGACCGGGGAGGTTTGTACAAGGGATAAGTATGATACAGGGGCAGTAGGGGAGACATGGCCATGTTGAGGGGAGGAAATTAGAACGATATATACAGATGAGATATACAAGGAATAATAGGTGCAAATCCAGTAAGGGTCGAAGGTACATAAAAACATAATGGGAATTACACAATAATAGTTTGATACATGACAAGCAAGGAGTAGAGATGAGAGTTCTATTGTTGTTCTTCCTTCATTTTTTTTTTTTTTTTGTATTTTCTGTAGGATACACTGTCACTCAGTAATGCATTAAAGAAATACCATCATTTTCTAGTAGGAAGAGTGCTGTTCACAGTTTGGGTAATTGTTAGATGGCAATGGTAGTCACTGAATGTGAGGGCACTAAGTACGGGGAGTTTCCACGGCGTGTGTAGGGCGTACTATGCCTGTAGCGACTCTGATTTCCTGGAGTCGACGTTCCATTTTCCTGACACAACAATGCACTGCACAGATGATGAGCAGAAAACCTATGAAAGCGATAACCACAGGGGGAAACACAACTGTTGGATGAACCCATGAACGGCTGAAGGCCAGAGAAAATTGATCCATAATGAAATTACGGCAGTGAGGAAGGTGAGCATGCGCAAGTGAGGGGAGGTGACGGTAATGTTGGCAGAAGGTAGGGTTGAAGGCATGTCGATTGGTTGAAAGATGTCATAGGAGTGTTTATGAACAGCTTGGTGATAGCGAGTGGCGTAAGTGATGACGGACTCTGATTTGACGGTACAATAGTCAGGTGCTTTGTAGAGACCACTAGCAGGGACGGAGCGAACGGAAGAACCAGGACACATGATTGTGACAGAGATGGGAACAGCAAAGAAGAAGTACTGGACATGGTTGAGGTGAGCATGGTGGACCGGGAGGTCAGGAGCTGGGACAAAAGAACAGGCCGAGTAGATGGAATGGTTGCGAACTAAAGCAGACTCACAGGGTGTAGCACTGCTAGGGAAGATAGCAAAAAGGTGGGCAGCACAGAGACGAGAGGTCGGAGTAAGGGAGGAACATTGCTGGAGGTCTGTGGAAGAAAGGAAGGCAACGGAAAGATGATCATGGGAGAGGAGGAAATATGCTGAAGGAACAGATGCCTGTAACAAGGAGTTGTTGAGGCGGAAAGGGAAGGGAATGATGTGAAAAAGGTTAAAGGTTATGGCAGAACGGAGAGGAATATGGACGACGACGTATGTGGTGAGAAGAGTGGCTTCGAGAACAGGATAATAATAGTCAAGGGAGGAGTAAGGGAGGACTGGGGAGAGACCGAAGGTGGAGTGAGCCCATTCCAGGACAGAACAGAGAGCTGAGACAGGTACTAAGTCGGCAGTGACACGTCCAGTGATAGCATCGACCAGGATACGAATCAAGGTAGAGACTTGAGACAGGAGAGAGTCAAAGGCCAGTTGGAGATTATCCATGTTGAGTTTGAGGTAGAAGAACAGAGAGATAACGGTGAGATCTGAAAGGTGGCGTTGTAAGATATCGGTGAAATTGTTTAGAGTGGACGTGACTTCATTGAGTTGGGTTGTGAGCTTCTGTAACATAGTGTGTTGGATTTTAATGACTTGGCGTTGTGATTCTAGGGCTGAAGCTAAATGAGTGAGATCAGATTTGAAGCCAGAAATGTCACGGGCTGTAGCAACGCCAAACAAGCCACTCAGAATCTCACCGCCGAAGTCGAAGAGACCTTGTTTCACACGAGAACGACCCACGGGTGTCTGAATGGAAAATGTGTCATTGAGCTCAGTGAATCTGTTACTTATGTATTGCAATTGCCAGGAGAGTGGGAGGAAAAGGTTATAGAGATACTCATTCGGGTTGTGTGTCCCCATGAGGGTCGTGAGATGGTTCCTGATTCCGTGGAGCTGGTGCACGTAGGCAGGTAGGGCAATGGCTACGTCGGCCAGGGGCGCAAGATCGTAGCGCAAAGAGGCGATGTCATCGATAAGCATTACCTCGCCTCCCGAGCCGACCAAGGCCCCGGGACGTACTCCACCATCGTCCTGACCTGACCCAGACCCCAGGAGGGTCAGCACTGCCAGCAGGGAGATCGCTAACATCGTACCTAGAAAATCAGGGTAGAGTTAATGGGGGAGGTCGTGAAGAGGTTGATGGGCACAGCGCAGTTTGGACCGATATTGATTGATTGATGAATGAGCAGGTGGAGATGGAGAGGAAGGAGACGGAGGGATAGGTGGAGACAAAGTAGACTGAGGAATGGGAGGAGGGGAAGAGGGGGCAGGAGGTTGTGGAAGTGACTCTTCCAACACGAGGCCACGGGGTGCTTGCTTTAAGTCATCGACGTGGACCCATCTGGTGTCCCTAGTGGACAGGTCCTGGAGGTGAAATTTGTTGCCTTGGTGAGTGAGGACGCGGTGGGGCCCTGTAAATTTGTCATCCAATTTGGAGGAACGCGTATGGGAATGAGCAAAGACAAGATCGCCTACATTGATAGTGATAGGAGAGGCGGACTTATGTTGGCGCTGCAGCATGTCCTCCCGAGAGGAAGCCAAAGTGGATTGGACATACTGGTGGATTGTCTGGAAGTTGGCCAATTTTAGTTTAACATAATCATCCATGTTGTAGATGGGTTCTGGCTTTGAGGATAAGAGAGAGTATGGGAGGTCCTTGTCAAAACCAAAGAGGACGAAGAAGGGAGATTCAGCAATGGATGCATTGATGGAACTATTGATGGAGGATGCCACTTGGGGAATCCAGTCATCCCAGGACGAACTATGGGAGCCTAGATGTCTGAGGCACTCTAAGATTTTTCAGTTGTGGCGTTCTACAAGGCCATTGGAAGCCGGATGGTTAGGCACGACATTGCACTTACTGATATGAAAGTGGCGACAGATCTCATCGAGAAGGCTATTGTTGAATTCTGTACCGTTGTCAGTAAGAATGGTATGAGGGGTACTGAACGGGCAAATTACGTGATCTACAAGGGCACGTGCAACGCTCTTCGCGGTCTTGTCGGAGAGGGGTACGAGGACACAGTAGCGGGAGAAGTGGTCGACCGCTACGAACAAGTACTCAGTGCCAGATTCTGTGAGAGGTAGTTTTAAGAGATTGATTGAGACAGTTTCCCATGGTCGTGATGGGATTGGGTATTGTAAGAGAGGTGCTGGTAAGCCGGTTGATCCTTTGTGGCGGTGGCAGGAGAGGCAAGAGTCACAGTGGGCATTGATATCGCGGCGCATGGTTGGCCAATAGTATTTGAGACGTGCTTTGTGCAAGCATCGGTCTTTGCCTGGATGGGAAGCTTGAGGAGTATTATGAACAATATGAAGAACCTTTGGTATCAGGGCAGTGGGGACAACAAGTTGGCGTACTTTGCAATTGGGCATATCTTTGCCTGTTAGCAGTGTTTTCCTGTACAAGAGATCATCATCTAGCATGAACTCATCTAGTGATACTGGCAGAGTAGGTAAGGTCGAGGCATCGCCAGATTCTAGGAAATAAATGACTTTGGACCACATGGGGTCTTGGCGCTGAAAGTTTCGAACAACTTCTGACGTTAGTGTAGTATTTTCAGTTACTTCAGGCTGCAGTGATGTTATAGCTGCTGCTACGTGACATGAGAGTGCGTCTGCGACTACATTCAACTTGCCTGGTACATATTGAAAAGTGGGATTAAAGTCCTGGATGATGACAGACCATCTAGCTAACCTACCTGTTAGGTTGCGATTCCTGAACAAATCACATAGTGGAAGGTGGTCTGTTTGGATATGCACTGGATAACCATAGACTATATCTCTGAAATGTTTCAAGGACCAGATTACCGCTAGCGCTTCAAGATCTGTGACACTTTAGTTACGTTCAGCGGTTGTAAGGGTGCGACTAGCATACGCTATTACGCGCTTCCTTGATGCTTCATCGAGTTGCATCAAAACGGCACCAAGTCCAGTGCCTGAGGCGTCTGTGCAGAGAAGGAAGGGTGTGGTATAATCAGGGAACGCTAGAATAGGGGCATTTACAAGAGCTGTCTTTAGCTTTTGGAAAGCCTGTGACTGGTCGTTAGTCCAAACAAAGGGCACATTCTGCTTGAGTAAGTGGGTCAGAGGAGCGGCGATCTGCGCATAATTCCTGATAAAGTGACGATAATAGCCACTGAGGCCCAGGAAACTTCGTACAGCGTCGGTAGTGGTAGGTTCTGGGAAGTTAATGATCGCCTTAGTTTTATCCTCATTAGTATGAATGCCTTGTGCATCTACGACATGGCCTAGGAATTTGATTTTCTTTCGCAGGAAGTCACATTTACTGAGATTGATTTTCAGGCCTGCGAGCTGGAGGCGTTCAAAGACTTGCTGGAGTTTGGTAAAATGATCAGGGATGGATTTACTCACAACAATGATATCATCTAGGTAAGCAAAAAGAGAGTGTCCCATCATACCGCTGAAGACTGAATGGATAAGTCGCATGAACACGGAGGGAGTATTTCTCAGACCAAAAGGGAGTCTCTTAAACTGAAAATGTCCGGAAGGGGTGCTAAAGGCTGTGACTGGGCGAGAGGACTCTTCCATTTCGACCTGCCAGTACCCGCTGAGGAGGTCTAAAGATGAAAAGACTACGTTATTGTCACCAAGGGATTCTAGCGAATCAATGAGGACAGGTAACGGGAAACGGTCTGGAATGGTGACAGAATTGACCTTACGATAGTCGTCTAAAGTTGCTGTCCTTCTTTGGTACTAAGAAAAGTGGGCTATTCCATGGACTGACGGAGGGTTCAATAATGTCCTGGTCTAACATGTTCTGTACCATTTGATCTGTTTGCTTTCTCTGGCTGTGAGGCAATCGATACGCTGGTATGTAAATCGGCTGAGTTCCTGGGAGTAGTTCAATCGTATGTTTGACAAGGTCTGTTCTACCCATCGGTCCACCGGGTAAGGCAACCACATTTCTGTACGAGGTCAGAAGGTCGAGGAGTTGAGGCGTATTTTCTGGGAAATCTGTGCAAGTGAGATGTGAGAGCATATCGGGTGAATGCGTCGGCACAGATCCCGTAGAGTTAATAGTACATACACCGATTGGCGTATCATCAGTCTGAATAGTAGAAATTGAGGAATCCTGGCACACCTTTATGGCTGCTGGGTATGCTAGGAAGTCTCCAATCTTTACACCACTTTTAAGTTTTAGTGGAGCATTTGTGACATTGAGCAAGTACAGGTAGCATAAACTGTCCTCTAAGACTGTACACCACGCTGACTCATAAGTCAAGCCATTCACACAACACGTCTCAGGTAGGGTTAGTACATCCACTCCTTCTTTCGCACCGGCAACACAAACAGAGACTTTGGTGAACTCATGCGGTAACAAAATTGTGCACGTATTCGTTACTGCACGTTTCGTCTCTGCGTGTTGGAGAAGATCATTCAGACTGTGTGAGGTAGGTAACTGAGACACGTCTGAGTCAGCGATAGTGTTGTCGGGAGAGGATGTAAGAGCCATGTTCGAGGGCTGAGATGATGTATCAGGAGACATTGAGGAATTTATGTCCTTGCTCGCAGTCAGTAAAGGAATGATCTCCGTATTCTCTGATGATGATAGTGGTGGTTTGGGCGTAGCTGGGCTGGGGCGGGGCGGGGCGGGGCGGGGTGGGGCGGGGCGGCGGTGGAGAGACAGCTGGGCAGAGAAGAGAAGAGACGCCGCGATGAATCACCGGCAGGGAGTGGCGGTCTTAGGAGGCTCCGTAATGCAGACCAGATGCGGGCGACGGAGGAGGCCGGTGACGGGTGGTGAGGCAGATGTCGGCGCAAGGCAGGTGTAGAGCTGGTGAGTTGCAAATGCAGAGAATGGTGGTGGGCAGGCAGCGGGCAGACAGTGATAAGTGGCACCGTGGGGGCAGGAGCTATGATGAGTCCGGAACAGGTGCTGGGAACAGGTGCAACAGGTGCGTAGGTCGGCGACGGCGACACATGCGGTCAGGAACAAGGCGTATGGGTGCGGTGGTTTGAGAGGTGAGCACTGGTGAGAAAAATGGTACTCTCGAAAAGCACAGCCAAGGTATAGAGGCACGAAGGAGGGGCGAGGCTGGCAGATGCGAGTCGTCGTGTATCTTGTTGTATCACTTAAAATCCAAGGAGGCGGTCAGAATGTGATGGTTCGAAACACCGCTGCTACCAAATGTAACTTGCAATACTTTGGTGATAGAAACTCCGTGTACAAACAGCTAGATAAGGAGTTTATTACAAGCTCACAGTAAAACAGTCTGCCCGTGTCGGCTGTCTGTTAAGAACTGATGCAATAACGCCGTCTTCAGGCGTGGGAGAGCATGCTGACCTAGCAAATTTAGTGGGGGCATGTATGCATTGGGGGGGGACATATATACATCGGGGGTAGACATATTGTGGAGGGGGTACAGTATGACACTCGTGAAATGTTATGTGATGTGCTTTTCAGCTCTCCCACTGACTAGTCTCAAAACCATTCTTGACGCTATGTTTCGCTCACTTCTCACAATAGTTGTGATATTGGTGATATGTGTGGGAATGCTAGGTCTGGTTAACTAATTTTGAGGCAGCGGCAATAAAAGACCTTTGAATTAGTTTAACTGATTGGCAAAGGATCTGAATTTCAGAAAATCATCGTCATTTTGTATAATTTCTTATTACTCCCACTCCTGGAGTACTTTGTTCAATCTTTTCTCATTATGGTACTTTTGGAATATCTGAGATATTATAGTGGAGAATGACAACAGTGATAGCCATTAAAAAAAGAAAAAAAAAGAAAAAAGAAAGAAAGCTGCTAGGAACATGTAGGAGAGCTGAATCTCTTTCACTTAATATGATCCATGTATACAAAATTTTCACAGGCAGATTAGGGCAGGTGATAAGTACTACCGGTAGCCCTACATAACTTATTAGGCAACGATTCCAGTAACATCAAGCAAAACATTTCTTTAGTAAGGTAGTAAGTATATGGGTGAAATTGCCCTAGGAAGTAGCAGACTGGGATACAGAAATAACATGTAAGTCGCTGGATGTAGTATCGAACTTACAACACCCCAGCGAAACACTTTCACTGCAGATCAGTAATAGTAATAATAAAAAAAAAAATAATAATAAATGATAATAAATAATAATAATAATAATAATAATTGATTTAATAATTGTGGTGATGATGACATATTAGATGACAGCCAGTTATTCTCCTCACAGTCCAGATCACGGAAATCACAGGAACAGCTGAATATTGCCGTACAGTTAACCCCTTCCCTCCAGTGACGTATCGGTTTTAGTGTAATATATTTTTATTTCCGAACAGTTATTTTTAACGTAGGAGGAATTTTGTGAGTCGTAAGAGTTTGTTATAGCTACATTAACCCGCCACTTCAAGGCACTCACGTAATCTAGTATCGCTGAGATTTAGTAAGAAGAAAATTGTGTTTAAGACGAGTTATCGCATTGAAATGGTTTATGTAAATTTTCACTTGCAAGTTAAAGAAGTATATCTGTCCATCTATTTCATTTATCGTTTCCTGTGATATTTGCATGGGCTACTTTTTTTTTCTCTCTCTGCTGTGGCATTTGACTGGAGAGAATGCTGCACCTTCCTTATTTTCGAGACATGCAATAGATACTATACAGAAACTATATTCTTAATAACAAACAGGCTCGAAAGGACCAATACGGTGGGTGTAGTAGTAGTAGTTGTTCCCTAGGCAGTCTGGCCGAACAGCCCCGAGTCCCTTAGGAAGGCCATGGCCGAGACCGGGCTTTCCCACAGAGCTCTCAAAGAGTGTATGTTGTGTTGTTGGCGTAGGTGATTGTGTGCAATGCAGTCTTCCACAATGCGCTTAATAGTATGGGGTGCTGTGTTGCATCCTGGACAGGCATCAGCGATGGAGTCATCCAGCCTCTTCTGGTAGCTTAAGAGGGCTGGATGGTGCCCACATCTCAGCCTGGCCAGGTGGACCCTGTCCTCACGAGGAAGATAGGATTCAGAAGGGTGGATGTCAGGAGGCCGTGCATGCAGCTGTGTGTTGTCTTTAAGTGACTGAATGGAGCGGCGAGTGATCTGAGTGTGGATATGCTTCTGGAAGCTGGTCTGAGGGGGGAGAGATGACAGTATTTGTATATGGTATCGTGTGCTGAGTGTTGTTTTGATGTTCCTTGGTGTGGGTGGATGTGCTGCCATGTACTGTAGTGGATGTTGTGGGTTTGTGGAGGCTGCAGCAAGAAACTGGGTGCCTCTCATGTCTAGGTGATCCTTGACTTTGAGGACTTTGGTTTCTTGATGTACCGTAGGTGGTCTGTGGGTGTAGTAGCTGTGCAGCCTGTGATTATTTTTAGGGGCTTGTTCTGTATGGTCTGTAGAGTGTTGTAGTGTGTTTTGGTCAGGTTAGAAGCCCAGGCAGGGCTTGCATAATTCATCACTGAACGTATGTATTGTTTGTATACTGTGGTGGTGGTTTCTTTGTTGTGTCCGAATGTTGTATGGGGAAGTGACCTCAAAGCATTGAGTCTTGGTGTTATTTTATTTTTAATGTTTGTGATGTGTTGTTTAAATGACATTGATGTATTGTATGTTACACCAAGGATTTTGTGTGTGTGTGTGTGTGGTAGGGGAGTGTTGTTTATGGTGAGGTGTGGGATGTGACTGTGTTCAGCTGTCCAATTTGTGAGAAGAGTCACTGTAGATTTGGCTGGGGCTATTTTGAGCCTGTTTGTGGTGAGCCATTCGTGTAGTGTGTTGAGGTAAGGTTGAATGATGTGTGCTGCTGTGTTTTTTTTTTTTTTTTTTAATGTGAGGAAGAAGGAACCAAAGGCAATGAGCCTGCAATACTGTTCCCTCCAAGAGAAAAACAAAATACTGTACAAGAGAGAGCCAAATTCAAGATCCATTCATTTCGAGATGCCTGGACACACTGCGTTTGAAAGACTGGAGATCATAGGAAGCAGAAAATACAGACAGAGGGAGACAGTTCCAGAGTTGACCTGTTGCATAAATGAAGGACTGGGAGTAACGGTTGACTCTTGCATTAGAGAGTTGGACAGAAAAGGGGTGAGAGTTTGCTGCTAGGCGGGTGCTATGCGCCCGTCGTAGAAGTGGAGGAATGCATGCAGACAGTTCAGAGGAACAGTGACCATTGAAGTAGCGATAGATAAGAGATAAAGATGCAACACTGCAGCGAAGAGACAGAGGTTGAAGGGAGCCAGTAAGAGGAGGAGAGTTAATGAGACGAAAAGCCTTTGACTCCACCCTATTGAGAAGAGCTGTATGTGGGGAGCCCCCCCATACATGAGAGTTGTACTCCACACAGGGGCGGATAAAACCCCTGTATAGAGTCAACAATTGTGCAGGGGTAAAGAAGGAACGGAGTCGGCTTAGCACACCCAATCGCTTGGAAGCAGATATTACAAGAGATGTAATATGATCTCTCCAAGACAAGTCCCGAGCAAATGAAACCCCAAGTACGTTCAACGATGATGCAGGATTAAGTTGAGTATTATTAAACATAAGTGGGTATACCTGTGGAAGATTTTGTCGGGTTGATAGGTGCAAAAACTGAGTCTTTGATGCGTTTTGGTGTGTACATGTAAGTGTTATATCATCTGCATAGGAAGCTATATGTATCTGTGGTGTGTGAGGTGTGGGTACGTCGTGCATGTATAGATTAAAAAGTGTAGGGGACAAAACAGATCCTTGGGGGACGCCGTTTGTGAAGTTTCTGATGTTAGAAGACTGACCGGCAAATGTTACGTGTGCACATCTGCCTGCTAAGTAGTTTGCCAGCCATCTTTTTGTGTTATTGTGCACGTTTGTGTTGAGTATTTTGTTTGTGAGGTTGTGGCGGGGGATGGCATCAAAAGCTTTGCTAATGTCTAGTGTGACTAGGAGTGTTCTGTGTGGTGGCCTAGCTGAATTCATGCAATCGAAAACTCTCTGTGTAAGGTCTGTAAGAAGGGTGTTTGTGGAGTGTAGTGGCCTAAAGCCATGTTGTGACTGGGCTAGGGGAATGTGAGGTGTGACTAGTTGTAGTATCAGTCTTTCAGTGACTTTAGAGGGGGTGTAGAGGAGTGTGATGGGGTGATGTGAGGAGGGTAACGTTGGGTATTTGTTGGGTTTAGGGACAGTGATGATATTGCCATGCTTCCAGATGTTGGGTATTATGTTGTGTGAGTAGCTGTAGTTTGATATGTTGGTGAGTGCTTGTATGTCTTGTGGTCCTAGGTGTTTAAGGTGAATGTTGCTTATGTTGTCTGGTCCACAGGCAGATGAGTGCTTGAGGTTGTTAATGATGTGCTTCGTCTGGTTGTAAGTGAAAGGTGCGTAGTCTGGGTCTGTGGGGAACTGTCTCTTACGTCTGATGATACGTGATCCTTTTTGCTTTCATCTTTTCTCCGCCGCAGTGTGTAATACCTGATCTCAGTCCATAGCTTAGTACTGGGGCTGTGTTGAGTCTGTGAGCTGTGGTGTCTGCCAGCTGGCCGGAATCATAGTCATATTATGGAATGACTGTCATTGCAGACGCCATCATGTGCAAGATATGGCTGCCCTGCCGGACCTCCCTCCCTTAGGCTAATTCCACGCATGTTTCATCTGACCTCACGGACGTCACTCCCCCCCCCCCCCCACATACACACACGTCACTCATCTCACGTCACCTCACATCATGCTAACACACCGTAAGGCACACAATCTGTTACACCCCACATCATTCCACCGGTCACCCTTATTCCCCACACCCCACATCCTGTCACCACAACAGACACAGTTGCACCTCACACTACCTTACTCTGTCTCAGTTCTCTTCACTTCCTCCTGCGTCACGCTGCTTGACAGACCCGATCCTTTCCCTCACTTCCACACCGACCTCACCCAGCTTCACGGATCCCAGTCAACCCCCCTCACTTCACACATCCCTCACCTCATCTCATCACATAATAATGCAAATAAGTTGTCTCCTCCCTCACTTCCACGCCTGGGGTCACTTCATCACAACACTTCTCACCTTTCTTCGCCATTCGATACATGTGGAAGAAGGAGTAAAAAACTGATAACAAGGCGGCAAGATACGAAAGTTTTTGTAAGAGGCAGGATGGTGTGCCGTGGGAGGAGGAGGAGTTATTGACTGGGACAGAAATATCTGGCAATTATTTCTCCCATATCCCTACTCTCAGGATGTGGCTCTTGACAAAATATACAGAGGTATTGTACCTGCTGAATGAAAGGATGGATAGATAGGTGGACAGACAAGGATGATAAGGAGCCGCATAATGGCTATGCGAAAACATATACAGTATACCCATCTTTAAATGACATTATATATCTTTCTATCTGTATCTATCTCTCAATCTGCATCTGTCTCTCTATTCATCTATCTGTTACCCGCTGCCATGTTTAATATTTTATTCTTGCTGTCTTCACGCTGTTTCAACTGAAGGAGAGAAATCAGGTTATAAAAGAATTAATTGGTACTGTTTCCAACACATCCACCGCAAATGGTTTGTCCATAGTTAACAAAATCGTCTGGGCATGGTAAGAAGACAGGGCAAAATAGACGTCACCAGATTGAAAAGGAACACACACACACACACACACACACACACACACACACACACACACACACACACACACATACACACTATATAGCTGCTGTATAGTACACACTTTTACTACCTGCTAATAATTTTTTTTAAGTTCCCCATTTAACCGTCTATTAATTTTTTTAGGGCAGCCTACCAAGTTATCGCCTTAGAATGTATCCTTCACTTAACATCCTCTTCCACACACTCCATCAGTCTTCTCCCCTTCCCTGTCATTTTTCTTAGACTGTCTCCCTTTCCTTCTCTCCCTTCACGTTGTTTGCTTTTCTGTTAGCTGTCTTGTACTTGCCTTCCTCTCCTACCGCGGCTTTCTCCTCTGTATTCTTTCTTTCCTTCCCTTCCTCCTTTTGCAATTGCTTTCTGTTTATTCTTTCCTTCCGGACAGCTGCCTTCCTCTGCCTCTTTTCTCTCATTGGTGTGCCTTGATCACTTCCAAGCATTCTTGAAATTCTTCCCTCCGTTATCTTCTTCTCTACCTCGAACCATTGTTTATTCTTACCATTCTCTCCCCTCCCCCTTCCCTCACCCTCACCCTCTCCTGAAACAGCCTTCCCCTTCCTTCTCACTTTACCCTTCCCAGTTATCTTCCTCTTTTCCTTCTCTTCTTACTTTAGTTTCCTCCACGCTTACCTCCTTCTTCTCTCCGACACCTTATCCTCCTTTCCTTCGTGTACAGCGTGCATGTTCCCCTTACTTTCCTCTCTTCTCCCCTCACTTTCCTGTCCTCCCCTCACTATCCCCATCTGTCCTAGTCTTCTTGCTGTGCTATCTATATCCTTGAATGTACCATTGTCGTAGCTGGTTGCATATTAACATCTTCAGCACATTGAGGTCGTTGGTATTCTGTTCTTGTTGCTACCAGACGATTTTATTCTTTTTTTTTTTTGGGGGGGGGGGATGAACGTTTTGTTGTGATGGAGTAAAGAGGAATATGTGTAGCTGAAACATAACAAAAATTATAATGATGTCATCGAAGTGAAGATCGAAATGTCTCAAAAAGGAAAGTGTCTAGTTGTTGGTAGATAAGGAGAAGGAGACCGAGAACGAGGTGGAGAGAGAAGGTGCATAAGTTTAAGTGTGCCAAAGGGCCGTTAACTGCTGAGTAGGGACAGGAACGCCTGGAATTACTCGTTAGTGGCCAGCATGTAAAGAGGTACACCTAGATAAATAGTTAATAACCGATTAATATTTGTGTGTGTGTTTGTCTGCATGTGTGGTACAATTGTTTCCTTTTCTTATCCCCCGTGTTCTTTCCTTGTCAACTACCGTCACACTCCAGCCTTTCCTTTTTGTCCGTTCAACCTCATCTCTCTCAGCAACTCCCTTTTCTACTTCATCCCTTTAAAGCGTCTATGCCTTTTCATCTTTTATTCTTGCTTCACCCAAACAATTTCATACAGTTTAGGAAAGCCCCCGAATTGAGTAAGTATTAATAAACATCATTTATAAATCCTTCATGTCAGAACGTCTCAGGGGTGACTATAAAAATTAGAAGTCAGCACGAACAAAGAGAAAGACACATCCTCGTGGTAAAATAACACCTTTCCTCCTTGCCTACCCTCTCCATCATCACGTTTCCAACCTTCCCCTCCACCCACAGTCCTTCCCTCCACAGTTTTCCCTCTCCTTCCTAGACTGCACCCTTTCCTACTCGTTTTTCATCCACCTTCCTAATTCTCTAAGGCCCAGTATCTTTCGTGCACTCTATATCTTGATGCACTTTCTCATCCCTTCCTCTTACCCTCGTTTTACTTCCACCTCTTCTTAGATCTTCCTACTGCCTCCTATCTCTACCCCTTCTCTTTCAAACTTCCCTCCTCATCTCTTCCTATACCGCATTTTTTTCCCTTGCTCCTCGTTCTCTCAACTTCTTTCTCCTTCACTTGCCAAGCCCCATTAATTTTTTCTTCTCTCTTTCTCGCTAATTCTCATATTCTCTTCATCCTTGTCACGATGCCCTTTTCTTGCCTGGTTCTTCCTTCCCTTCTCCTGCTTTTCCCCCTCCCACTCCATCGTCATTCTCTTCTTTCTCTCTCTTCCTCCCTTTCTTCGCTTCTTCCTTCTCCCTCTCCGTGTTTTTGTGCTCTCTCTCCCTTTCAATTCTCCCTCTCACCCGTCCTCCTCCCTCCTCCCTCTCCGTTTACTCTGTCTTTCCTCTCCCCTTTTTCTTGTCATTCTTTTTCTGCCACATTTTCTCCTCCCCCATGTATCCCTATCTTCAGTCCCTTCCTCATCTCTTTCACTGTTACCTGCTCGCTTCTTTTCCCCCGCCCTTTCTCACTCTTTTTTCTCTCTTTCCCTCCAGAATACTCCTCCCATCTATTCCACCTTCCTCAGATCACCTTTCACTTCTCTCCCAGCTGCTTCCTGTCTCTCCCCTCCTGTTCTCTCCTCATCCTCCATGAGATTGCCTCTATTCTCTCTGCTCACTTAATGTTCTTTCATATCTCCCTTCTCTAATAATCTGTGCTATGATAAGAGTTCATTTACCTCTCACTCCCACATCGTGACTTTCTCACCCCTTCATTTCCCCCTCTTCTCACGCCCTCCATCCCAAATCTCTCTCTTTTTTCTTTTCCCTTCCTCCACCATATCCCTTCTCTGTCTCACCACCCCGTTTCACTTCATCCTCTTTCAGCCGTTCACTGTTCTCTCACCCATCTCCTCCTTCTCTTTCTCCGTCTTCCATCTTTCTTCAAGCCACCATTAATTCCTCTCCATTCTTTCTACTCGTTCCCCTCCCTTATACTCTTCTCCCATCTTTTTTCCAGTCTTACTGCCTTTTTCTCGGTGCTTTCACTTCCACCTCCTCTCTTCCTCTCCTTCCTCCGCCCCACCTCTCTCTCTGCTTCATTCTTTCCCATCTTCCGGTTCTGTCCCACGTCACAGTTGCTCTCTCTCTCTCTTTCTCTCTCTCTCTCTCTCTCTCTCTCTCTCTCTCTCTCTCTCTCTCTCGTCAGTATTTTGCTCTCCATAATTATCTCTTCCCACTCCAATTCAGATGACTGTTTTTCCAATATTGTTCATTATTTCCACGTGTCCTTGTGTTCTGTCGGTTCTTTTATCAATCATTCCCCACGTCTGCACTGTCTATTGTGTCCTCTCTCGTTGTATTGCCTCCTTTCCCCTCTTCCCCTTACCTCTCCTCCTATTTTCTCTCATCCAGTCGTTCTCCCTTCCTTCCCTCATCTCCTTTGCCCTCCCCAGCTTTCTCTCCCCTTCTCCTGTGATTTCCATACTTTCTCTCCATCTCCTCCTATACGTCTTTTGTCATGCATCACCATCCTCCCGTGCCATGATTTTTTAATTTTTGGAGTCAATCAATCAATCAGTCAGTCATTCAATCAGTCAATCAGTCAGTCATTCAATCAATCAGACAGTCAGTCAATCATCTAATCGGTTATTTAGTCAGTCAGCCAGTCTATTGAATTAGTCAGTCACTGTCCTCCCCATCATTGCTTCCTCATATTCGCTTATACTCTCCTCGGTAAACCACTTCTTCCAGCTCTTCATCTTTTCATCCTTTAAACACTTCAGTAGGATGGCGTCCGTACTGTTTTAGATTTGTTACCTCAACACAGTAATTTTCAACTTGGGAGAGACGCCCCTAAGGTTAAGGGTTAATGGAGGTGGACTGCATCCCTTTCAGTGTGGGAGGACCACGTAAATGTGAAATATTATTGATTGTTGGCAAAAAGAATATGAAACAAAAGACGTCATTAATGATAATTATTAATTCGAGTAGCAATTTCAGTCTGCGGGCTTCATCTGCTTCTGGCTAGCATCAGATTCCTTAGGTTGATCTTTCTCGTACTGAACAACTTGACCTAACGTTTATATAACGCCAACGGATGGGAAGTACCTCCTTATCAAAAAATCATTTGAAGTTAGAGAAGAAAATAAACGTCACCTTATATAAAGCGACAGCTTTTAACTGCAAAAGGTAAGTCTCAAGCTTAAGCCAGTTGCTTGGTAATAGCATAAATAAGAAAGGAAATTCACCATCGTAGTAAAGGAAAATTTTCATTTAATGTAGGGGTCCATTTTGAGTTGAACTAAATTGTCTAGAGGTAAACAGAATAAATTAAAATCTAGGGAGTCATCGCACTGAGATGGTTAGCTTTATCCATTCATCTTAATATTACCATTATCATTTTTTCAGTCAACAGCAGCCTGGGGTAGTCTGCTGAAGAACAAAGGGCATTCTCAACTTTTTACACAATAACCACTAGAGTAATAGTCTGTTTTATCCCAGATGGCTGAATCGGTAGAGAGGCGGCTTGCAGTCCTAATGGACCCAGGTTCGAATCCCGGCTGGGGCAGGGAACAGTTTAAGGATTTGAATTTCCTAAAAGCAGACTTTCCTGATCTACTAGATGACCCGCCGACATGTCGTAAAAGTACCCCCGCTAATACCAATACACCAGTCCTGTATGAGACAGCCCTAGCATGTATTCAATATGGACGGTGGGTGTTAGCGCCGAAGTGGTGACATGTGGAGGTGTAGGAGGACTACTGGGCCTTGGGATAGGCAACTGCCCCCAAGAAATAGGCCCTGAGCCTTTGCCCAGAGTCGGACACATAAAAAAAAAAAAAAAAAAAAAAGATAGGCAGGGTAGATTTTAGGGTTTGATCGCTTTTCCCCATCACTCTCTTTTCACTCACTCACTTCCCTTTCCTCAATCTCCCTCCATCCCTCACTATCATCCTTGCTTCCTTTTTTCTCTTCCTTCTGTCACTCACGTACTATCCTTCAGTTTCTTCCTCCTTTTCCATGCAATTTTACTCCTTTCCCTTACTTTCCCCTTCATTTCCTTAACATTTATCGTGGTTTCCATCATTTCCCTCCTTCCTTTTTCCCTATCTTTCTTTCCTTGTCAGTAACTCACAGGAGAGTTTTGTCAGTTATAACCTTCCCTTTAACAAACATCCACGACAGGACCAACAGATCTGTTGCTGTTTTGCATTCTTTTGTACTCCTTACCTCTCACTTTCTGTGATTTTTTTCTCTTTTTCCCCTCACTTTCCTCCTCTTTTTCTTCTCTTTCCTCCTCCATTTCATCATATTCCTCCTCCTCTTTCTCTCACTCTCCTCCTCCATTCCTTCATTCTTCTGTCTCTTTTAGTCACTCGCGTCCTGTCCTTAAATCCCTCTATCATTCACTCGTCTCTTTTACCTTGCCTGTCATACTTCCATTAGTCCTCTTCATTCCCTGTTTTCCTCTTCCATTTCTTTTCCCCCTCCTTTTCTCAACCTATCATTATTCTTGTTTTTCCCATTCCCTTTTGTTATTCATATTTCCATCCTCTTCTTCCTTTCCCCTCTTTTCCTTGACTTCCCTTAGTACTCCTTCATTTTTTCCGTGTCTTTCTTCTTTTCTCTCATCTCTCTTTTCCCCCTCACTTCTCGGTACTACCTTTGAAAAGTTTACCCCCCTTTTTTTCTCTTCCTCCTCCTTCCCCTCATTTTCTCATCGTCCCTTTTTTCCTTCTCTCACATCTCTTCTACCATTCCTCTTCCTTCATCTTCCAGATTTTTTCCCACTTCTTCCTTCTTCATAGTGTTCTCTCTGTCTCTCTCCCGCCTTCGTTCATTTACTTTTCGTCTTCTGTCCCTCCCTTTATGCTTCCTTAATCTGTCTTCCCCCCTTCCATTCTTCCATTTTTATTCGTTTTCTTCCCTCTTTTGCCCCTTCTCTCTAGTTTTTTGCCCTCGTTCATCTCTTCTCTCCTCACTCTTTTGGCCTGCCTTCTCTCCTTCATCCTCTCCCTTCACTGTGTTCAGTACATGATGCCTGTGCTCATCTCCCAAACTTTAATTCATGGACTGCTGGAGTACCATGGCCAAGGCATTTTTTTTTTTTAATACTCAGAATCGCTTGTATATTCCAGGCACGTTCTCTCTCTCTCTCTCTCTCTCTCTCTCTCTCTCTCTCTCTCTCTCCTATTCATAGATCAAAAGAGAAGGGTTTGGAGGGGGTAGCTTGGCGATTTTTTCTTGCATGCGATTAATTACTATTTAGCGATTCCTCAGTTTTTTTTTCCCACGCCCTGAAACCCCCTCCTGTTCCTGCTGCTGCTTTTTTTTTTTTTTTGAGGGGGGGAGGGGCGATGGTGGTGGGGATCTTTGGGCAGGTGCGTCCAGATAATTATCGTTTTTCGTTAATGACATAATTCCAGCTTCCACACCCAACCCTCTCGTTTACACCCCGTTTCCTTATAACATATCCTTCCCATGTCCTTCCTTTCTTTCTTCCTGTACTGCCCACACCTTCCTTGACTGTCCCTTATCCCTCACATCTTAGCTCACATCCTCTTTCTTTCCGTTCCCTTCTTCCAACCCACCCTCCTTCCCCCTCATATCTTTTTTCATACACACACTCTCTCTCTCTCTCTCTCTCTCTCTCTCTCTCTCTCTCTCTCTCTCTCTCGTGCGAACATCATTACCTACACGAACTAAAGCAGCCACTGGTGGTCGGATCGGTAATGCATCAATCAGGCCTGCTGAGTCAATGTCACTCTCACCTGGAGGCGGATATTCAAGACGGTGCAGTAGTTTGTACTTTCATGTGTATGTTTCCACCTCATCGATGTTAGTCTGGATGTATAACAGACTCGCACTCACAGTAACAGCTAAACATACACAGATATCCATGTGCATTTCTGTGAGAGGGTGTGAGCTGGGGAAAGAGAAGCGTGACGCAAAATCAGGGTGTCATGGAGCTGATTTGTTTTTTGCCATCTCTTCTGGGATTAAGGCGTCTAGGTATAAATAGCCAGGTAGATTTCTAATCCTACACTCCAAAAGTCTTCCACACCTAAATATACCTGTGCGTGAAGCGTTGGGTGAAGGGGGGTCACTTCTCCAGTAACAAGATGCTCTCCACTCCTGTGGATCAGATGTCCTTCTGGTGTTGTTAGTCTCGGCTTGAACATGAAGCTGCCCGCCTACCGTATGTCAGGCGTGTGCAGTCTGTACAGTGCTGTTGTTCTTGTACCCCGGCAAGTACGTTTGATGATTCACCTTAGGACGGCGTTGTATCTGTTGTTGTTGTTGTTGTTGTTTAACCTCGGTCCTCTTGGCCGAGCAGACCCGTCGACCGCAGGTAAGATACTACCCCTGTGGGATTGTCCCATACGTTCCTTATATCGTTGATGTTATTTCTCCTTCTTAGGGTGGAGTGTTAACGTGAAACGATGTTCAACCAGTCAGTCTGTTAGTCAGTGGTATAGTCAGTTACAAAAAGGCTACGGAAGGCTTGTATATTATAGGTATAAAATGCAGCCCGGCAGCATGAGAACGACCACCATGCTGTACACAAAGATTGTTAGGGAAATTTCAAAGTAAAAGATGAATTGGAAATTATATTCTATATTATCTTCATGTATAAGAGAAAAGTAACATTGATTAATTTCATAATTGCATATCCGTGTTCGACGGTTTTTGTTCCTTCGTGATCTTTATAAGATAATATACGGTAGTCATTTTTCATTCACGGATCTGCGAAAGATATATGACCGAAGTAACACTTAATGGATTATGGAAGGTGGTATGTTTGAATAATTTTATCAGTAAGGAATTGTGGATGACGTTGCATATGTATGGTGTAGAGGGTAAATTTCTGAATGATGTGAGTTTTATGAAACATTTAAGTAGACGGAGACATGAGTGAGTGGTTAAGTATCAGAACTAAAATGAGACCTGATTGTGTGATGGGTGTGGCTGTAAGAAAAAGGAGCAGGAGATGCGATGACCAATGAAGATGACAGTGCCGGATCCAGCTGGGGGGAGGCATTCAGAATGGGGAAGGATGGCGAGCGAAGCGAGCCTATTCAACCGGGGGGTTCGGGGCGGGGGGGACGCTGTAAGCCCCTCGAGAAAATTTTTGATATATGACCTATTTCAGGTGCATTTTGAGGCCATAATCACTGGATAAGTGGTCATATTTTTAGGTTGTTTAAGTATTTAATCTCATGACTTGTCAGGGGAGGATCCAGATGTCCATCATAGGGTGGAAGGTTGGGGGAGGGGTGGTAATAAGCTATGGGGTCTGGGGTGCATATAAGCAGTAGCTGCTCCATCAGCAGCCCCAGCCACAACACATTTTCAAACATAGAAGAATTGCTGGAGCATTTTGAGTCATGTTTTGAATAAAAACCACAAAATTTATATGCGATGAGTTATGTGTTTATTCTAACCAGGTAAAAGAAGTCAAATGATATGTGAAATCTTCAAATCTACGTACAATACATTATAAGTAAATATGAACAATTTAGCAGAAAAAAGTAAATACTGATAATTAGAAATTTAATAATACCAAATTACAATCAAATCAGCGGGATAACTTTGAAATCTAGACGACGTGACCCAGATCTACAAAACAAATGGACAACTTCTCCAGGCGATGGTAATGAATCTCTGTTGTCTGGCGCATTAATTGTACTTTCCACATCAGTTACGGTGACATAAGGACGTGATATTTCAGCGTTAAAATTATGCATGATCGGCATCAATTACCTCCCCCCCCCCTCAAAATAATAGCCGTCACTCCCACTAGCTTATTAATTAAGTGCCGCGTGTGTAATGGTAATGGTACCTGGGTCATGCAATGGCTAAGTATTTATAAAGTAGATGTGCTGGGATGCATCACTACCATAACACCCCAGCATACCCTGCTGAGCGATGTGAAGAGGCTGACATCCTCACTACACTTATACGCTATTCCCATTATCCTCACTACATTTATACACCATTCTTAGTATCCCCACTACAATTGTCCACTATTCCCAGTATCCACACTGAGGAGCCAAGAATAATGCTGATATGCTGGACCACAGTATACATAGAAAGTAACTTAGTTTTCCTCTTAGGGGAAATAGTTCCATCACTTGGGGGGGGGGCCAAAAGATACTTTGCCCTCCCCCCCCCTTCTGTTGACTTGGAGGAGGCAATGGCCCCTTTGGCCCCGCACCCCCGGATCCGCCACTGGAAGATAATGAGTTAATAGGATGTATTTCAGATATGATAAATACAGATAATAATGAGCTGCTTTCTGTTAGTAAACGGGGTCTTTGCAAGCTGGTTAGTTCAGAGTTTCGTGACTGCTCTCGTGTTCCTGAACTTGATTCTTCTGAATTCTCCACACTCTGGCTTCGGCTTTCCTGTCATTCTCTGACTAAATATATCTGTGCTGTTTACTTATCCCCTAATTCTACTGACTATCAAAAATTCTTCGACTATCTTACTTCTACGATGGAACACATTCTATCCATTTCTCCTTTCTCTGAAATCTCCATTCTTGGAGATTTCAATGTTCACCACCACCTTTGGCTCTCCTCTCCTTTCACGGATCCACCTGGTGAACAAGCCTACATCTTTTCTATCCTTAATGACCTAGAGCAGCTTGTACAGCACCCTACCCGTATCCCTGACCGCCTTGGAGAGAGCTCCAACATACTTGACCTCTTCCTCACAACTAATCCTTCTGCTTACTCTGTTAATCTTTTCTCTCCGTTGGGCTCCTCCGATCACAACCTTATTACCTTAACCTGTCCTATCACTCCGGTACGGCCTGTGGACCCTCCAAGGAAACGTCGTCTGTGGCATTTTGGAGCCGCAGACTGGGAGGCCCTCAGGCAGTACTTCTTTGATTTTCCCTGGAATGATTATTGCTTCCATGGCCGTGAGCCATCTGAGTGTGCCTTGCGCATTACGGAGGTTATTCTCTCGGGCATGGAAGCATACATTCCTTTTCTCATATCCTTTGACTAACGCAAGAAAGCCTTGGTTTAATCACGCTTGTTCTAATGCTGTCCGCAACAAGGAGAGGGCCTACAAAAGGTACCGGAGCCAACCCACCCCTGAATCACATCATCTTTACGTTTCTGCCCGGAATCGTGCTAAGTCTGTTCTTCTCTCTACTAAAAATAATTTCATCCATACTAAATGCTCTCAACTCTCCAACTCGAATTCTTCCCGCTCCTTCTGGCATCTTGCCAAAAATCTTTCTAACAACTTTACCTCATCATCCTTCCCTCCTCTTTTCTACTCTGATGGTTCTGTAGCTATTTCTTCTACTGATAAAGCAGATCTCTTCGCACAGACTTTCTCCTCCAATTCTACCTTAGACGATTCCGGTGCTGTTCCTCCATCACTTCCCCCTGCTGACTTCCTCATGGCTGACATTAAAATTTCTTCAGTTGATGTATTTTCTGCCATCACTGGCCTCAGTACTAACAAGGCATATGGGCCTGATGGGGTTCCCCCTGTTGTTCTCAAGAACTGTGCTTCTGTGCTTACACCCTGCCTAGGCAAACTCTTTCGTCTTTGTCTGTCAACTTGTACCTTTCCTTCTTGCTGGAAGTTTGCTCTCATTCAGCCAGTCCCAAAGAAGGGTGACCACTCCCAACCCTCCAACTATCGTCCAATTGCTTTAACGTCCTGTATTTCAAAAGTTTTCGAGTCAATTCTTAATAGAAAAATTTTAAGGCATCTTTCCTATCACAACCTTCTTTCCGATCGTCAGTATGGGTTCCGTCAGGGACGCTCCACTGGCGATCTTCTCACCTACCTTTCAGACTCCTGGTCATCCTCCTTTCGGGACTTTGGCGAAAGCTTTGCCATTGCACTTGACATCTCAAAGGCTTTCGATCGAGTCTGGCATAAATCTTTAATTTCCAAACTGCCCTTCTACGTTTTTCTATCCTTCTATCTGTGCCTTCATCGCTAGCTTCCTTTCTGGTCGTTCTATAGCCGCTGTTGTAGACGGCCATCGTTCTTCTCCTAGATCTATCAACAGTGGTGTTCCTCAGGGCTCTGTCCTATCACCAACTCTCTTCCTTTTATTCATCAATGATCT
Source organism: Coenobita brevimanus (assembly GCF_032717465.1). NCBI lineage: Eukaryota > Metazoa > Arthropoda > Malacostraca > Decapoda > Coenobitidae > Coenobita > Coenobita brevimanus. Next base: position 51,869,704 of record NC_137033.1, on the reverse strand, counting down.
TCTAAGCTGTACATCTAACCATATCCACTCATACGCTGATGACTCCACCCTTCACCTTTCCATTCGGTTCCCGCAACGCCCATCTCAACAGTTACTTCAACAAACAAGGGATGAGGCTATGGCACACCTAATGTCTGACTTGGCTCGTATCTCTGACTGGGGTAAAAATAATATGGTTGTTTTTAATGCATCTAAGACTCAGTTCTTACACCTATCAACCCGACAAAATCTTCCACAGGTATACCCACTAATGTTTAATAATATTCAGCTTAATCCTGCATCATCCTTGAACATGCTTGGGGTTTCATTTACTCGGGACTTATCTTGGAAAGATCATATTACATCTCTTGTAAAATCTGCTTCCAAGAGATTGGGTGTGCTAAGCCGACTCCGCTCTTTCTTTACCCCTGCGCAATTGTTGACTCTATACAGGGGTTTTATCCGCCCCTGTGTGGAGTACAACTCTCATGTGTGGGGTGGCTCCCCACATACAGCTCTTCTCAATAGGGTGGAGTCAAAGGCTTTTCGTCTCATTAACTCTCCTCCTCTTACTGACTCCCTTCAACCTCTGTCTCTTCGCCGCACTGTTGCATCTTTATCTCTTTTCTATCGCTACTTTAATGGTCACTGCTCCTCTGAACTGTCTGCTTGCATTCCTCCACCTCTACGACGGGCGCGTAGCACCCGTCTGGCAGCAAACTCTCATCCTTTTTCTGTCCAACTCTCTAATGCAAGAGTTAACCGTTACTCCCAGTCTTTCATTTATGCAACAGGTCAGCTCTGGAACTGTCTCCCTCTGTCTGTATTTCCTGCTGCCTATGATCTCCAGTCTTTCAAACGCAGTGTGTCCAGGCATCTCAAAATGATCGGATCTTGAATTTGGCTCTATATTGTATTTTGTTTTTCTCTTGAAGGGAACTGTTACTGCGGGCTCATGGCCTTTGGTTCCTTCTTCCTCGCATAAAAAAAAAAAAAAAAAAAAAAGCCAGGTTTGAAAGTAATAGAAGGTAAGAGTTTGGTGTTGGTTGTTGAAAGAGAAGGTGACTTCCCCTGTGACGTTTGGAACGGAGAAACTTGAATTGATGGTAATGTTTTAAGTACTTTCGTGAGCTGATAAAAAAGAGCTTGACGTGCCTATTAAATACTGCCGTACAGTGATGGAAAAGAGCTCGGAGTGGAAGTTAACCAGGAGGTAAAGTGACTAAGTGGTTCAAGGATGTAGAGTGTTTCGTGTTATGAACGTTATGGGAATAATTAAAGAACTGGACATAGTGTCTGCAATAATACTGTATGTAGGTTAATTAGGTCCACATTAACGTAACCTAAACATAGAAATTTAATTATCAAAACAGTAAAAATAGGAATCTTAGGAGTACATTTGGGTTCCATGGCCGGAAATGAAAATAAAGTACGGTAGCCGTTTGTGGAAGATTTGCATTAAGGAACTCAGTTGATCAAAGAGTGGTTAAGAGTAAATGAGATGTTGATGATCAAACAGAAAATGGCTAAATGTGGTAAATAAATGTGTAGGTATGCTACGTATGGAGTTTATGAAAGGATAGAAATATTAGTAGATGAAAAATATATGGGAATCCACATGACAAGGGTTTTAACCCCCCTCCTTTTTTTTTTTTACTTGAGAAATGACGGAATGGTGACTGTCCCACAGGCAACATGAAGCTTATTTTAAAGTGTACTGTTTGGCATGTGAGGTGGACTGCAGTATTTCGAAGGTTTTAATGAAGAGTGAATAGATAACTATTTTACTGCTTAATATGTAGCTGATTCTTGCGCTTTTTGTACTTTCCTGCTCCTATTTTTGGATCCTTCCTGATGCACGCATCTGAAGTTGCGCCCAGTGTCTTAAAAAAATCATGCTGCCAGTACAAGGGTTATGAGAGTTGATGGAAGGAAAGTGGTGGGAAGAATCAGAGTGACGATGAGGTGAGGGAAACATGAAACTTGACCTATGATGAAAAGATTATGGAGCAGCGAAAAGTGGCCAGCGACCGGCTGAAGCTGACAGTGATATATAGGAAAAGTTGACTGGAAATTGACAGACAGACATACACTGGCAGGCAAAGACAAAAGAAGAAATTGTGCAACAGAAACTTCAATAAGTGGACGAGAAATTTTCCTTCTTTTCTCATTAACAGCAGTGGCGGGAACTCATAAGATGGCCTCAGGAGGGGGAAGGAAAGGGAGGATGATTAGTGGGAGTAACTGGGTGGGGAGAGGCTAGAGAGGGGAGGGAAGGCAGGGTGGATGGGGGAACGGGTAAGTAAAATTGAATGGGAGAGTCAGAAATTGAGTGGGAGAAGATAGAGTGTGGGGCGGGGAGGGGAGGAGGTCGAGGTAATGGAGAGGGTGAGTGAACAGGAAGATGCACGGGCAGAAGAAGAAGTGTGAGTGGAGAGGAAGGAAGCGTGTGGGTGCAGAGAGTGGGAAGGTGAGTGCACAGGGAGAGTGGGTGTGGAGGAAGGGTTGGCGGAGAGAGAGAGAGATTATTTGTTTGGACGTGTGGATAGGGGAAAGAGAGACAGCCAGAGGGAAAGAGGAGGTGAAGAGAGGAGAATAAGACGAAGAGAAGAGGGAAGGGAATACAAAGCAGTAGAAATACACTGGAAAGCAAACATTTATTATAGATGATATGTAGAATGTATCGGATCTGACAGTCGAAGATAAAACCAAGAAGGCTTCAGTTACTATACTCATGAGTCTGGAGTCAAAGCCGGCAGCATGAAAAGGACCACCATGCTGTACACAAAAGTTGTTGGGGAAATTTCAAAGGAAAGAATGAATCGAAAGTTTTATTTACATTATGTTTATGTATAAACTGCTGTTTCTTTATGAGGGTGACGATATATATACATATATATACATATATATAGATAGTTAGATAGATAGATACAGCATACATATAATACTACACAAACCTTCGTCAGTATCATTAATATTACCTAGGAACAAACTGGGACCCAAAACTGAACCTTGTGGCATCCAGTACAATTCTTTCTCATTACCTCCACCAATGAAGTTGGAGGAAGTTATGGACACACCTATATTTGTTTTTTTTTTTGTCCACACGATATCTCCAAAAGTTCTCAGTGAATTTCAATGAAATTGTGTGGAATGGTGGGCCATGGGCCAAGAAAGAATTGGTTAAATTTGGGGGCGGATCGGGATTCTATGTATCCCGCACAGTATCTCCAAAAGTTCTGAATTAATTTTAATAAAATTTAATGGAAGAGCGGGTCATGGGTCATAGAGCTATTAAATTTGGGGGCAGATCTGGATCCTTTGTATTCCACACAATATCTCCACGGATCCGGATCTGAACCCTTTTTAATAGCAGTGACATTGGCGGAGGTGTGCACTCTCCGGATGCTTTCTTTTATTATGACTGTATTTAAATTATGTACCCTCTAAAAAAAAAAAAAAAAAAAGTATCGGCACCCTTTCAGTGTGAGACATTATGATACACGGACTATGATTTACGGTAAATGACACTGTTATGTCGCTTTGTATCCTTCTTTTGTGTTATATTTTACAGATATATAGCTGGATTCGTCATAGTAACATTGTACTACATGACAACCATTTTTGTGAGTTAAACAGGCATACCAACACTACCGATTGACAGAGACGAAGCATTTCACATCTTACCCGACCCCTGGGTACCCATACTTTTTTTTTAATTATTTTTTTATCGAGACTACAACGGATATCGATCCACCTGAGCACTTTATCACAAAAACCAAGAACCTTCAGTTTCTCAAGGGATTTGTGGGACGCTTTTTCAGACGTCTTCTGGAAATTAAGACGGAGTATATCAGCGGATTTTCTATCAACATGCGTATCAGTAGCCATAAAAATGGAGGCAGGCAGAACATGACTGTTTCATATTCCATGCTGAGAGACATTCGTATAGTTATTTTGCTATATATTTTTAACCAATTGTCCCTGTTAATATATTTTTAGCACCCTGAAAATTAGGGAATCTAGCTATTGAAGGATAAATAGACCTTGGGAATTACTGATAAAGTTGCTGGTTGGTAATTTTCCCGGTTTAACTTATTTCCCTTTTTAATTATTGTAGGTAGTGTTTTGATAGTTATATATTTGATAAATGAGTCTGAAAGTGGGAGCAGAGATGACAGGTCTGGAAGAAGGTGGATGGTGTGTGTGTGTGTGTGTGTGTGTGTGTGTGTGTGTGTGTGTGTGATCGTCAGTTAGTTTATTTCTCTGGCAGGTGTATGTAAAACTGATCTGTTAAAAAAAGAAGAAATGAAAATACCTTGGCATTTGAGGCGAAGTCACGATTCCAAGAGCTTGATTGATATGAGGATGAGTATGTGGCCCATTACACTAGGAGTGATTTGGATAGTTCTCCCACGTCTTTATTTTCTCTCTCATGTTTTCGCTAGTCCTACGTAATTCCTATGTGAGGAAAGAAAATACCAGAATGATGATGACGATGACGAGTTATATGTGCATTTACATATGGAGTTACATGAATATTTAGATATGGAACTGCGTGTGCATTTACATATGGCGTTACGTGTGCATTTACATATGGCGTTACGTGTGCATTTACATATGGCGTTACGTGTGCATTTACATATGGCGTTACGTGTGCATTTTCATATGGAGTTACGTGTGCATTTACATATGGCGTTACGTGTGCATTTACATATGGCGTTACGTGTGCATTTACATATGGCGTTACGTGTGCATTTACATATGGCGTTACGTGTGCATTTACATATGGCGTTACGTGTGCATTTACATATGGAGTTACATGTGCATTTACATATGGCGTTACATGTGCATTTACATATGGCGTTACGTGTGCATTTACATATGGCGTTACGTGTGCATTTACATATGGAGTTACATGTGCATTTACATATGGAGTTACATGTGCATTTACATATGGAGTTACATGTGCATTTACATATGGAGTTACATTCCAGATGGAGAGTTTGATTATATTCGTCACTTATTTTGTGTCACGGATTTTTTTTTTTTTTTTTAAATCAGGCCCAGGTGCTAAGTTCATTGGTTGCAAGCAGGGTTGAGGAGGGAGGAAAAGCAGGAAAAGAGGTAGGAGCAGGGAAAGAAGAGAACACTGAGGAGACGAGAGGAGACAGATGATGAAATGAAGAAATGAGAACCAGATGAATAGATGGAATGAGGAGGATGAGGTGTGGAAGGGAAGGAGATGAGCTGTGTGGAAAGAGAGGAGAGGAGCTGTAAATGGAAGAGATGGAAGGAAGTATGAATAGGTAATGGAGAGAGAGAGAGAGAGAGAGAGAGAGAGAGAGAGAGAGAGAGAATCAGCCTGGAAACGTGGTATGAAGAGAGCTCAGGGAAGGCAAGAACGAGGCAGAGGTCGCCTTTGATAGTCGCACCCGCTCCATTCATATCCACCACCCCCAGACACATCCCAGACACAGCCGAGTTGCACACCACACTCTGCGGTTCCAAACTGCCAGATTTCATCCTTCAAAAAATACAATGACAGTGAGTGAGTGGCACAGGTAGGAACACACTAGATTTGCCCACCCTAATGGATGTGGCAAAAGAGAAAATGGAAAATAAATAGAAATGAAATACGCAAGAGGGAGGAATGTGTCATCGGGCAAAAGCTCAGATGAAAATGATGAAACAGGAACGACTTTGAGGTGCCCCCAAATATTGGCAAGAAAATGGAATGTGTAAATGGGGAGAAATGACCGGGAGGTGACGACGATGGGGTCTGTGAACGATAATGGCATAGGTGATGAGAAATAGAGTGGGAGAGGAAGAACTGGGTGATTGGGAGAGACAGTATTGACAGTTATGAAGGGGCAGGTGTATGTGTTTAATTATAGCCTACTGTCCCTTGACCAGTATGGAATTAGCAATGCGTTCATCTTCGCTCTCACTATTATCGTTAGAATATTTTTGTCCTCAATGGTCATTATTCCAACGCCGTATGACGTGATGAAAAAATGAACATTATTGGCTTTTGCACTTGTAGTTAAGATAGATTAACCATTTCAGTATGACGACTGTCTTTCCTGTGTGACTACGTACTATATTTAAGAATCGGCGTGCTTCCTTCGTATGCTTTTGTTCTTGTCCAGGAAGAATGATTTGAATTAAACTGAAGCCTCATCTACCTCGGCTGACCTACAAACCCTTTAACATGTTGTACTAAACTGGCCGTGCTCCACCACGCACCACCATCCCCGGTTATCGCAACCATCCTCTACACCCTCCTGTACCCACTCTTTTGCTTTCTTCCATCCACTCACACATCGAACTTTAAAAAGAAATGTTTCCTTTGCCAGCATACTCCATAATACAACGTCCGGCTTCACAAGGTGCTTTCATCCTTTCTTGCCCCACCACCCACAACCATATTAACTCATCTCACCAAAACATTTCAGCCTATCTCACCCATTGATGAAAGAAAAGCATTCAGGAGCCGAATGTTAATCGCCCGCCAGAATATGCTGTTGGCCAAGTCCAAGATTTAGGCCACATCTCGATACCCTGAAGGTTTCATGTTGATAGCTCAAGCCGTTCGTGAGAGAGAATGGTGCTAAAGGCGGGCAGTAATAACTAGTTGAACTTTGGCAGTCATTCTGGGGACCTTGACCTTGACTCCGAGTACCCATTATCGAACTTGGACAAGATTTTGGCCATGTCTTGACACCCTGAAGGTTTCATGGTGATAGCTCAAGCCGTTCATGAGATATAAAGGGAACAGAGAGAGAGAGAGAGAGAGAGAGAGAGAGAGAGAGAGAGAGGCAAAAACATATCGCTCCGCCTTCCAAAGGCGAGCGATAATTAGACTTGCCTACCGACTTTTAAACTTGTACTGTCCCACTCGACTTCCTTACACATCCATCTTCACAGCATGTTCTTTTCTCAGTATGCCCCACCGTCCACCACCATCCTAGCCCATCTCACCCACTCCACCCATCTGCTCTGACTTGGTGAATATCGTAACAATGACTGTCTCGACCACTGACTAACCTGCCCCGTATTCATGGGGTGTACTTCCCCCATCATGCCGCCCCATCTTTATCATAGGACATCCACCTCCACCCACTCGGCTCCACTCACCTGACCCACCTGATCCCGTCCGGAAAGATCTGAATCGAAATATTGTAATCATTGCAATGAAAATTGCAGACTTTCGGTCTTCGCTTCTTTAATTATGCTAAAACAGTGAATGGCTTATTTGTGTTAGACAGTACGCGGCTGTAAATGTATAAAACAGCCAATCCTGCTTTACTCTCTTGAAGAGTAAGGGCCCAGGGCCAGGCTACCGTGGTGGCGAACATTAAAGGGTACCAGTAGGAGACCATAATAGTTTTCTGGTAGTATTTTACATAATGGAAAACTTCTGATCACCTCGAGATTATTAAGCAGCATACGTACGCCACATCTGTCTCTGAATCAAGAACACAACTAGTAGACCACCAGGCATCTAGTGACGTTAAATATAGGTTCAGGAAATATGTGTTAATGAACATAATCTATTGGCATTGAAAAATATTGTGTTGGTTAGTGCTCCTTTGCAACAGGTGGAGTCGGAGGCATTTTATCTTAGTTCCCATCCTCTGACTGACTCCCGTCAACCTCTCACATCCCCTCAGTAGAGCATCTCTCCACCTTTATTATTGCTACGTTATTGGACACTGCTCTTCTGAAGCGTCAACTTGCATCTCTCTCACATTTCGGCAGGCCCACAGTACCCATCTTGCAACGCATTTTTCATCCCTTCTCTGTCTAACTCCGAGCACAATAATTGATCGATACTCTCAGTTCTTCATACACTCATAAACTGTCGGCTGTGGAACGGTCCTCCCTTATACGCTGTTTTTAAACTTCCTTTACCTATGATCATTCTTTTGAACGCAGTGTGCCCAAGCATTTCGAAAGGAGTACATCTTGACATTGGTTATCTTTTGTTCATTTTTCTCTGCAATGGAGAATGTAATGCCGCCTTTGAGAATGTGATTCCTTCCTTAGAAAGAACTGAAGGACGATGCACAGCACTTAAGGACGATAGTGTAGGACTTCAATAGTGCGCGCTAAATCAAAATATTTGCAGGGTAGTGGGTGTTGGTATGGGTGTGGTTGAGGGTTTTGGTGTGGGGAAAGAGGTAAGCACACATTTACAGCCATCATCTTGCCTACCTTACCTGGCCGCTTGCTGTACCTGTGGATTAATTAAAGACACACCGACACAGCCTTCCCTCTCTCCCTCACGCCCACCTCACCTCTCCCATCCCCACTTCCCCTACCTCATTCCTCCCTCTTTCTTCCACCACCTCCCTTTCTGTTCTTGCCTCTTCTCTTTCATTCTCACTTCTCTCAACCTCCCTGTCTGCTAATCATTCACTCTTGCACTCCCTCTGCCCTTCACCCTTTCCCTCATCTCTCTGTCTCTCTCTCTCTCTCTCTCTCTCTCTCTCTCACCAGTGTTAAAGTTGTTCCAGTGGCAAAAAGTCAATATTAAATGTCATGTATTTATTATGGAAGGGAATGAAAGCAGTTATTATCATGGTTTTGTTTGCATGGGGGTTGTAAGTGCTGTAGGCAAAAGACGTTTATGAGAGAGAGAGAGAGAGAGAGAGAGAGAGAGAGAGAGAGAGCTGCAATGGTGGTTGGTTAAGTGGTACTGGTAGTGTTTGTGGCAGTAGAACCTTTTATGATGAAGTTTTTGGCAACAAAGGAATGGTACGCTTGTGGTACTTTTATTGGAAATGGTAGTATTTTAAAGTTTAAATAATAAAAGACATTTGACAGTATTAATATCTCAATTATTGTAGCCACGAAGATATCTTTTGCATTATATTCCTGCAACCTTCACGTGATTTCATTGAGATTATTAGTGAGTTTTCAGAATGGAGTTACATATTGCCTTCCTTAGTCACTCCACTACTGGGTTCTTTTCATGAATTGAATAAAACTGTCTGTTGATAACAAGATACAGAAAACGTCATCATAAAATTATTAATATTGGGCACTGGGAGGTAATGGCTGTGGACATCGTAGTATATTAACTCACAGGTTCGTATGACTCACTTTATAAGTGCCTGGCTTTAACTGGAATGTTACCTAACACTCCAGCCTCATCGAACCTAATCAAAGCAATCCTAGACCCTTCTGGTAATTAAGGTGGCCAACATGACGACGGTTTTGACATCCACAAAGGTAGAGTCACTGTGGTCAGATAGGGTAGAACGTAGAATGAAGTGCTTAAATGGATCCTTTAGATCACGTTACAGGGTTTGACAGAACTGGTGCAGCTATCAGTACAATGTGGACAGTGGCCATCATGTGAATAAGATTCGCCCAGGTAAACATGGAATATTGACACTCAAAATTTACGCATGTAAGGCAGTGTTTATACTGTACATGTGTATGCATGGTACGTATGTGTGTATGTATGTATATTTGTATGTATATATGTATGTATATATGTATGTATGTACATATATACATGTATTTGTGTTCATACATACATATACCGTATGTATGTGTGTGTGTGTGTGTATGTATGTATGTATATACTGTATGTATTCTTATTAACATAGCGCCATTTGCATTGGCTATGAGGCGGCGATGGTAGTGATGGTGGTGGTGGTATTAGTGATGGGACGTTGGCAGCGGCATTGACTGTGACGCAACGCAGGTAGCCGTGGCGAATGTGGTATTGGTAGTGAGGCAGCAACACTGGTGGTGGCAATGGTGGTGGTAGCAGTGGCATCAACAGTGAGGCTGTGCCAGTAGCATTGGCAGTTAGGCAGTGACATTGGCAGCGAGGCGGCAACAGTAGTGGCGATGCCGGTGACATTGGTCGTGAGGTGACAGCCGTAGCATGACTGGTGGCATCGATGGTGAGGTGGCACCAGTAGTAGCGATGGTGGAGGCGGCGACATCGAGGGTGATTTGACAGCAGCAGTGGTGGCGATGGTTGCATTGCGGTGAGGCAGCAGCAGTGGTGACTGCGATGGTGTCACTGCAGTGAGGCAGCAGCAAAAGTGATTGCGATGGTGGCACTGCGGTAAGGAGGCTGCAGAAGTGTTTGCGACGATAGCGCTGCAGTGAGGCATCTGCAGTGGTGAATGTGGTGGTGGCACTGCGGTGAGATGGAGGCAGCATCAGTGGTGGCAGTGGCTTTGGCGGTGAGGTTGTGTTGGTGGCAGTGGCAGTGAGGCAGCAGCTGTGGCATTCGAGGTGATGCGTCGTAGGTGGTGGTGGCTTAGCGATGGTGATGATGCAGAAAAATATGAAAAGTATACAAAATGCAGTTTAATGTTCAATACGGTGATCAGATTAATAATATGTTTCTAAATATGACATTTGCATAAACAGCAGCATTTGGACGTTGAAGAAATTCCGAAATAAATAACAATCGACAAAAAAAAATGCGATGTGGATGACTGAGTTTGGCAGTGAAAACTGGAGTTGAACTGTGAATTACTGTGGTTTGTGGCTTAATTATACAGCAGACACCGTTAATTTGGATTAATTGGGAGAAAGTCTGTTCTACTAATAGATTTGCTCGTTAATTCGAGTTTCAGAGAACGGCAAACGCACATCCCTAACTAGATAACTGAAGAAGACTTGTAAACAGAGTAAGACTGTGAAACAGTATTTTTTTTTTTTTTTTACATGCGCATGCTTACCCTGAAATGTGCAGGACAGTGCAGAAAGTATCCAAGGTCCATTGAATATTCAATGGACCTTGAAAGTATCAAGACACAACTTACGTAGCCTACACACGACAAATCTGATATGTAGCTGAAGCCAGCTAGAGTCGTACGAGTATTTCTTTTCAACATTGTTTTGTGGTGTGTAAATAATTGCTGTTTGATAATTCCTTCCCTGTCTGTATTATAAATGTAATAATAATTAAGACTTTCTGTGATGTATGTTGTGCATTGCAGTGAAGTCATAGACAGATGAAAAAATACTTTACAGTAACGTATGTTCGATTCTGGCGTTTGTTTACAAGGCTAAATTTGCTTTATTCTTGACCGCACATGTGTTTTCCGTCTATGGTTGTGTTTTTCTCGTGAACTGTGAACGTACAGTAGTTGGGTGCATGAACACTAACATTCAATACGGAATACAGTATTATATTGCGGGTTTTGAAATTTCAAATGGTTACTTATAAGTGTAAGTCCATTGGTGATCCGGACCGTATCGAGTCTCAACTGGTTTAGGTAGGTTTAGAACCCATCTTCTGACGGACCCCAAGTCAGTTTGCCAACCCATGAGTTCCATTGTGGGCCTATGAATGTTCCACATAACAAGATTTCTTGTTGGATTGGTAATCCTAAGGGTATTTTAAGGTATTTCAGGCTGGTTGTCCTCTTGACGAGCTTGGGGCTTTTATTTTACATGCAAATTAGGGCCGCCATTATCAAAATACCTATTTTCATCAATATCTTTGGGTCGGAGCATGATAATGAGACAATTACTGTGCCTAAAACTATGTTTTCAAGGTCAGTGATTAACATGAAGCCATTGAATATGTTGTTACATGTATTTACTTTGTCTAATCAGAGAACATTATACCAGAATTGGTGGGAAATGCCTATTTGCATTAACAACGATGTGGTTTCAATAGGGTAAAATAGGTGGAAGTGATATAATTCAGTCTCATTCTGTTGCTCCTTTACTCTAGAACCAAGACAACTGTGCCACTACAACTAGTCACTGTGAATAGAGAATCAGCTCTGGAGGGTCGGCAAACTGAACCAGTAGTAGTTATCTTTATTTCTCGGATTTTTGGGTTTGGCAGTTTGGCATTGTACTCTAATGTATACTGAACTTACCTGTTTACAGGCATCTGTCTCTGGCATGAAGCATTAGTTCCTGTATGTATAACTAGTGATCTGAACACATTTTTATGATTCCTGCATGACACTGAAATAGTAGAGGTAAGCACATCTAATCTGGCAAGTCTGGATATACCTGTAACTGCTTAAATCTGTTATTATTCATAATGCAAGGGTGTAATGACACATACAAGATGCACTGTCGATTGGGAAGAAAATGGTAACATCATTCCATATTTCACTGCCATCTGGATTCCATTCAAAAATTTCTAGCACAGTCAATAAAGCTAAATCATGGCTTCGATTTTGGTGACAAGACAGTCTTCGACATGGAGACAATCTTCCTCAGTCTTCTCTCGGTAGGACAACAACGACAGCTGCAGTTAGAAAGTATCTTCCAGTATGAGTTGTGTGCAATCCCTGCATGAGTCGTTGATGAGTATGGCTGCCTGTGCAAGAGCAACAAATCTGTACTTGCCAGACATCTTGGTATTCTGCAGCAGAGTGCACCAGCTCCAGATGTTACCGGCTGAAGAGTCACACTATCGTGACCATGAAATAAGATACAAGAACCCACACTGGCAGAGGAAAAAAGATGTATTTCCAAACAGTTTCGGCGACAGCTGTCGCCCTCTTCAGTGGATCTACAGACCAAGGGTGGTACATACCATTACTGAGAAGCTGCTTATATGCAGGGTAAGAGTACTTTTTTTTTTTTTCCCCAACCGCGACTGCAGTTTGTAAATACATCTTTTTTTCGTCTGTCAGTGTGGGTTTTTGTATCCCGATGTTATCACTGTGGATGCACAGCAGCTCCATTATCATATAACATGGCCACATGGTGGTGATGCATCTGCGTTTGTTGAGAATAACAAGCACCATCACTGTACCCTTCTAATAGTCAAAAGATTTTGTTTGACAAGTACCACAACCTCTCAGCCAGAGACCATGAGAGAATGCTACGTGGTGGTGAGGGTACCACTAACTACAACCTGACCAGAAGTGGTCCACTTACCAACAGAGATGCCATTATGAAGAACATACACAACAAACAGCAGCTTTCGGCATTAATATCTTCATTCAGCTTGGGAGATAATACAACTTTAGAGTGTCGAGATGATGATGTCTTTTCACATGATGAAGCTGATGCCACGATGATTACATCCTTGCTGCAAGCACCTGAGTGTAATCGAGCAATCAGGATCCTCAGTAACGAAGCCAATTAGATGGTGTTGCTAATTTCTGGGTTTGGAAAGCTCAACTGCACCAAACATGTAGAGTTCAGATGGACTGTTGTAATGGAGAAATTGTGGACATCAGTGGGAAAAAAAGGAACCCAATGCGTATCATGGCCCTGCCTCCCAGAAATGCTAACCTGTTTCTCAATGTGCTGCATAGCGAGCACATCTCCAAATGATATTGTGGAAAGCAGCTGATCGGCCACGCCCTTCAACAGTGAATATCGAGAAGTTTGGATGGAATGTGAAGGATGGAATCCCATCGCCCACATTTGCTGCTGATCCTCCAGCTCCCGGCCTAATTGATGTTCTCCATTGTGGTTGCAAAGCAGAAGGCTAAGCCTACTGCTATACAGTCTGCTCTTGTCATAGAAACCAGTTATCCTGCAGTATCTACTGCATATGTGGAGGCAAAGATGGATGTCATAACCCATTCTTGTTTAAAGCCAGTAATCAATTCAATGGATTGATGGCTGTGATTATTCCGATTCGGGCGATAATTAGGTATATGACCTTGTAATAGGTACTTTGTTCACTTTTGGCATGTTTGCATGCTTTAACAGTGTGTTTGTTTTAGCTGCCGTTTACTTGATCTAAGTGTGTAATAACATTGCTAACGATACACACTACATAATGTAATTTTAATGTAATTGTGGTCCTTACAAACACAGTCGAATTACCTTAAGTGCATCATAGGATCACAAAATTAATACATTATAACACCTTGTGTAATAGACCATAGTGAAACGTGTATTGTTGCAAATGGACTGTATCATTGACGATGCAAAAAAGCGTTTTACGTCATTTCTTGGCAACACAGATATTTCCATTCAGCCGTAATATATGCATATGACAACATATTCAGTGGCTTTATGTTAATCCTTGACCTAAAAAACAAAGACTTAGACCACATTTGCTCATTATCGTGCTCAAACCCTACTATATGGGTGAAAATAGATTTTTCAGTAATGGCGGCCCAAATTTGGATATAACAAAAATTGTCCAAAGATCGTCATGAGGATAACCACCTCCAAATGCTTCAGAAACACCTCAGGATTGCAGATCCACTAAGATTCCTTGTACTATAGAACATTCATAGGTGTACCATGTTGGCAAATGGACTAGCCCATCAACCTCCCAAATCGTTACAGTAGAACATCTCTCCTTTATTGTTGCTACTTTATTGATCACTGGTCTTCTGAACAGTCAACTTGCTTCTCTCTCACATTACAGCAGGCTCACAGTATCCATCTAGTAACGCATTCTCATCCTATCCCTGCCTAGCTCCCTGCACGATAATTGATCGATACTCTCAGTTCTTCATACACATAATTGGTAAGCTCTGGAATGGTCTCTCTTTTTTTTTTTTTACACTGTTCTTGAGTTTCCTTTGCCTATGACCTTCAGTCTTTTAAATGCAGTGTGCCCAGGCACATAGCTAGTCCATATTAAGCACGTTTCCAAATAAAGCGAGTCCGTATTTGGCGAGGTTTTATATATACGAGAGTGTAATATATACTGGTCTGTATAAAACTTCACCAAATACAGACTTGCTTTATCTGGCAACCTGCTTAATTTGGACTGGCTATGCTGTACTTGGCGCGTGTCACGTACCACGTTCACCGCCTGGGTGTAATGAAACCTGTCAAAATCAAATCTTAAAGAATTGGGCTATCGTATGGTGCAAACCAAGCAGTGATCGGCCCTGTGGTTGCCGAGATGTAAGTTTCTCAAAAGTGTTACGGTCGGGCCAGACCGGGTTGGGCCGGGCAGATTTGGGCCGCTCATATGTGAAAAAAATGCCACTACTTGACGAGAGACTCGCGAGGGCTTCACCCTCGCTCGTAATAATTGACCAGATTTCGACTTCTGATATGTATATGATGCTGTAATGAACACTACACTTCTGTTACAAAATGAGTTTTAAAGTCTGTGCTTAATCTTTTTTTTTTTTTTTTTTTTGTATTTTAGTAGTAATATATTTGATTAAGTGATAAAAGGGCATTTGTTTTAAGCTAATTTGTTTGAGTACTGGTTAAGATAGGTTCTTCTGACTCTTCTTAGTTAAATTAAATCGTCCAACGTTAGCTGGAACTGAATGTTAGTACTGTTTCAAGCATGACAGTTAATGGTGACAGTTTACATTCAGTTTTCTTTGACTAAATGTCAAATAAACAAAATTATCTTGTCATGGTTGTAATAAGGTGCCTGGTACTATAGGCCAGTCGTCCAACCGCAAAAGAGTTGTCATAGACATGGTGTGTATTATACTGTAAGTACAAGTCTCATTGCTGACTTACTGCAGCCCTTTTGGTATTTATCTCAGCTTTTTGAGAGTTAATTTAGACTCACAGAATAATGTAACAATGACAGGGAATGAGAACTTGCTGTTGTAGTTGGTAGAGGTGTTAAGAGATAGTCTAGCGGTTCAGTCCTAATGTGTAGTGTTTTCTTTTCGGAAATGTGAGCATGGATCTATGAAAGTCCATTGTTAAGATTTACACGATGAGGCACTGAAGTTCTCCAGAATCTGTAATGGAAATGTAATTTTTTGAGGGATGCAGTGCTGAATAGTATTGCATTCCAATCTCTGTAAAAGAAAGATTTGTTTTTTTCTAGATTCACGTGCACTAATATTCCTCACAAGAAAAAAAATGTCAGCAGTTCTGATTTTTTTTTTTTTTTTTAAGTATGATGATTGTACGAATTTGGAGTCAAACCACTTGAAATGGAAGAGAAATCACCTATGTAGATAACTAGTGGAAATCACTTTTTTATTTATATTAACTTTTCTAAGTGTGATACACTTTGTTGTTTATATTAACAGCTGTGTCAGATCACTTGCTAACACTGCCTAAGAGAAACTTCGATTATTGTACAGAATCCGTAACTCCTTCACTGACGAGCAGTTATCTGTAATTTACAAGAGTCATGTACGCTCGCAGTTCGAATATTGCTTCCCCTTGGGGAATGGATGTGGAGAGGTTGCAATAAAACACATGGACAAAATTCAGAACAACGCATAAGAATAATTAATAACATTGCAATTACAAATGAACTGCCTCCCCTACAAGTAATATAGAGTAGTGCCACCCTTGCATTTTCTGCCTCCTCCAAGTAGGTTCTGTTTATGCCTGCGTTGGTTGTTTTGTCTGTCTGTTACCAGGATTACTCAAAAAGTTATGAACAGATTTTGCTGAAATATATTGGTGGGGTAGGGTATGGCCCAAGGAACAATTTATTAGATTTTGGTGGTGATCCGGATTATCATTCGGATCCAGAAATTTTTTGTTTGTTTGTTCACACAATATCTACAAAAGTTTTCAATGAATTTCAATGAAATTTTGTAGAAGGGTGGGCCATGGGGCAGGAAAGAATTTATTAAATTTTGGGGCAGATCCGGTTCTGCATCCGGATCCTGCAATGGCATTGGCGGAGGTATGTGCTGTCTGAGGGCCTTCTAGTTTACGGTTATTTTTATGCCAAATGCTTTGACGAAGTTGCACCCACCATGACACCTCTCCACGCTTTCCTCCGTGCTGCCCGAGCATTTGGTAGCACTCATGACTTGACTGTCACACTGCCATCTTGCAGAACTTCTTCCTATCAGAAATCATTTTTTCTCAGGAATGCTTCTCTTTGGAACTCGCTTCCTCAGATTAGTTTCCCCCCAGACTTCAGTCTACAGCAGTTAAGTCCAGCCATTGCAGATATTATATGGATGTAGGTCACCTGCATTATGGGGTATAGATTTTTTTTTTTTTTTTTTTACTTTTTTTCCTTCCTCTGTTCCAATTTCCGTAAAAAAAAAAAAAAAAAAAAAAAAAGCGAAACTGCAAGAGAGCTCCCATGCATAAAATTTACAATTGTATTATTTATCAGTAAACTCTAATGTAATTATCATTGAGATAGCTTTCAGAAGATTCGGAAATTCGTAATTTTTAAGATATCAGTCATGAAACCACCAGTTTAACACGCAAACCGTGACAAGATACCACTCTCCAAGTAGGACTTTTTAGCTGTTTGACTCCAAAGTCAATCAGTTACTAGTTACTAATCATTCGTTCTTAATAACCTCACCTAATATGACGTAACCTAACCTAACACAACCTAACCTATCTTAATTCAGTCAAACCAAACTTAAATTAACCTAACCTAACTAACCTGAACGATCGGGACGCTTGAGTCTCGGATCCGAATTGACCCATTGCCCTCTTTTGGACGCCGCCGCCAATGTCAGCAAACCAACTGTGTGCTCTCAAGAAACATGTTACTGTATTTTTGCAGTCTTTGGGTGTCGTGGATTACGTATAGTCATTAGTAACTAATGATATTTCCGCAGAATCTGGATGTCTTAAATGAAACTACAATTACGAAAGATAATCCCTGTCATAAAATATCCATCGTTTGTTAACAGCAGCTGTCCTGCAGTGTCAAAAAAAAAAAAAAATAAATAAATGTATTGGTTTATTGACCGGAGGTGTGGAATGTGGAATTATTTATGCAATAATTGCTGTACACCATCTTTCACTGCTTAAAAAAAAAAAAGTGTAACATAAGCTTCCCGTTTTCTGCAAGTCACCCGAATATGAGAAAATGTGGAGAGGAGGCGAACCCCCTCCCTCCTTCTCCTCGTCTTCGTACCCTCTTCATTTCGTTTAGCTTTGATCGAGTGTGTGGACGTGGGAATCGATCTTCGAGTTCATGGTGTTTTGTGGTGGTTTTATGGTGTTCACCAGCAAAAGTACGTCACCATAATGTGCGTGAGAGAATAGCAAAGACGAGTGTGTAGAAATACCTTCACTATGAGCCAAGGTAAGTGAAATCATCCATAGTTCCAAGCCAGTCTCAAGCTTCGCATCTAGACGGTTTCAGATGTAAATTCCAGTCGCTGTGAATACTGCATCATCATAATGTGTTTTATAGTTTTGTGGAACCTGAGATGTCTGTGTTTGAGTTTGCTGGTCACTTACGATTGCTAATTAATGCTGATATAATGATGGAGATAATGGTGTGTGTGTGTGTGTGTGTGATGCTCGAGTCGCTTCACTACGACCAACTCCATTTTACTCAGTATATCATCTGTTTATTTTTGCTGTAGATGTTATTCTTGTCGTCGTCGTCATCGTCGTCGTCATATTTTTTTTTTTCTTATTAGTACTTGACCTGGTAAACTGTTTGAGAATAATCCGTGGTAACTGTTGTTTGCGTTGCTGCACTGAATTTTTTTTTTTTTTTTCTGAGAATAATGATGAGGGTGAGAGATGCTAGTAAGATTTAAAAATAATCCTGGTAATGACGGTGATGATGATGGTCGTGATGATGGCAGTACTCCTGAAAGGGAATCTATGAGTTTGACATTTTTTATAATAATAATAATAATAATAGTATTGAAGGGTTTTAATTAAGCTGTCGATAGATTGTTGAATGATAATCATGATTGCTGATGGTGATAATAACGAGTTACTTTATGTTGATGATGGTGATATGTCAAAGGTATTAATGGTAAATGATTGTGACAATCATCACGATAAGTCTTGACGACATTTTCGCCAGTTCTTTCTTCTTTCCTCAGTCCGACTTCATTGTCTTCTATTACCAGTTGTGAGTAAAGAGGAGTGGTGGAAAGGCTAGTCAATATCCTCATAACACTGCCTAGGTATACTGTTATAATGCATCAGTGTCAGCGCGTGGGTGGATTAAGTCTAAGCCATTGCAGTTCTGCTTTCTCCTCTCCTTAACCACTCTTCTACCTTCTCTCCCTTTTCTTATCCCACTCCCCATTCCCATCCCTCTTCCCCTCTTCCAAGCCCACCCTTCTGCGCCTCCTTTTCCCACCCTTCTGCGCCTCCTTTTCCTACCCATCATCTCCTTTTCCATCCCTTCTTCCCCTCCTGTTTACACCCTTCTTCCCCTTTCCATTTCCCTCCCCCATTCCCCTCTCATGTTCCCTACTCCTTCTCCCAACCCCACTAATTCTTCTCCCTCCTGTCCTCTTCCTATTTTCCTTCTACCTCTTCTGACTTCTTTCGTTGCTTCCCCTTTCCCCTTCCTCAGTCACTCCCTCTTCCATCGTCTTTCCCCTCCTTTCTTCCCACATCCTTCCTCCTCGCCTCTTCAACGATGCACTCCCTCTTCCCATTTTCCTCTCTCTCTACTCCCATCTTACCTCTTTCTTCTTCCCCTTTCCTACTCCTTGTCCCCGTTCCCCCCATCTACCTGCAGCCCTATTCAAACCCCTCTTATTCTCTCTGTCTTCTCATACTACCTCCTCCTTCATCTCTACCATCTCTCCCTCTCCCTCAGCATCTCATTTCTTTCCCTTCCTTTTTCCTGTTTCTTTTCCCATCACATCTTCTGGCAGTCCTCATCTTTTTATTCTTCTTCATGCTGGACCTCACTGTGTCTGTCCATCTCTACCCTCCCGATTACTTCCGTGTCCCTCTCTCCTGCCCATGACTATTGCAGTGAGCACGAGCTAGTTCCATGTTCTGCCTTTTTTCCTCCCCTTTCCTCTTTTTGCTTTATTTGCTCCAGTCTCTCTCTCTCTCTCTCTCTCTCTCTCTCTCTCTCTCTCTCTCTCTTTCAATATACACCTTCCGAGAGGAAAAAATGCCATCGGCGTCGAGCGATTACACCTCCATTTATCCTCATTTCCAAAATACCAGTCCCTTAAAATTTTCTCCTCTTGTTTCAGGATTTGGGAACATTTTTCTGACAATTCGCAGATTTTTCTAAGATGGTGATTTTTCTTTGTCCTCAGAGGGATTTTATCATCATTAGAGGGATAATATTTTAACTTTGAGGGATTTATATACGTGATTGGAATTATTCTGACCATTTTAGGGACTTCTGCGGCTATGAGAGGCATTATTCTGGCGGGAGAGTATTTCTGATGTTTGGGGGATTTTTCTGATCCTTGGAGGAATATTCTGACTTTTCTTGAGATTTTTCTAACAATTTTAGTGATTTTTTTTTTTTTTACACTGTTGGATTGCCTGGTTTGTGGGAAGGAGGATTAACTTGTAATTTAATCTCTGCTTACTCCCATCTTCCAAAATCGTGTGCGGATCCACCCAAAGGTAATTGCATAGTGTTGTAATACCTGACCATCGAGGATTTCTCCCATCTTTGGGGCATTTATTGGATCCCGGGCAAATTTTCTGACTCGTATGTGTGTGTGTGTGTGTGTGTGTGTGTGTGTGTGTGTGTGTGCTTACGTTCAGATATTTCTGCCATTTTCGGGAAATTTTCTGGTACATGGAATTTGTTTTCTCCTTGGGATTTTTACGACTGGGATTTTTTTTTTTTTGACACCTGAACGAATATTTTGATAATCGGAGGGATATATTTTTTTCCTTGGATTTTTCTGACGCTTGAGGGAATTTTCTGACCTTTATTGTTTTTCTGGAAACTACTGATTTTTTTTTGACATTTGGATATTTTCCTGATAGTGACTGGTGGAACTTCTTGTAACTGGGGTAATTTTTCTCATTCCTGTGGTAATTTATGTTATCCATGGTGGAATTATCTGACATGTAGGGGGATATCTGGGCTCTTGTCGATGGTGAGTAGTTCGTGATATACCCCATCGACCCAAAGACGTCTGTTTGTTATTCGTGCCGCGGACGTACAGTTTTATTCAGTGTAGGAAGGATAACTAATAACGAAACGGTTAATAAAGGCTGCTTGTAACTAATACAGTTTCACAAATCTCTTCTGAGCTAAGGAAAAGCACCTGAAGATAGCGTCAGTATAATACCACACACGTCCTCTCAGTGATATGATTGCCAGTAACGGTCTCTCAGAGGAATGGCTAATTCATTTACATCGATGGCGTTTTGTTCGTTGCATTTTTTTAAATACTAGATACTTTAATTCGGCTTAGGAGAGAGAGGTAGTTAATAGTGAATGGGGTGAACTAATGATGCATCATCTCTAGGTTCATAGGTCTCTCCTGGACAGAATGAAATTGTTGGATGGTAATGTGAGTAAAATGAACAAGACGTCTTTGTAGAAGTGGATACCCTCTTCACTCACCCACAGAAATGAAAAAATCCAGGCAAGCCACGTAAAAAGTATGATTTACCCCACGTTCTCGTTACTGGTAGACATTTGTCATACTCGCCTTCTGGCTGATAGATGACTGGTATAGGCTTGACTGTCTCACACACACACACACACACACACACACACACACACACACACATTCTCTCTCTCTCTCTCTCTCTCTCTCTCTCTCTGTCTGCCACGTATCTGTCTGTCTGTCCGTCCCGTGCCTTGTTTGTCTGTCATACTGTTAAACTTTGATAGCCTATAAGGAATAGATTTCTTTCTTGTTCTCTGGCTGCTAAATGACCACCTTTTATGAGTTGTCTATATCTGACGATATGTCTGTCTGTCTGTCTACTTCTCTCTCTCTCTCTGTATCTGTCTATCTATCAGTCAATCTCAATATCTACTTGTCTCTCTCTCTCTCTCTCTCTCTCTCTCTACACAATTATTATGAGTACCAGTATCATTTTCTATCGCCATCAGTGCCACCTATCTACATTTCATGTTTCCAGTCCAACTCACAAGTTTGAGCACTTACCACTGTCTACAACACCACCCTCACCACCGTACAACTCAAAATACTCGTTCACCACTAATTCTGCCAAGCTTAAACTTTTAATCCCAACCATCCCAAGGCACCGACATCCATTATTTGGCACACTAACCCCTACTGTATACCGTCCCAAGACACCCACACCCATTATTTGGCACATCAACCCTTACTGTATACCGTCCCAAGACACCCACACCCATTATTTGGCACACTAACCCCTACTGTATACCATACCAAGACACCGAAACCCATTATGTAGCAAACTAACTCCAACTGTATACCATCCCAAACCTCCCACGCCCATTATTTGGCACACCATCCCCTACTGTATACCATACCAAGACACCCACACCCATTATTTGGCACACCAACCCCTACTGTATACCATACCAAGACACCCACACCCATTATTTGGCACACCAACCCCTACTGTATACCATCCCAAAACTCCCACGCCAATTATTTGGCACACCAACCCCTACTGTATACCATACCAAGACACCCACACCCATTATTTGGCACACCAACCCCTACTGTATACCATACCAAGACACCCACACCCATTATTTGGCACACCAACCCCTACTGTATACCATACCAAGACACCCACACCCATTATTTGGCACACCAACCCCTACTGTATACCATACCAAGACACCCACACCCATTATTTGGCACACCAACCCCTACTGTATACCATACCAAGACACCCACACCCATTATTTGGCACACCAACCCCTACTGTATACCATACCAAGACACCCACACCCATTATTTGGCACATTAACCCCTACTGTTCGTATACCATACCAAGACACCCACACCCATTATTTGGCACACCAACCCCTACTGTATACCATCCCAAGACACCCACACCCATTATTTGGCACACTAACCCCTACTGTATACCATACCAAGACACCCACACCCATTATTTGGCACACCAACCCCTACTGTATACCATACCAAGACACCCACACCCATTATTTGGCACACTAACCTCTACTGTATACCATACCAAGACACCCACACCCATTATTTGGCACACCAACCCCTACTGTATACCATACCAAGACACCCACACCCATTATTTGGCACACCAACCCCTACTGTATACCATACCAAGACACCCACACCCATTATTTGGCACACCAACCCCTACTGTATACCATACCGAAGCACTCAAACCCCTCGCACACCAACTCCTACTGTATACCAACAATGTTCTTTTTTTTTTTTTTTTGTAGCCGTAACTATTAATCAACACGCGTTTTTCACAACACACCAAATAATCCCACATTGTCATCTAAAAGCCATGATATCCCTCAATAGCACAAAATCGTACCCTGCTCGCCTAAATCATATACCATGATACGTTCAGCGCAGCGAAAATTTGCGGGATCATTTCAAACCACCTGTATGTTTGCTTCTGTCAGCCGAACAGTGTTTGTATGATGCAATTAAAATTCTAGGTAATTCTCTCTCTCTCTCTCTGACAGCTAGGTTATCTCACAGTTGAAGCAGATCGCGTAGTGAACCTGTATACAAGGGTTCCAGGTTGCCATGCGCTCAGATATATCATTTCACCGTTCGCTACAGTGGCATCTTGTCCATCAGTTTTGTTCAACTTAATAAAGACTTATGGCACTGAAGGGGTGAGTGCAGGTTATATACACAGTGTGGCCAAATATAACGCTCCTCCACTCCGCCAGGCAGTTTCTCGTGTGTTGCAAAGACCACTCAGTCAACATAATCATTGTCTGTCCTGCATCATCTGTTCAGTACATACGCCCACGACCACACTCACGCCCACACCAGCATACTTAGCCGTCCCCACAGCACAAGATACCGCCAGATGAGTTTGTAATGTAGAGCTATATACAAGCCACCCTGTATGTAATGCCACCGGTTTGAGGGTAAAAAAAAACGAACTAAATAAAACTGTCTGGAGTTAGAAGAAATAGTACATATAATGTCCCCGGGGTGAAGGGCTTAAGTGGCTTCATGGATATCACTTAGAAAAGAAATCGCACTGTGTCAGCATGAAAAAAACAGACCGCCACAAGTGTCTACAGGATCAGGGTTCACCTCCACCCATCCTGATCTCCTTTGATTATTTGGCCAGGGTCCGGTTACTGAGCCAGGAGACACGGTTTTATGTCTCGGCTGATTTGAGAGAGAGAGAGAGAGAGAGAGAGAGAGAGAGAGAGAGAGAGAGAGAGAGAGAGAGAGAGAGAGAGAGAGAGAGAGAGAGAGAGCATTGCGCATAAGCAAGTATGAGAATATTGTCTTGGGTGATACAAAAAGTAATGTGTGTGTGTGTGTGTGTGTGTGTGTGTGTGTGTGTGTGTGTGTGTGTGTGTGTGTGTGTGTGTGTGCGTGTGTGTGTGCGCGCGCGCGCTTTAATTAATAACATCCACTTCCTGTCTGTGTAATATCCTTTGTGTACAAATGTTTTCGACTTTTATGAGATCGTTGTTTGTGCGTTGAAGAGTGTTTATCTGGTGTAGTCAAATATGGTTGGTGTTTATGCTGCCAGGTAATAAGGCCACAGTATGCCTGTGTGTTGCTGATCTCTCTCCCACGTATTTTGAGCTGCAGGGAGATTAGAATGACCTGTTTTTTATTGTGTCTGAGTATGTATTATTTGTGAATTTAGGATGCCCATTGCATTTATTAGCTGGGATTGGGTTCGGAACGAACGAAACAAGTCTGCAACCTTTCATCACACCTACATAGTAGCTTATGAAGATCAGAATGTGTTCTTACACAAATTAGAGACAGTGTACAGGAATTATTGACTGCAACTTTTCCACGTAAACACATACCGCTACGACTACTGTCAGTATGGTGTGTACTTATTTCGCCAGTTAGTGCTTATTGAGAGGCGGCAAAAAGATAACATGAAGGCGTATTAGTGCGCACAATAACATAAACGAGACTTGGCAGTGGCCATAATGTAAAAGATTATTGGAACCATTAGAAGTAAGACGATTAAGGAATACTCGTGATTGTATAATCTGAATAGGATAAGAAAGTGATTCGTGAAAGATGTCGAATAAGACGGATATTGATAAAAAGGTAGAAGAATGTGCATAAATGGTACTGTGTTGTAGAGAAAATGGATATTACTAGGTTAATGATATAGGTAGAAGCCTATATGAGTGAGCTTAGAGGTAGGAAGAGGTATGGTAGGTCTTAAAAAGGTCGATCAATAAGGTAACTAAAGGAGTGCGTGAGAAACCGAAGAAGGGAATTAGCAGCCGTCAAGGAAATGGCAGGGGGAAATAAAATAGCTGCATGAAGCATGTATGGAGATGCACATGACAACGACTATATCCGTAAATCAAATTTAGCAGCTGTCGCAATGACTGTCCAGTCTATATCAAACGTATTCAAAAGAAATAAAATATATGAGGATGATTTGCGCTTGTGAGGAGTAGCGTCAATAGTGTGGGAATGACTGTGTGTGCCATATCACTGGGTACGCCATTTGATGTTTTTCCACTTCTGTGCTTTCTTTCTTTGTTCCTAGATCGTAGCTACTTCTCTCTGCATATTAGGTGGGAATTAAGATTTGACGAAAGATGATGATGACGATTATGATGAGTGTTTATGAAGCACTGATTTACCCTTTTGTCAGAGGAATCACGTAGGGTAGCTAGATAGGTAAAGCTCCAGTTTGTTTTTCTGATTATCCCTAACCCATCATATGTGGAGCAAAGAAGGGTTGGGATGATGATGATGATGATGTGTCTTTGGATGATGTGCATGCTTGCTTTGTACCCTGTTCCGTGAGTCAAATGGCAGTTTAGGTAGGTTAGTTCGGTTTATCATTCAGGTGATGAGAACAAGTTCTTTAATTTCTCCCAAGATGCAGTGCAAGGCTATCCCTGGCACTGCGTACTTGCCTCGTAGGTCAGAGGCGGGGCTCGTAACAGTGACATGAAATGGCTTCCGATCTCATAAAACTATCCGGGTTCGTGCTTCTTTGCTACCCCTTCCCGGGTATTAGAGTTTGGATATTAGAACAATAAATTCCACCGGACTTTCAAAATGCAGAAGGATTTTCTAGACGAGAGTTGCAACGCTGGTGTGAGTCTCGTGGGGTGTCTGTGCGCTCGTAACCCTCCTACTGTTCTCTTATTTTTCTTCTTATATAAAACTTTGGTGGAATTTACCGTTATACAGTATTTGGCTTCTTGCGCCGAGTGAGTTAGCAAATTAGATATAACATTTTTTTTTTTCGGTGTTGCTGTATCTTTTTGGTCCGAATGTTGACCGTGCACATCCTTTCAGGATGATTACTTCATTTTACCTAGGCCTATGCCATGAGATATGGGTAAAATGATAACATTCAAATCACTGCTATGCCCATACCAGCCCGCCTACAATGTCCATCTTCACAGGGTATTCGAGTATTAGCTATGTCCACCCAGCCCCACCACACACCATCATGCCGTCCCACTCATCACCATATCATCCCACCCACTTCATGTCCACCCACCCTACTATTTCAGACCTACAGTATACGAAAAATCTGTGCCATAAGTCTTCCGATTGCCATTGCTGCCTTTCATTCAAGGACCATCTTCACATATTGTACTCCTCCCGCTCTGCCCCACCACCCATTGTCTTAATTGCTCGTCCTACCCATTTTTATTTTTTCTGTCAGTCCCTTACATGCTTGTCTCTCCCGCCTTTGACTTGCACCATATCGGCCTACCTAAAACACCCATCTTCATAAGATATACTTCCCCATCATATCCTAGCACTCACCACTGTCCCAGTCTATCCCACCAACACCTCGCCACCCACCTCTGCTCTGAAACCATTACACTGATAGCCCCCCCCCCTCCTCTTTTTTTTTTTTTTTTGACGCACATCGTCACAGGTATAACCGGAACTGATACGTAGTCAATATGATGGATTATTGACCTGAAACGCTAAGGAACCTAAGTTGATTGGAATAGGACCAAGGTCATCTACTTGGGTCTGAACATAACTGAACTGTTAACATGTGGAGGTGTCAGGTGTGTAGGACTGCTGGGCCTCAGGGTACGGGTTGTTAAGTCCGTGCACAGAGTCGTATGTTAAAAAAAAAATTATTTATATATATATATATATATATATATATATATATATATATATATATATATATATATATATATATGTAATATTAGTATATTTAGGCAGAATGTTTTCTTTTATACAAAAATCATTAAAGACCAAGGCATAGCCATTGTTCACTATTTTTCTGTTGATCTTTTCGAGTTTTCTTACACATTGTTTTACACTATGATTCAGGTTGTAGATAATATGTCCAAAATCCATGTCGTAACTATATTTTATTATTTATTTTCATTTTCCTAGGACGTTTCGTGTATCCTTACACATCATCAGCGACTGTAACATAGATACAATACACTATAAAACATGACATATACAACATAAACCTATACAATATATATACTGAAATGTACAACAACGACTAATAAAAGTGTAGAGTCACAAGAGTATGGATAAAAGAGACAAACCCTTTAGGTGAAGTCAAGTATGAGCTACAGTTAAAAGTGTATGGATAAAAGAGACAAACCTTATAGGTGTAGTCATCTATGAGCTACGTGGTTGACTGCGAAGGTTGTATGGGTGAGTGGGTGCTTGTGGCTGTGTAGTGTTGCCAGTTGTGTTATTGTGTGTGTAATGTTCATTTGTAATTGTCGCTGCTTGTGGTCGGGCCTTTGTGTATTTAAACAGTTTGAGGGTACGATCTAGTCCGGTAGTTTGGTTGTTTATGGCTGGCGTGTTTTCACGTATGAGAAGTGCTTCTGCCAGTTGTAGTCTGATGTGGTCATGACATTTTTTTATTATATTAGTATTTTCTATTAGAACTTGTCTGTTTATTGATGTGTGATGTTGAGTCATATGATCTTTTATAGAACCTGATTGTAGGTGCATGGTTAAACGTCTGCTTAGTGTGGTTGTGGTCATACCAATATATTTCATGTGACGAAGTTTACAACCTTCGTGTGGTCAAGTGAATTCATAAACTACATTGGTATGTTGAAATTTGTTGGTTTGTTGAGCTGTGTTGTTTTTCATAATCATGTTGCTAACTTTCCTGTTTTTATAGTAAATAATTAAACTGAGCTTGTCTGAGGGGATAACACATGATGTGTTACGTGTCACAATCTCTCTAAGTACACGTTCATCCGCTTTATAAGCAGGGGACATCTGATTACCATAATACACATTGTGGGTAACAGTATGGGGAAGCGGTTGGACATTTGTGGTTGAGACTTGTTTTGAAATAAATTGACATATTTCTCTGTCAACTATTTGATTGGAATAACCATTGTTAATTAAGATCTGCTTTAATTTAGTTACTTCTGAGTGGAAGAGTTCCCACGATGAGCAGTTCCTATGAGCACGACGTAAGTATGACCTGATAACTGACAATTGGTACCGCTGCGGACACTCACTCACAGCATTAAGGCATCTACCCAAGTCCGTAGCTTTAAGATATACGGAGGTTTTATAGTTACCATTCTCCTCTTCTATTAATACATCAAGAAAAGGGATTTTGTTGTTTGCACTTATCTCATAAGTAAATTTTAATATTGAGTTATGTTCCATGGCAGTTCTTAGTTGTTTAAGGTGGTTTTCGTCTCTAACGACCACATAGATATCATCAACATAACGACAATACGTGGTTGGACGCAGGTTGGTATCTTCTAACACTTTTTTTTCTAAGTGACACATGTAAAAGGCAGCAAATGTTGGGCCCAGGGGTGAACCCATGCTGACTCCGTTAACCTGCTGATACAGCTTACCGTCTGGGCTGCGAAAGGGAGCTTCGGTGGTGCATGCTCTCAGTAATGTTTCCAAGTTGTGGGTTGAGATCTTAGGTGGGCACAGGGTTGGGTGGTGATACACATTTTCTAAAATTATCTGTATAGTTTGGTCTACTGGTACGTTAGTGAAGAGGCTTTCAACATCTAACGAAGCCAAGAGTCCGCTGGGTCGAGTAGAGCGAATAATGTCTATGAACTGGTCTGTGGACTTCAGGGAAAACTTCGCTGGAATGTATGGTGTAATGATTTGATTTACTTGTCTCGCTGTTGTATACGTTGGTGTGGTTACCTGGGAGATGATGGGACGGAGTGGGTTGTTGGTTTTATGGGTTTTTACATTACCGTAGATGTACCCTGGAGCATACTGTCCAACTATGGGGGTGAGGTGTGGTGAGTCTCGGCATGCGTTGTTTGCAGTAATAACTCGATTGATTTTCTTCTTGAGAGTTTCTGTTGGATCACGGGAAATCTGCTGGAATTTGGTATTGTCACTGAGAATAGCATCCAGTTTGTGTTGGTAGTCTTCTTTGTTGAGGAGAACATAAATGTTAGACTTATCAGCTCGCCTAATGACTATGTCTGTATTAGTTCGAAGATCCTTGGCTGCTTGCTGAAGTTCTGGTGTAAGGAGAGAGCTCCGTTTGTAGCTGCGTCGTCGTGTGCCCTCGGCCCTCAATTGGTCTTGCAGGTCAGGGTTAATGGTAATTTTGCCTTGTTGCTCCAATTTTTGCAGTGATGTATTAAGTAATTCTAATTCCATCATTTTGTTAATTTTGTCAAACCTCGGCTGTAGGTGGCAATTAAGGCCCAGGTTTAACACTTTCTTCTCTTGTTCAGTCAGTACATGATTCGAGAGGTTACGGAAAGAATCGGATTTTTCTGGTAAGGTGACTTGTCCTCCATATAGCTTGTTCAGTTTTTTAATGGTTCTAGTTTTGGTTATTTCTTCTGTTTGACGGCGAAGGTCGTCCAAGGCTTGATTGATGTTG
Source organism: Coenobita brevimanus (assembly GCF_032717465.1). Taxonomy (NCBI): domain Eukaryota; kingdom Metazoa; phylum Arthropoda; class Malacostraca; order Decapoda; family Coenobitidae; genus Coenobita; species Coenobita brevimanus. Next base: position 51,840,160 of record NC_137033.1, on the reverse strand, counting down.
TGGCGGACGTCATCGTTGATGTCAAAGATGTTATATTCGGCCAAGAGGGCGGTACGCTGATCGTTCAGCTGTTTTCTTTCTATCTCTTTTAGGTGTTTTTGGCGGAGCACTAGTTGTTTTCTATACTCTAGTGTAATGTTTTCTTGCCTTGCTGCCGGGTCATGGGTTCGAATATTAGTATATTTAGGCAGAATGTTTTCTTTTATACAAAAATCATTAAAGACCAAGGCATAGCCATTGTTCACTATTTTTCTGTTGATCTTTTCGAGTTTTCTTACACATTGTTTTACACTATGATTCAGGTTGTAGATAATATGTCCAAAATCCATGTCGTAACTATATTTTATTATTTATTTTCATTTTCCTAGGACGTTTCGTGTATCCTTACACATCATCAGCGACTGTAACATAGATACAATACACTATAAAACATGACATATACAACATAAACCTATACAATATATATACTGAAATGTACAACAACGACTAATAAAAGTGTAGAGTCACAAGAGTATGGATAAAAGAGACAAACCCTTTAGGTGAAGTCAAGTATGAGCTACAGTTAAAAGTGTATGGATAAAAGAGACAAACCTTATAGGTGTAGTCATCTATGAGTTACGTGGTTGACTGCGAAGGTTGTATGGGTGAGTGGGTGCTTGTGGCTGTGTAGTGTTGCCAGTTGTGTTATTGTGTGTGTAATGTTCATTTGTAATTATATATATATATATATATATATATATATATATATATATATATATATATATATATATATATAAATTTGGGAACATGGAACATGGAATGTGAGAGGAATGAATGATGAAGTGAAAGAGAGAGAGATTGTTCAGGTGCTTGAGGATGCAAAAGTGGATATATGTGGATTGACTTAAAATACATGGTAAGGTGAAAGGTTGAGAGAATGGGAATATGGTTTAGCTATATGTGCGGGAGTCAATGAAAATGAGAGGGCAAGAGAGGGAGTATGTCTGATGATAAGCAAGAAGTGGAAGGAGAATATAAGAGAGTATGGAACAGTGGGTGCAAGGATTGTATGGGTGAGGATGAAAGTAGGTATACAAGCGTGGGCGATTGTATGTGTGTATGCCCTGACAGAGGATCGAGTGGCAAGAGTGAAAGATGAGTTTTGGGCGAGTGTAGAAGCGTGTATTGACAAGTTTGAGAGGAGCGAGAGAGTGCTCTTGATTGGAGACATGAATGGCAAAGTTGGGAATGTACGAGTGGATGGAGTGGTTGGTCAGTGGGGTGTGCTGGTAAGGGGTTGGCAATAGCCAACACCTACTTTCGTTATAAGATGATCCACCGGTATACATGGAGAGTAATGAGGAGGATGGACGGTGAACTTGTTGAACGAAAGGCAATGATAGACTACGTGTGTGTGGATGAGCGAATGAGAAGACAAGTGTTGGATGCAAGATTGTGGAGAGGGTGGGGGAATGGAGTCTCGGATCATCACTTAGTGATGGCCAAGGTAGAGCTGCAAAGAAAGTGGTTGAGGAGATGAAGGGGAAGACAGGAGGAAGCAACTCCTGTGAGAAGAGTGGAGAAATTGCAAGATAGTGAGAAAATGACAGAGTATAAGAGCATAGTGGAAGAAAGACTGGGAAGGTATGAGCCAGAGCAGATGGAAGGGGTGGAAGATGTATGTAAGATATTCACGGAAGAGATAGGCGCAGCGTGTGAGGCGGTTTGTGGAGTGAGGAGGAGATACAAGGGTGCGCAAGGGACAGCATGGTGGAATGATGAGGTGAAACGAGCTGTGGAACAAAAGAAGAAGGCATATAGTGAATGGTTAGCGAGTAGAGATAGGGGAGAAGATGAGAGAGAGAAGAGAGAGGTATATGTGAGCAGGAGAAGGGAGGTTAAGAGACTGGTGAAGGAGAGTAAAAAGAAAGTAGATGAAGAGTTTGGGAGGAATCTGAGTGTGAAATGGAGGGAGAGTAAGAAATTGTTTTGGAAGGAGGTAAAGAAAGTAAGGCAGTGTGAAAGGGGAAATAGTAGGGGAGTGAAAGATAGGAATAATAGATTGTTGGTGGAGAAGAGAGAGAAACTGAGGAGATGGAAGGAGCACTTTGAGGATTTGTTGAATGTGGAGAGTGAGAGCAGTGCGAGTATAAGTGGTTGGGGGATGGCTGGGAGAAGAAGAGATGAGAGGAGGGAGGAAGAGATCAGTAGGGCGGAAGTAGTGGAAGCGATGAAGAATATTAAGTTGGGAAAGGCCCCAGGAATTGATGGAGTGTGTGGTGAAATGCTTAGGTATGGGGGTGAGATTGTTGTGGAGTGGATATGGAAGTTGTGTAGATTGGCTTGGGAAGAGGGAAGGGTTCCAGAGGACTGGAAATCAGGTATAATTGTTCCTTTATACAAAGGAAAAGGAGAGAGAGAAGTATGTGATAACCATAGGGGTATTTGCCTACTTAGTGTGACTGGTAAAATATATGGTAGAATACATTGATAGGGTTAGGCATATGACAGAGGAGCTAGTTGGAGAAGAACAAGGGGGATTTAGGAAGGGACAAGGGTGTGTAGATCAGATATTTGTTCTAAGATGTTTAGTGGAGAAGTATCTAGAGAAGGGAAGGAAAGTGTATGCTGCCTTCATGAACTTGGAGAAAGCTTATGACAGAATAGATAGGCAAGGTATGTGGAAGGTATTAAGAATATATGGAGTGGATGGGAAATTGTTGAGTGCTGTGAAGAGTATGTACGAGGGAGCTAGGGCTACGGTGCGAGTGGATGGTGAGCTGAGTGAGTTCTTTGATCTCAATGTGGGACTGAAACAGGGTTGTGTGATGTCTCCAGGGCTGTTTAATATATACATGGATGGGGTTGTAAAGGAGGTGCAGGGTAGGGCAGTGGATGTGGGGGTGGCTCTAATGAATGAGGGTGAGATTTGGAAGCTTCCGGTGTTGCTGTTTGCTGATGATACAGTACTGTTGAGTGAAGATGAATGGGAGTTGCAAGGTTTGGTGAATGAATTTGGGACAGTGTGTAGGAGGAGGAATCTGAAAGTTAATGTAAACAAAAGTAAAGTTTTGGTGTTCGAGAGGAATGAAGTCACAGAGTGTGCAGTGAGGTTGGATGGTGAGGATATGGAGAATGTGAGTGCATTCAAGTACTTGGGTAGTGTGATGAGTAAGGATGGAACTTTGGGGGATGAAGTGCGTGAAAGGGTACAGCAGGGAAGGAAGGTTGTTGGTACACTGAAAGCAGTGATGGGAAATAGGGAGGTGAGTATGGAAGTTAAGAAGTCACTGCATGATAGTATTGTGATCCCTACCCTGACGTATGGAAGCGAGGGATGGACCTTGCAAGAGGGGAATAAGTCAAGAGTGAGAGTAGTGGAAATGAGTTACTTGAGAGGAGTATGTGGAGTGACGTGGAGGGACAGGTTGACGAATGAAGAAGTGAAGGAACGCTGTGGGGTGGATGTGGATGTGGTTGAGAAGATTAGGAGAAATACACTGAGGTGGTTTGGACATGTGAAGTGAATGGAGAATGAATGACTGACTAAGAGGGTGTATGTAAGTGAGGTGGAGGGAGGGAGAGGTAGACCGAGGATGAGGTGGAGGGATGGAGTTGAGAGGTATATGAGGGAGGGGGGGTGAGTTGGGGGGAGGGTAGTCAAATGGTGGGTGACAGAGCTACTTGGAGGCGTTTTGTCTGCGGCCACCCTTTGCGGGATTAGGGCGTCGGGTTAAAGATATATATATATATATATATATATATATATATATATATATATATATATATATATACAGGGTGTAACGCGACGTATGACAAAAACTTACACCAGTGGTCTATCATGCAATTCTGAGTATATTTTGTTCAATAACATATACTCTCTGTGACCCCAGTTCAGTACCCAGCATTCACTGTATAGGTGTAAAAGTTTAGTGGCTGCATAGGTGCCATTGTGTGAGAGCTTCGCAGGGCGACTGTAATGTACATAAAAATCGCATATCCTATCAGTACAAACGAGTTTTAAGAAGAAACTTGACGAAGTCTATTGATTCGTTAACATCGTCATGCATTCTGGCAATTCTTTTGCACAAATCGATTGTAAATTAAGGATTAAATTCAAATTCTATGGCTTGCAAGAGAGTTGGGAGGGAGGAGAGGGGCTGGTATGTTGTGCCAGTTATTTAATGTTTAGTTTGTAGTATATTGCTACGAGCATTATCATAACACCTACGGCTCATTCAATGGAAAAATTTTATTGTAATGAGTGACTAGCATTCCTTTAAGTCAGGAGTAATATTATTATTCATTACAATTTTTCTGCTGCAAGTAAACGTGGCACCATTGCTTTCATATGATGACGTGAGAACAGTGGCACAGGATGTCAATGGTACGACTATGCAGCTAGACCTACTTTTTGCTTCTACCTAGCGGCATTATTTAACGTATGACAACATGATATCTAGCTACATTCTGGATATTTTTGCCATTTTTAGGTAATATTCTAGAGATTTAATCGTATTTTCTAGCGATGTTTTGCAGTGTTTACTATCTAGCGACATTCTAGCATGTTTTCAGGACTAAACTAGCGTGATCGATTATAAGGACTTGACAACCCTGCGACCACTGTCATTTGAACGGGAAAATTTGCAGGCGAGGCACACACATCAGATACTGTTCTCCGCGTTCAGGTGTTTACTGGGTTCAGCTTGTTCATGAAACAGCATGCCACGTACGTACAGCAATGAAGAATATGCAGATATCGTCTGTTTTTACGGATTCTGCGATGGTCATGCCAGTGCTGCAGAGAGGAATACGGGTGGAGATATCCAATCGCGCCACGTTTGCTTGCAGCGGAAAAATTATTCTTTCTGACTTAAAGTGAGGCTAATCTCCCTTTACAATAACGTTTTTCCATTGAATGAGCTGTGGTGTTATGATAATGCTCGTAGCAATATCCTACAAACTAAACATTACATAAATGGCAACAACACACCAGCCCCTCTCCTCCTCCCTCCGTACTCTCTCGCAAGCCATAAAATTTGAATTTAATCCTTAATTTACAGTCGATTTGTGCAAAGGAACTGCAGGAATGCATGACGATGTTAAAGAATCAATAGACTTCGTCAAGATTCTTCTTAAAACTCGTTCGTACTGATAGGATACGGGATTTTTATGTACATTACAGTATAAGTTAATAATACTCGTCTCCCGTTCCCCTGCGAAGCTCTCACACAATGGCACCTATGCAGCTACTAATACTCTCTCTGACCCCAGTTCAGTACCCAGCATTCGGCTGTTTGGGTGTAAATGTTATAGAACAAAATATACTCAAAATTGCATGATAGATCATTGGTGTGAGTTTTTGTCATACGTCGCGTTACACCCTGTATATATATATATATATATATATATATATATATATATATATATATATATATATATATATATATATATATACACGACGACAATAAATCTAAACTGACCTGAACTGTTGTGAAATAACCTACTGTTGCTTAAGTTAGTTAACTGGACCTGAACTGTGTTGGACTGATTTGCACTGATAGGTCCATTTGCAGTCCCCTGATTAAACCGTGCCTGACTTAGTGGTTCTGAATACACCCTGACTGTCTGAACTGTCATGAATGGGCTGTCATGGTTATGAAGCTTCACAATGGACCTAAAATTGCTTGATTAATTCTAACCTGATCTGATGTAATTGAATTGGGTGTGAAGTGCCAGAATAGATCTTGAATCTACCTACTGTTGGACGTGGATGGACCTGGAATGACCAGAATGGACCGTTTACAGGTAACGGAAGCGATGTAATTGTTCAGAATGGTGTCTGGTGAGGACTAAAATTACTTACAAGATTAAATGTAACTACCTAGACACCTGGTTGATATTAAATCACCTAATTGGACTGGAATAGATGTACATGGTTTCTTGGTTCTGACGTAGCCTACACTGATCCCTGGATTAATTTATTCCTCATCAGGCCATGAAAAGAAAACTAGTACACTCTTTGGTTTTGGTTTTTTCTGTTTTGCCAACACGACACAGTTTCATCATTGTATTGTTTCTACTGCCAGGGATTTGTTACACTCAGGGAAGACAACACCTTCAGAGGGAGAGAAATAGTTTCCGTTGACCCTCTCACCACCTTGATGGATTTATTTTAATAGTACTACCGTCAGGCGATTTTATTCACCGTACCAAAAACCTCCGGTGCTGGCAGGGACATAATATGAGATGGGCTGTTATACATTCGGACCCGGAGTTTTCATGTAGTTGAGTAAAATCATCAGGCGGTAACAAGAATATAATTATTGATACAGCAGGTCTGAATGTGGTATATTGAGATAGATTAAAGCCCGTCCCGATCCTTAGTTTTTCCATACAGCTGAGTAAAATCGTCTGGCAGTAACAAGGCTAAAATAACAGATACAGCGGATCTGGCAGACTGCAACATTATTTTCTTCAGCAATGTATGTCTCACGAACGTACCAAAGACGTATTGATCTAGTTAACTTTGCACCAGACGTACCCAGGTCCCGTTGGCATCAGATTCCCACACGTCCCCTTCCAGTTATACTCCAGTCTTTCACTTACCCACACCAGCAGATCATCGACGAGTTATTTTCTCCTCATGGTTGATTATTATGAAAACTGTGCCTATTTTGAGATTAATATTCTGATTGCTTAGGGCTCCTTTGTGCTGAGTTAAGTCGTCGAGCGTTAACCTGAGTGTTGTACCGAAGTCTTTCGAGTAGTAATGAAGGACTGTATAGATTGTAATACTATGATTTCTTTTTTCTACTAAGTAAAATCTCATGCAGTTACTCATCTTTCCAGTGCGACTCAGTTCAGTCCAGTGCCACTCATTTCTCCAGTGTCACCCAGTTCTCATTAGTGCTACTGGTACCTAGTTATGCCCAGTGCAATCCAGTTCTGCCTTGTGTCTTCGAAATCTGCCCACTGCCGTCAAGTTTGGCCAGTGCCACCAAGTTTTGTCCACAGCCACCTACATCTTTCCAGTGCCACCTAGTTCTGTCTAGCGCCAGCCAATTCTGTCCAGTGCCACCCAGTTCTATCCAGTTCCACCCAATTCTGTCCAGTGCCACCCAGTTCTGTCCAGAGCCACCCAGTTCTGTCCAGTGCCACCCAGTTCTGTCCAATGCCAACCAATTCTCTCCAGTGCCACCCAATTGTGTCCAGTGCCACCCACTTGTGTCCGGTGCCACCCAGTTCTGTCCAGCACCACCCAGTTGTGTCCAGTGCCGCCCAGTTGTGTCCAGTGCATCCATTTCTGTCCAGTGCCACTCACTATGTGGTTGTGTCTAGGAATGTAATAGGAAGATTGTTGGATGTGAGAGTTCTGAGAGGGGAGGGTGGAGGTATATCTGACCACTACCTGGTGGAGGGAAAGTTAAGAGTAGGTAAGAGATGGGTGAGAGCTAGGAGGGTTAGGTGTGGCAGGGTGGTTTTGAAAGTGAGTGAGTTGGATAAAAGAGAGAAAAAGATAGAGTATCAGGAGAAATTGAAAGATGAGTGGAACGCAGTGAAAGATCGGGAAAATGGCAGCGTGGAGGAGGAATGGCAGTTGTTTAAGAGTGCTGTGGTGGGGCATGCAGAAGAGGTGTGTGGTGTGAGACGTGTGGGTGGTGGTGTAAGAAAAGGAAGTGAATGGTGGTGCGAGGAAGTAAGTATGGCTGTGGCTGAGAAGAGACGTGCATATGAAGTGTGGCTGCAGAGGAAGGATGAGATGTCATATGAAAGATATAAGGAAAAGAGGAATAGAGCGAGAAGGGCTGTGCGTGATGCTAAAGTGGCAGCAGATGAGAGGTGGGGTAGGCGGCTGACAGAGAATTTTCAACAGAATAAGAAAATGTTTTGGAAGGAGGTGAAAAGGGTGCGAAAGGGAGAGTCTGGGAAGGAAGAACGAATAAAATCAGAGGATGGAAGGATGTTAATTGAAATGGATGCAGTAAGGAAGAGATGGGCAGAGTATTTTGAAAGATTGTTAAATGTAGAGGAGGAAAGGGTGGCTGAGATTGTGGTGGATGGAAGGGTGCAAGGAATAAATGTGTTGGGAGAGTTAAATGATTCTTTGATCACGAAGGAGCAAGTGGAGAAGGCAGTAAAGGAGATGAAAACAGGGAAAGCTGCAGGTATGGATGGGTGTGGTGTGGAATGCCTGAAGGGTGGTGGAGTGACTATTGTTGACTGGTTAGTAAGATTGTTGAAAATGTGCTTTGAGAAAGGTATGGTGCCAATCGACTGGGCAAGTGCTTGTGTGGTCCCGTTGTATAAAGGCAAGAGTGATAAGTATGAATGTACTAGCTTTAGGGGTATAAGTCTGTTGAGTGTTGTAGGTAAGGTGTATGGTAGAGTGTTAATTATGAGAGTTAGAGAGGGTACAGAGGGAGTGATTGGTGATGAGCAGTGTGGCTTTAGGAGAGGGAGGGGATGCGTTGATCAGGTATTTGCTGTGAGACAAGTGTGTGAAAAGTATTTAGCGAAAGGCGAGGATGTGTTTTGGGCATTTATGGATTTAGAGAAAGCGTATGATAGAATTGATAGGGAGGCTTTTTGGACTGTTTTAAGATTGTATGGACTTGATGTTAGGTTACTAAAAGGGGTGAAAAGTTTTTATGTAAATAGTAAAGCGTGTGTAAGAGTGGGAAATGCTGTGAGTGATTGGTTTCCCGTGAGAGTGGGGCTGCGACAGAGATGTGTGATGTCGCCTTGGTTGTTTAATATTTACATGGATGGTGTTGTAAGGGAGGTGAATGCAAGAGTTTTAGGTGGAGGTCTGAGTCTGGTGAATTTTGATGGTGGAGAGTGGAATCTGAAGCAGCTGCTGTTTGCAGATGATACTGCACTGGTGACTGATTCAGAGGAGAGATTGAGACGGTTGGTAGAGGAGTTTGGAAGGGTGTGTGAAAGGAGGAAATTGGAAGTAAATGAGAATAAGAGTAAAGTGATGAAGTGTACGAGGTTGATAGATGTTAGGGGGATGAATATAGTTTTGGATGGTGAGTTGCTTGAGGTAGATTGTTTTAAATTACTAGGGTCACATGTTGCTGTGGATGGAAGAATAGATGCAGAAGTGAAGTTTAGGATAAATGAAGTAGGAAAGGTGGTGGGAGGAGTGAAAAAAGTGTTTAAATGTCGTTCACTTAGAACGGATGTAAAGAGAAGGCTGTATGAGGGTGTTGTGGTACCAACTGCGTTATATTGGGCTGAAACATGGAATATGGGTGTAGCAGAGAGGAAAAGTTTGAATGTAATGGAGATGAGGTGTCTGAGGATTTGTGGAGTGACGCGTATGGATCGGGTGCGAAATGATGACGTGTGAAGGAGAACTGGAGATGTTCAGGAGATGGTTGGTAGAGTTGAGCAGAGGATGTTGCGATGGTTTGGGCATATGGAGAGAATGGATAATGAACGATTGGTGAAAAAGATAACTAGATCTGATGTGAGAGGTGTAAGGCTGAGAGGAAGACCACGAATAGGATGGATGGACAGTGTGAAGAGAGCGTTGGATGCGATAGGGATGTCTGTTGAGCAAGGAAGAGTGGCTGTGCGTGACAGAAATAAATGGAGAGAAATTGTGAATGAATAAGTGATGACGCAGCCCTGAGGGGATATTCTCCCGCATTTGGTCTGATCAGCTCGTCAGGTCAGGTGCGGGTAAGGGGATGGGTCTGTTATGATGTGGCAGGGGTAAACCAGTTCTGCTGTCGGGCCCTGCTGCAGATGTCACTGATTGCATTGCACAGTTGACCCTTGTGCGGTGTGGTGCGGTGAGGATCTGTCCGTTCTCCCCTTTGGGGCTAAGATGCGAATGAGTGTGTTTGAATGGATGAGTAAATGGGGAGTGTGTCGTCCTGTCTCGGCTACCTCCCTTTCCTTGGGGGAAGCAGCCTAGGTGTATAGATAGATAGATAGCCACTCACTTCTGTCCAGTGCCACCCACTTCTGTCCAGTGCCACCCACTTCTGTCCAGTGCCACCCACTTCTGTCCAGTGCCACCCAATTTTGTCCACTGCCAACAAGTTCTGTCCAGTGCCACTCAGTTCTCTTCAGTGGTATCCAATTCTGCCCTTCGCTGTCCAGTTCTGTCCAGTGCATCCCAATTTTGTCCACTGCCAGTAAGTTCTGCCCAGTGCCACTCAATTCTCTTCAGTGGTATCCAGTTCTCCCCCACGCTGTCCAGTTCTGTCCAGTGCCACTCAGTTCTTTTCAGTGGTATCCAATTCTGCCCCTCGCTGTCCAGTTCTGTCCAGTGCCACTCAATTCTGTCCAGAGCCACCCAGTTCCGTTCAGTGTCATTCATGTCTTCCCATTACAACCCACTTTGTCCTGTGTCATCCAGTTCTCTCCAAGGACACCCAGTTCTGTTTAGTGCTATCCAATTCTATCCCGTGCCACCCAGTTCTGTCCAGTGCCGTCCAGTTCTGCCCAGTGCCGTCCAGTTCTGCCCAGTGCCACCCAGTTCTGCCCAGTGCCGCCAAACTGCGTACAGTACAGTATTACCGCAGTTTACATTTTAGTGCCACCCAGTTGTGCCTAGTATCTCCCAGCAGCGTGTGGCATGGGACGTTGGCCAGCATCATAATCCACGTTACACCTTTTGCACCGCGGAAATTACCTGTATATTTAGCTTACGAAAGTGCAATTATGCGTAAAGAAACAACGGGTAAGCGGTGTTGTTGAAGGGTTTGTGGGGGGGTTGATGGTGGGGTGGGGTGGAGTAGGGAGGGGGGAGGTGGAGTGGGGGACGTTTTATGAGGTGATGGGTTATCCTGCCTACCAAGTAATGTAGTTAAAAAGGGTAGTAATTACGGTGCTGTAATTTAGAGGAATAAATAATGGATTCCAGAGTTTCATAGTGGCAGGTGAAAGTTTGGGTGAGGCCTGGTCGGTGGAGGGGGGGGTGCAATACTTCCAGGATCAATGAACTGAGCTTTTAACTATAAGATGTAATGATTATATATATATATATATATATATATATATATATATATATATATAGATAGATAGATATATAGATAGATAGATATAGCTATAGATATATACCTGGTATGATGGTGATGGTAACGATGATGATGATGATGATGATGATAAGGGTCTTTTAAGAATACCGAAAGTAGGAACTTAGGGACGGGCAGATTAACAATTTCTTTTTCTAAGATATTCGCGGTGACATTCTACATTAGCTGTAGGCAAATTTTTCTCTTTCCTCAATAACAATAATCCACCCTCGATTATCATTCAAATTTCATTGTAAATATTTTATATAGTGTCAGTTATTGATCTGTAGATGTTAACTGTCAGTTCTATGTCGTTATATTTGTGTTTCTTTTTGGTACCGACAATATATTGTACATAGTTTACGAGAGACTCTTTTAAACTGAAGGCGTTGGACACAGCCTTCATTAACTCTTCCCTACAATGGGTCTCTTCCAGGTCTTAGGGCCCGTTCACACATCGCCGAATGAGATGCCGAATGCTCGCCGAACCGTATTCGGCCGGGATTCGGCCAGAATCGGGCCCAAACTCCCCGAATTTGGCCTTTCTGTCTGCTGTCTGTTTGATGTCGCCGACAGTATACCGACGAAATAGAATGCAAACCGAACGCAAATCGAACGCAAACAGAATGCGCACAGACGCCAACCCGAAACTCCTATTTTGAATATTAACCGTCATTGTTTCGGTGCGACATCGGTACAGCATCGGCGATGCATCGCCGATGCTGTACCGAGGGCATCCCGAGTGCATACCGAACTTCCCACGCCCACCCAGGGGTGTATATATATGCGCGTACCAAAAAGCCCATCACACTCCCAGTTCCAACAGAGCAACAATGGACATCACAGCAGTCATCCCCAGCGAAGTCAACAAGCAAGCCGTGGCCCTGTGGAACAAAGCACAGACGGACTCCATGCTCTGCGTCAAGTATCTGACCTACCTGTACCTGGAAGACGAGGAAAAAGACCACATTCCACCCCGGAGGAGGCGCAAGATTCGCCAGAAGAGGTCCTGTTGGTCCCGTGACTGGCTTCAACGACGGAAAGAATTTGATCAATGGGAGAACCTTCTGCAGGAGCTGATACTGGAGGACAGGACATCATTTCGCAATTTCCTACGCATGGACGAGGACCTCTTCTGTGAACTCCTTGAGAGAATTCGTCCTTGCATCGAGAAGCAGCGCACCTTCTGGTGGGAGCCCTCGGAGGCAGGTCTGAGGCTCTCCATCACCCTCAGGTACCTGGCCACCGGGGACAACTACCGCAGCCTTTCCTTTGGATTCCGAGTACCTCCCAACTCTATCTCCTGCATCGTGTACGAGACGTGTGAGGCCATCATCGCGGAGTACATGGACAAGGTGATCGTTTGCCCATCGACAGCTGAGGAATGGAAACAAGTTGCGAAGGGCTTCTCACGAAGGTAGCAGTTTCATCACACCGTTGGAGTGATAGACGGCAAGCACATTCGTATGCGTGCTCCTAGCAAAAGTGGATCCTACTACTACAACTACAAGGATTTCTTCTCCCTGGTCCTGCTTGCTGTGGTCGACAGTGATTACAAATTCATGTTTGTGGATGTGGGTGCCAATAGGGCAACTTGCGATGTCCCTAGTGGCCATTTTTCGCTTGTGTTTGCTGGGACCAGCCTCATCACCTCTCATGCGACCTCTCGAGGTCGACGCAGTAGCAGGTCTATCTGGGGGTGGGACCAGGGGCTCCACCACCTCATCGGGAGTCTGGCTCTCCTGCGACAGGCCGCAATCTTGGAAGTGGGGGTTGGAGTCCTCTGGGAACAGGTCTTCGGATGCCGCCTCCATTCTGCTGTAGATGCTGTAGTGCGGCGGTTCTCCTAGCTCTGGAAAGTGTGACTGGGATGCTTTGGCCTTTTATATATGCCTCGGTGGGCGGTGTTCAAAATTCTGTATACATTCTTGGGACAATCGGTATAATTTTGGTATGTATTCTGTCCATATTCGCCAATTCATCGCCGACATCGTACCGATTTTTAACGGTCATTTTGTCGGCGATGCATCGGCGAATGCATACTGAATGCTTGGAATGCATACCGAAGGATTACCGAATGCGACCCGAGGGCGTCCCGAGGAAGTGAGTTCGGGCAGGTCACACCGAATATTTCATGTTTGATGAAATATTCGGTGACTTGCCCGAACCCATTTCGAACACCCCGAAACGTTCCCGAAGTGCGCCGAATAGCCCAGAATTGACCGCCGAACGTTTCCCGAAGCCTATTCGGCATGCATTCGGCTTCTCTTTCGGCGATGTGTGAACGGGGTATTAGCTGTCTAGAAGTTGCAAGTTTTTATTAGCAACTGATGCCATCGTTGTAACAAGTTTGAGCTGAAATAATACTAATGATTAAAATAATAATAATAATAATAATAATAATAATCTATATTATGACGATTCTGTTTCTGTATATTTGTTGGTTTGTTTGTTACCACAACACAGCAGAAACGGCGCATCATAGCGCAATTTGTTAGAGCAAGGTACCGTTAAGATGCTCTGACTTGAAGAATTAACCCATCTCCAGTCCAATCGGGCCACCGGTTCCCGAGTTAAGACTCATTTCTGGCCTTCTGACATCGAGCAGAGGCTGCCGAAGGCGGTCAGTAAGCGAGTAGTAATAATAATAAAAATAATAATAATAATAATGATAATGATAATAATAATAATATAATGTTTTTGTACTGAAGGGAACAACTCTTACTCCATCCTAAATTGTCACTCAGCTTCCATCCTGAATAAAATACTCTTCCTCGGGTCCCATTATTTGTCACATACTCTGTATCTTCCGTCTGCAGTGTTGCCACATCCATCACACTTGTTAAAGTCCTTCTTATGGCAGTCCCATTCGTCATTAGAAATGTATTATCCATCTACCATAATGAAGTCTTTTATATTCTATTCTTGATACTGCCAAAAACAGCATTCGGTTCATATAAGGGTTTCAGTACTGAAAAGCTAAATGAAGGTCACCTGGAGCCGATATCTCTCATCTTTGCAGTACGAAAATCTATTTTAAAGTGAACGGAATCATGTGGAGGCTGGGAGAATATAATACAGTAAAGTAAATATCTGTTTGAATATAATAAACATTTTTCAGCCAAGATTATTACCCTTCCTCCTGAACAGTCATAAATGAATCAATAGCATTCGGGAGCCGAATACTAATCGCCCGCTAAAGTATGTTGTTGGATAAGGTAAGTTACTTACATACCAAATTTAAAGAAATTATGCAGTACTCTACGGAAATCAGTCACTGCGTTTCGCAAGAAGCCATTCCACATTAAAAAATATATGGCGCGTGGCACTCAGTTGTCTTTGATCAAATCCTCACCAAAAGTAATAGCCTTTAGCACATCCAAATAGTTGCTATTTCCTGAAGGTTTTGTGAATATTCGTCCACAACTTTCTGAGATATGTTGGGAACACACACACACACAGACACAGACACACACACACAGACACAGACACACACACACACACACACACACACACACACACACACACACACACATTATATCGCCTCGCCTTGCTAAAGGCGGGCGATATTTATCAGGCATCCTCCCTTGACCGTTTCGCCTTACTCACTCTCATCATGATCAGCTTCTTTTATATTAGTCCCACACGTCATTACAATAATTCCTTTAGCCCTTTTGCCACTATATACAGAATTCCACTTTATTATGATAAATCATTTGATGGAGATTAAGAAGTGTGGTATTCCAGTTAATGCCAGACGATTTTATGCAGTTCATAGAAATCCACCGCAGCTATACAGTATGTCCACAGTATTTTATGAAGGTTTCTCATCATCATGATGTTAGTTTTCTCTATTCACACTTCATTCTCATACTCTTTTCCATTCCTTTTAATCATATCAGCACTTTAGCTACTTTGGTACATTATTTTGCCTCCCACTAGACATTTTTATTGAGCGTATGACCCCTCGTGGTAAAGGAGTTAGAAATATGTCCATTGTCCATTAACCCTGGGTACTTCGATAGGTGCGGGATTGGGTCATAGTATAATACAGAAGCTCATGCAGGAGGGTGAGTTGCGGTCATACAGAGGATTATGAGGACAGGCTTATGCTGGTGAAGTGGGGGTATTATCATTTAGGAGGTGGAATCATGCAACAGTGAAGTGAAGTCAAGTTAAGAGGAGTGGAAGTGGTGTCATGCGGATAGTATGTGGCGTGAAGACCTGCAGAGAGGGATTAGGTGGGGTCGTGCATTGAGGAGTGGGGATAGGGTCACAGAGGACGAATGTATTATATAGAGGTGCAGTCGTGCAGGACGGTGATGTGAAGTTATGCAGAAGTCATGCAGAGGGGATGATGGAAGTGGGATCATGCCAGTGGGTGGCATCATAGAGAAGGTCAGGTCATTCATGGGCTAGGGTTAAAAACCGTGACGTGTACAGAGATGGGGACATGTAGTGGGCGAGATCATCTACAGGGAGTTCGCGTGGGATCATGCAAGAGTGCGGTGACGTCACAGTGAGGGATGTGGTAGAATCATGCAAAGATTAGAAGGACGAGGTGAAGTCATGCAGAGAGAGAGAGAGAGAGAGAGAGAGTGAGTGAGTGAGGGAGGGAGGGAGGGAGGGAGGGAGGGAGGGAGGGAGTGAGTGAGTGAGTGAGTGAGTGTGTACATCGATGCCGTGGTCGGACATTGATCGTGTAGATGGCATCACTGGTCGTCCACAGGATCACTGGCCAGGCATGGGATCGTTACCAGGCCACGACACCATGCTTCCGACACAGACCGTGTACACCAGGACTTAGAGGGATGGATTATACAGAAAGAGTCATTCAAAGGTGATTGGATCAGACAGAGGAATAGGGGTGAGAGTGGGATAAAGCAGGGGAGCTGGCGAGGGTGTTGGGTCATGCAAAGGGGTTCAGTGAGTCATGCAGAGGAACAGGGTTGCGAGTGGCGTCATTAAAGGGAGTCGGCTTGGGTGCTGGCTCTTGCCACGGGGCTGGAGTGAGTGTGTGGTCATGCAGGCGTCACCTACGACTGCCAACAAACTTTATGGTCTCAGGGGACAAGAAAGTCGTCTCAGCCGCCAAAGTAAACAAAGCATAAAAACTTTGGTGCGCCTCTCCACTTTGTCTCCAATTTCAGTCGGTCGTCACCACCGGAAAGAAACCGCAAGAATAGACCATATCAGCAGTGTCTTACGTCATACTCGTGTGTGTGTGTGTGTGTGTGTGTGTGTGTGTGTGTGTGTGTGTGTGTGTGTTTCATCACTTCATACCAAAAGAAGTCAAATCGGATATAATTCATACATGTGAACAATGAATGGGATTGTGAATTTAGTTTCCATTTAACTCCTCCGCTATGAAAGGCGTCTTAGCTTGATAATAGAGTTACGTGGCAGCAAGAGTCCAACATAAAAGATATCGTTCGTGTGAAGGGGCCAATCTTTCCATTTCATCAGCATCGCATTTCATTTACATCCTGCTTGTGAGGCTGTCAAGGTGAAATTGTTTGTTGACTGATGCAGACGAGCTACTTCATCAATCTAGTTGTTGATCTTCTTTGTATCACTAATCTGGTTCCTTTCGATCACATGATTATTCGGATTCCATCACATGTCGCCTCCTTTTCCAATACACACACACATACTCTCTCTCTCTCTCTCTCTCTCTCTCTCTCTCTCTCTCTCTCAGTTCTTCCATTCTTTACTGTCCCCCTCTATTCAGAAAATGTCAGAAGAGATATATCTGGAAAAGCTCAGACCAACGTTTCCCGATGGATTCACGAACTGTAAACAAGAATATACAGACAAACCAGCACTGTAGGAAAGACCACAGAAACAAAAATAAAAGCTGAAAGGAGGAGGTAAGTGAACAGTGCTTGAAAAATGTTGTGGGTGTATATTAATTCAGGTCATTTTTTTTATTTTCGTACACATTCCTTCAATGCTGTTTGTATATTTTCATTTGTATATTTAGTTCTGTATCCTTTGCCTTTTTATATATGTTCTCACCCTAATGTTTAGCGTACACACATTTCCGGAGCGGGTTCATTATCATGTGTAACTGTTAAGAAACGACAAATATTTCTCATTTATCTACATTCTTTGAGGGAAGATAACTTTTTTTATATAACACTGTGTAAAGTATGTAGCCTAATTGCATTTAACATTATGTATCATATCTGTCAGTCTCTATTTATCTACAGTATCTAGGTGTGTGTGTGTGTGTGTGTGTGTGTGTGTGTGTGTGTGTGTGTGTGCGCGCATTGTCTTCTTTCCTTCACTTATCCCTTGGCTGTCCTAGTCTTTCCCAGGAGGTCTCTTTATAATATCAGTTTATCGCATCATTCTCGTCAGCTCCATCTCGCCATATGGTTGTCCTGAGTTAGTCAGTAGGCGGGTTCCTTGTGGCCTGGCCGTCCGTTTTTCCAGGTTAACCGTGTGTTTTAAGTTAATCTTTGACACTCCCCACAGCCTTTCTTCTGAGTGCACCACGTCCACTGTATTTTTCACTCATTATAGTCCTCGTTGTTATGGTCGGGTGTCATAGTTTCTGAAGGAAAGTGCATTAGCGGACGGCATTTTATTTATTTTTTTTTATGAGGGTGGAGCGTTTGTACCTGAGTTTTTGTTGTTGCTGTTATTTTTTCATTGAGGATCATCTTTAACCAACCTTTCACCACACCCATTTCGGCCTAACTTCAACGTCCATCCTCATAGTGTTGTTACCCCCACTTTGCCCCATCACCCCACTCCTTCCCCACCATCCCACCTCTTTTCTATCGACTTATAGTACTCCCCATCAAGTTTCTATGGCTTACACACACCCATCTTTACGCGGGAGTACTCAGCCTTTCCTGCCCCATCACTCAACGCCATTTTATCTTATCCCACTCGTCCCACCCACCCCTGTCCATATCTTCTCTGCTTCTTAACGTACGCTGTGCACCTTACCTACCTAACTACAATAGCACTCAGTTTTACAGTATGGTATAAACTTTCCTCGGTACGCCCTACCGCCCACCACCATCTCACCCACTTCTCTCCACGCACCCTACCCATTTCTTCTCTGATGGAACGAACATCACATGACTGCCCAACTATATATCGACCTACAACGACTGAATTCACCAGATATCTTCGTATGTTTACCGAGTCATGGCCCACCACCAGTACAACTAGTCGTCTTCGCCTACGCCAACAATTATTCTTGAAAGACTTATATTATTATATCTCTACAGCTGCACTATTTTTTCGTTACACGCCTTCACAAGCACAACCTGGAACCATCTGCTTTTACCTCCTCACCATCCCGACCAATCCCATAGGAGTCATATCTGTTCTGGTGTGATATCATAACTCGCTCCACAATGCCGTTTGGATCGAGACTGCCACTGATAGTCAGGTTAGGAAAGTGGAAGGGAAGGGTTGAGCGAAAGGTATGAATGAAGTGTTTCTATTATTAGAACAACAAGTTAAAGGTTAAGATCACAGAGCCAAGTCAAAGGTTCGACTTGAACTCAAACAGATGTGATTCGATGTAGACCGAACTAGGGGGCAATGTTATGGGTCAGGGAAGAATGAAGAGGTTCAGTTTTTAGAACAATAGGTAAAAGGTCTTTACTCGGAAAGGTTGTGTCAGTTTTGATCTAATGAACCAAACTTGGTGGAGAGGTTGAGAGGCAGTGATGAAGTATTTAATTTTTAGAACAGTCGACTAATTCTCAAAAATACAGAGCAAAGTCAGATGTTTGGTTTTTACACCAGTTGTTGAACGCGAGTGTTGCAGTCTGTGTGAGCTCCTTGTTTCACTCTTGCTAACTCCAGCCGATGTTATTTACCATCAAATAAATTTATCAGACTGCAGAGTTTAGAAACTGTATTTACCCCTCTGTTGCTTTGGGGCTGTGGTGAGCTGAATCATTTGCCTGTGAAAAACAAAAATTAAAAAAAAAATAAACTAGGATTCGCAAGAAAATGCACGATTGGCCTCCACACAGATGCCCTTAACTGACATACTTCTTTGCAAATTGTCATGTTCATTAATGACAGTACAAAACCATAGGATCTAAGAATTTGCGTGTTTATATGGTTTGATGCTTGACTCCATTACTCCCTTTAAAAAGCTTTAAAAAAAAATGAAATGGGTTTTATTGGGATTTAGGCCCAAGGAATAAGTGTGCCAGTATGACGCGAATTGACGAATAAAGAAAACAATGGTGCCAAGTTCAAAAAGCGTTTAGAAGAAGGGGAAGAAAAGATGAAATACAATTGCCCTTCACACTGCTGTGAAGATTTATTAACACGTATAGGATTGAAAATATTAATCATTATATACGGTCTTTGCTGCTGTTTTTAAGTATGAAGCTTTTTCCTCTTTCTCCTGACACTTCACGCTAGGTTTCTGCCCCTTCCTCTCCAGCCCTAACCTTTCCCTGCCGCCTCACCTCAGGCATCCACCCCTTATCGCACTCCACACTTGCCTTCCCTCACACCGCCACTCCTCCCCCACCACACATCTCACCCTCTCCCCCACCACTGTCCACATCTCATTTTTCATACCGACAGATTGTTAGCAGAGTCTCTCTCTCTCTCTCTCTCTCTCTCTCTCTCTCTCTCAGAGAAGCAGACAGAGAGAGGGGTCTACTGAAACAATAAGAAATCAGTGCTTCACTTTCACCCTTCTCCCTGCTTCATATTGATCCCTGCTTGGAGCTTCCTACTGTGACCATTCCTTCTTTAATCACCTCCAGTCTCATATTTATTTATTTTTTCCCTTTTTTTTCCTCGTCTTCCTTTATTCCTTATTCTCGTTTATACCAGTTTTCTCGTACCCCTCTTCTCTCTCTCGTTCGTCAATCACACTTTAAATAAATGATTATATTCTGTGATTCCAATTTCTTTTCTGTCTACTTCCTGTCTTCCTTTCCCTTCTTTCTCCCTCGCCATCTTTCCTCACACCTTCCCCATCACGCCCTCCCTCCTCCCACCCTCTTCCCTCGTTATCTCCCTCTCTTTCCCTCCACAACCGGGTTATCTCATCCCACCTCTCTCTCTCTCTCTCTCTCTCTCTCTGTGCTTGGTAAACATCGTCACCATTATTATTATATAGTTTGACTGCAATAACCGCAGCTAATCCCTGGAACCACATTGTTACTCCTTCCTATATGTTGGGGATAGTGAAGATATAGACATTAGTAAAGGGAGGCGATGAAGATAATGAGAATGATGGTAATAATAAGGATGATGACAGCAGAGGTAAGGACAAATAATTGAGGAAGAGATAATGACAGATATAATGGTGGAAGAACAGAAAGTATAAGTTTAGCTCTGTCCTCTTACCTTCCCTCACCATATTTCTCCTCTCATCCCTGACCCTTTCCTCTTCTCCCCATATCCCTCTTACGACCCTCGTCCCTCATCTCCTATCCCCATCTCCCTTATCCTTTCCCTTTGCTGCTCTGCCCCTCCTCTTCCTGCTTCCCCTCTCCCATCACCCTTCGCGCCTTCCCCCTTCAGCTCTACTGGGGTGGTTCCATGTAGCCATCCATGTAGCCGTAACAAAATGGCAAGATATCTCATCAGGGCATATGGCTGCCAGGAACCGAGACTTAACACTGGTGATGGAAGCATTATTTATGACGATTGATCCATAACATAGGTACCCACCTCAGTGGTCATTGACAGGTTTACTATTTTATGGCGATATTGTCACTAGTTATTTCGACAGGCTGAGCCCACTCTCAGTGTGTGGAGCCCACCTTACATATATATATATATATATATATATATATATATATATATATATATATATATATATATATATATATATATATATATCATCCAATCCTACGTTGCCCCATGAGAAGCGTAGGAGCCCGGGGCTAGGCTAGTTGGTCCTGACATTTAGGATGAGAGTGACCAACCTCACACATCCCTGAGTGGCATTACGTGAGCAATAAACCCTAACCACCCTTTGGATATAAACCTTCACCGGCTCAATCCGATTGGAGCGCGGTACTTACCCACTAAACCACCAGGTGCCAAAATTTGGTTTTATGGTTACCACCCAGCGTAATAAATGGTTTCCTGGCGTACAGGAAACCATTTGGTTTGTCACTCAGTGTAGAGTCACCCACCGGCAGAAGGAAGAGGAAGGAATGAAGGAAAGACAGAAGAGGGAGCGTAAAGTCACCAGTAGGCAGAAGGATGAGGAAAGAATGAAGGAAAGAAAGACAGAGGAGGATGGAAGGAAAGAAGGATGGAGGAGAGGAAAAGGCGGATACCCGAGAGCAGCACTGCAATGAGTGAGTGGATGGTGAGCGTCCTCACGAACCATATACTATATATCTATCTATCTATATACATCTATATCTATCTATCTATATATATATATACGGTATATATATCAGTCATTGAATGTCCACTGCAGGACCGGCCTATCCCTAACGAAGCAGGGACGATACAGCCAATGTATCTCTACCCAGTGGCTCAGGCTGTCTGGTAGAGACTGTATGTAGGGTGAGAAGAGCTTGTGAGTGTAATAATGTAATGTTGGAGCGGCTTTGGATGTGTGTGTAGTCTGTGAACCATGTGTAATCGTCCCACCTTAAAGCCGACTGGGTGCAAGCATACTATAATAGTATGCGAACCACAGCACCCAATATGTCCGCCGAAGCAGTCAGTGGCTCGGTGAACGCTTCCCAAAGTTTTTACAACTCTCACGGGAGGCGAACCCGCGTCCACCAACGTGCGAGACGCACACTGTGCCACTGTACCACAGAGGCTCCATAGATAGATAGATAGATAGATAGGTAGATCGATAGATATAGATACCGGTATAGATATATAGATAGATATAGATATATGCATATAACTATCTACATATGTTCGGGTCATGTAGGGGTAGTGTTATGATGTATGCAGAAGTCACTAGCTATTAATTTTTGCCTAGTTTCTGTTACGAGTTCATTTTTATATATACTATTCATCTTATTCCATTCATAATTTAATATTAAAGTTGAACAATAAAACACTGCTTCCATTGTTTCAGGTAAAATGCTGTGCAGTACCAGGTCAGCGAGTGTAAGTACCTCTACTAACTTATCCATTCAGTAATTTTTTTTTTTTTCATAAATTAGTACGTTGTCTCCTATATTTTTTACATATCATCTGACGTTTGAAACATTTAGTCCACATATTTATGAATTTCATGTTAGCTTTTAATCGTTCCTCTTCAAATACTAATTTTATGTAGCTGAAGCATTCTTATCTTGCGTGTCATAATTTATTGCCTGTGGATAATTTAAAAAGGAACATCATGAACGGAAGCTGACATGAGCGTTGATGGTAAAGACCAGAAATAAAAATTGTATAGTTGTCCATTATTTTCAACACTAACATATATTAATGATGCGTGGACCATTCTTCGAAAAAATAAATCCGCTGAATACTGTGGAAATAAGTTACATCAGAGGTGACTGTGGAGTGACCTGGAAGGGTAGGGCGACAGATTAAGTGGTCTCTAGATTGTGGCCTTGTTGACGTCGACCTATCAAGAAGCTGGAAAACGAACAAGCAGTGTACAATGAGCTTGTGTAATTTGCACTGTTCTGTGTGCTTATTTGAGTGTGTAGTGTGAAAGTTAAGAGTGGAATATGTGTGTGTGTGTGTGTGTGTGTGTGTGTGTGTGTGTGTGTTGCGAGAGCTGAATAAATTAATTACACTGTCGTAAGTGAAATTCATAATGAGATCTTTGATGTTTCACGAAGGATTTAATATATTCATAATTTGTAGTGGCTGCCTAAATATTAGTTTTGTACGCGAGATTACGTGCGTGTGTGTGTTGAGTGAGGTGATTATTGCGAGAGTGCGTGTGTTTCCAGCGCTTGAGTGGTGAAAGACTGGAGAAGTGGCTCGTTGTTACCAGGCACGCTGATCAGAGTTTCCCAATATTAAGTGTTCTTATGAGTCACGATGGTGATAGTTCTCCTATTTTTGTGTGTTAAATTTTTCTGTGTCTAGATCGTAACCATCACATTTATAATATGGAAAATAATGATTACCTGCATTAATACGATGACGCCCTTGTTAATTTTAATCCCTTACCGCCAGACCAGTGGGAAAGACGTCTGGTATTGGAGTTAGGAATCAGTACAGAATTATATTCCTCCACATCAGAACGACACACACACACACACACACACACACACACACACACACACACACACACACACACACACACACACACACACACACACACAGCATCAGCAATTATTATATTTCGCCGCCTTGACTCTCTCTCTCTCTCTCTCTCTCTCTCATGCAGCCTTCGTATCACAAATCTCAGAATAGGTGAGACTTCCGTGATAGCTATTCTCCATGCGACCAAAATACGAGAAAGGATAAAAGAAAATTCCGAGATATGCCGTTTGAGAGAGAGAGAGAGAGAGAGAGAGAGAGAGAGAGAGAGAGAATATATACAGTCATTTTTAGTTCATTGGTCTAGTGTTAATGAACAACTGGCTCTCAGTCTTTCAGTCTTCATTTTATAGTAACGTTTGCAAAGGAAATTTTTTAAACTTATTGCTTTTTTTTTCCCTTGTCCTCTGCAGTCGAAGTTTTCCCGCCTTATCCTTGCCGTTTCTCCTTGTATAATTTATTTCACTTAAGACACTGACGCGAAACTCTGTGTTGGAATGAAGGAATCCATATTTGTATATATGTATGTTAACAGTATGTCATGAATGCTAAACTTGAGTTGGCCCAGAACTGCTTACCGACATCTACTGATTTTTGTGTTTCTAGGAAGAAGGGATTTTGTTGTACTGCATACATGTAAAGGGTTAATGCTACAGGCCAGGGTCAGAATTCAAGGCACGGCGTTAACTCTTGATTGTCTGATCCGGCTTGGGTCAAACCAGATGTGTGTGTGTGTGTGTGTGTGTGTGTGTGTGTGTGTGTGTGTGAACTGAGGAACATAAACTTTTAATCTGATTTTATCGAAAGATGGTGAAAGTGTTGAGGGTCAGCCAAGGAGTAGACATGCTGTTTTGTTTTTGGTTGTTTAGAACAATTAATTAAAGATCAGAGTCACAGCGGCAGCTCAAAGCCAGACTTAGAAAGGTTAACCTAAACAGTTTGTATTCAGCTTCTACGAAATTTAGTAGAAAGTTGAGAGGAAGGCAAGAACGAAGGGATTCAACACTTAGAGCATATCAGTTGAAATTCAAGGTCACATTGCAAGGCCAGCGCTTGATTCGTGTGTCTGTGTGTGAAAAGAATAACGAAAACATTTATGATCAAATTTAGACCAAACCTGAAGGAAAGTTGAGGATCAGACACAAAGTTATCCGTTGTTTTTTATAATAAACAGTAAATATCAAGGTCACGTGGCAGGGTCAACTTAAACACACTTTATCTGCTATAGTCCTAAATTTATGGAAGGGTTTAGGGTAAGGCAGTTGCAAAGGGATTCGGTTTTAACAACAGCCAGTCAAAGGTCCAGGTCTGAGGTTATAGTCTAATGTCAGGGTCATGGACAAGGTCACCTCAAACAATTTTGATCCAATTTCGACACTGGGCGAAGACTTACATGGCAGCGTAAAATGTTCGGCCTTTAAATCTATTGGTGGGCACTGGTGTTCCAGTATCTGAGTGTTCCCTCTTGTTAATGTTTTTTCTTCATATGTTCTTACAACAGCACATATTTTTACTCTGTTTCTCATTGTCCTATTTGCACCTTCTCTGTCCCAAAACTTCGTTACCATTCCCTCGACGTTCTGTATTTTCATTTTGTATTTTCATAGTTTTTCGCTTTATCTCCATCCACATCATTCCCCTCTCCTTACCTACTTTTTATTCCTTTACAAATTTCTCTCTTGCCTTGCCTGTTCTTATGTTTTTTTTTTTTTTTCGGTTTCGGTCTTTCTATGTCTGTTCTTCCTGTTCCCACTCCCCATCCTTGTTTTCGTGTTCTTGTTTCTCTCTGCTTTATTGATCGTTATTCACCAT
Organism: Coenobita brevimanus; assembly: GCF_032717465.1. Lineage (NCBI taxonomy): Eukaryota > Metazoa > Arthropoda > Malacostraca > Decapoda > Coenobitidae > Coenobita > Coenobita brevimanus. The sequence goes on along the minus strand of NC_137033.1, from coordinate 51,815,126 downwards.
TTCTTTTAGTCTTTATTTTCTTCCTCACTGTATCCTGTTCCTTTCCATATTTGTAGCCACTTTCATTTCTCTTCCCTGTTTTCCTTTATTTTTCGTTACACCCGCAGGCAAAATGTTTGTTCCTGTTTGTCTCTCTGTCTATCAGTCAGTCAGGCTGTGTGTTAGCAAGATTCTATATATGAAAAAAAAATTTGCATTAACTTTGACAATTACTGTGGACTATCAGATAAAAACTTTATTAATTACTGTGTGAACAGATAATAGATCATGGACAAGATTAATTCGCACCATGTTGGTCGGATTTTGACTTAGCGGAATGGTTGAAGGACAGGAAAGGATGGCGTGATTCAGTTCTGGGACAATCGGTCGGAGGTAAATATCTTAGGGGAAGGCCCGAAATTCGGTCTTACACATAAAGTGTGTTTGATTCGATATACATCAGACGTGGTGGGGGGGTTTACAGTAAACCGATGATTAAATTTTTCCATTTTCATATCAATAGGTCAAAGGTCAGGATCGTTGAGTATGGTCAGTTAAACCTATTTTCGATTTAAATAAAAGCTGGTGAATGGGCTCAGGGTCGTGTAAGGATGACGTTGTTTGATCTAGAAAGCAATCATTCAAAGGTTAAGGACACAAGACAGACTCAGTTTAGCTTAAAGGTACTTTGGTATGATCAGTGCGCACCTGTCCTGTCATAGCACGATGTTCAGTTTCGAAGCATGGGGACGGATCCCACCATGAACAGTAGGTCAGATGTGGGGAAGATTGTATTTCATCACGTCTAAACGATTATTTGGCAACATTTTTTCATTACTTCATACTCACGGGTATCCACTGAAGTTGTGGATGGCACTGTAGACCAGTTGTTCTGGCGGGTTTTGTTATGTGAGTGCAACTTCCTGTTTTTTACTTTCCTGCTTCCTTCTTCTGTGACTCATCATTATCATCGATGGTGTTTGTTCCATTTCGGGTCCGGCCAAATTCATTCGGTTAGTTAAATAACTTTCTTCTCTTTCGTTTCATTCCATCCATATTCGTAGATTATTTCAATCACTTAAGGTTATATATATATATATATATATATATATATATATATATATATATATATATAATATGTGTGTGTGTGTGTGTGTGTGTGTGTGTGTGTGTGTGTGAGTGTGTGTGTGAGTGTGTGTGTGTGTGGAGAGAGAGAGAGAGAGAGAGAGAGAGAGAGAGAGAGAGAGAGAGATGGTTATCAATATATGGATATTTAGATAGATAGATAGATCAATGTTGTTCTTGTCATGTGTTCACAACATCCGCCCCATCGCCTGTCGGTGCAGTGGTTTTCGAGATGGAACATTATAGGGTTTTCAGTTCCATTCACGACCATATAATCCATTTGGTTAATACAGATCAGTTCAGGCGACGCCAATGAAGACGTGCCGAAAAACTCAGTACTGTCCGTGCAATGATTTTAGGGGTAATTATGTCAGTTCAGGTCTTCCTGAAGTAGCTGGGATAGATTAGGAAGATTGTGGGTGGTTAGATACAAGGGAATAAATATATTTTGTGAATATGGGGATAGTAAGCCGCTGATAGTCAAGGCAATCATTTTTTTTAATACTTAAACATCGGACGAGAGTACACTGGGATAGTGGTGGGTGTTAGGGCATGTAGGAAGGAAGTATACATGGTGAAAGGCATTGTAGGTAGGAACTAAGTTGAAAGTCAAAGGTATGTAAGCAAAAAGATGGGTGGAAAGAAGTAGGCGGGATGGGTGGAGAGGATGAGTACACCCTATGACACTGGCCGTTGTATGAGGGGTGGTGGTGGTGTTTTATTTATTTATTTTTTTTTTATGTGTTCGACTCTGAGGATAGGCTTCACAGCCTGCTTCCAAGGCCCAGTAGTCCTCCTACATATCATACAACTCTACATGTCACCACTTCAGCGCTAACACCCACCGTCCATATTGAATTCATGCTAGGGCTGTCTCATACAGGACTGGTGTATTGGTATTAGCGGGGCAATTTTTACGACCTGTCGGCGGGTCTTTTGGTAGATCAGTAAAGTCTGCTTTTTATTAAATTCAAATCCTTAAACTGTTCCCTGCCCCAGCGAGGATTTGAACCTGGGTCCGGCAGGACCGCAGGCCACCTCTCTACCGATTGAGCCACCGCCTCCCCCAGTTGGTGGTGGGGAAATGTAAAGCAGATTTCTCAGAAGTTTGATGTGGGAGAGTTTCAAACCTGGAGCCAGAGTAGGTCCTCTCATAACCTGGATTTGTTTTTCAGGTAGAACAGTGATTATAGGAAGATTTTGTGCTCATTTCCTACTTCGTCCAGTGAAACAAGTATTTACTACAGGGATTGTACCGTAAGTTTATTTACTGTATGAATCTACATCCTAATTTATATATATGGTACGGCTCTGATATTTTCCTTGTCCTTCCTGCAAAGACAAATTTTAGTTATACGAGGGTGTTCATCGTAGGTTTGTTAGTGAATCCGGCTCCGTATCCCACCACTCAACAGGCTAACCATAATATAGATCGTTTTTTTTTTTCTATTAAATAACCTGACAAAGTTACATCCAAGTTCATTCAACCATGATATTGTATTCAGTATGTAAAAATGACCCAGTTCCGTTAGGTAAAAACAAACCATGCTAACCATGTCTCGCAGAAGCCATCAAGAGAGGAACCAGTTCACCACCAGCATTTCTGTTCGAGTGATTCAGACGGGCTTAGCTAAAAATTAACACACCATTTCTCACGCTTTTAGCAGCTACCGTATTTATTCAAGAGCTGTTTCATCTTCTCGTGAGGGCTTATACTTAGTTTTATTCAGTAACATTCAAGTGGATAATTGCGATTTTTACCCTCCACCTGAGGAAGTCAGAGGAGGGTATTGTTATCACTGGTATCGACAACAACAGGTGACGTAGAGATTTCATTTACGGGCCAGAACTCAGAAAGTATTCATTATAGAGTCATGAATTTCACATATCTGTGTGTCTTATAGTGAACTGGCGCCTTTTGATAGGTAGGATGCTGTTTCTTAAGTAGTTTTTTTTTTTAATGAAAGTAAAAAAAAAAAAAAATCTCAGATTTCAGTGCGAACTGGCAAGGAATCTGAAGGACCCTATGCATTATTCTCTTAAAACTTTTCAACTGTTACACCTAAGAGGCAGAGATTGTACATGATAACTGGTTCTACGAATATCTAATTATGTATGAAGTTGCATAACTGTGCCTATTATGTCATATTCAATAAAAATGGCAGCCTAAAGGAAAAAAGCACGAGTCATTATTTCATCAGATCTGCCCATAACATCATTATTACTGTGGAAAACTGCTGAAATTTTTAAGTTTTAATATCTCAGTGTTATACAAAGGCGGGGGGATGAGGGCCGTTATGCGCTTGGTTAGGTGTGCAGGGAGGTGGGGGTTATGTACTTAAGTGGAGGGTTGCAAGACTCAAGAGCGAAGCGTTGCCCATGTTTTTTATTAGCCTACTGTAAAACTGGAGGTGAAAAATACAGAGGAAGCGACCGAGGAGCTTAACTGCATTCAGTTACAGGGCATCTTATCTGTTTAATAATATAAATGTTTCTTGTTGCCTCCAGGATAATGTTATGCAGCTTGAGATTGTGTTGCTTTATCTCATGCCAGGATAATTTCTTTTCCTGCACTGTCTGTTCCCAAACCCTTGTATTTTCTTACTCCCTATTTTACATGCTTGTTATTTTTCGTCTTACTCCTTATTTTACATTTCTGTTCACATTTTTCCCTTAACTCTTTCTTTTATCTTTCCGTAAGTCATTCGTTCCCTCCAGCTCTCTCTCTCTCTCTCTCTCTCTCTCTCTCTCTCTCTCTCTCTCTCTCCATCCGTTACCTCGCTTCCCTTCTTCAGTTTTTTCCCTTTCCCTCCCCATTCTCTCCATTAAATCTACAGTACTTTCCTCTTATTGTTTCTTCTCAGTCCACCATCCAATTTTTGTCCAATTCATCATCATTCCTCTCATTTTTTGTCCATTTCCCGCCTTTTTCCATTACATATAATCTCTCCACTTATATCATTCCATTATATTCATTCCATTATGACCTTCTACCTCTCTCGTCTTTCTTCTCTATATTCTCTTGTCTTTTCTTGCCTTCCCTCCTTTCTCTGAGGTATATATAACGTCTTTTACTGTACAAAGCATGTAGGACACAACTGCAGTCACATCATTAGGCTATATACCAGTACATAATATTGACTTCTTCTCACATTCACTTTCAGGTTAAGATGGTACTAGGTGTTTTCTTTTCATCCTTATTAGTTTTTAATAGCAGCTATTGGATGTTGCATGGTAGTCCTTCTCAGTGTTTCCTGCTGGTTTCCGCTGGGGGAATTGGTGGATGAGGTGGGTGCCTTCATGTTATACTATCCTTGTCTTCGAGTCTTAGAACAGTTATAACATATTCTATAAAACACTGCCTCTAAAGGACCAATAGATCTGCTGCTGTTTGCTATTTTTGTCCTGCTCTCCTGATTTCCTGTTTTTGTTTTCGACTCATATTTTTGTTAGTTACTCCTTATCCAATGAAAAAAAAAAAAAACAGCCTCGATCGGACCATTGAGTCTGTTGCTGTTTCTCTTGTGTATACCTTTCTCTTCTCTCTCTCTTGCTTTTTTCTGTTCGGTCTTGTTTGTCTTCAAATTTTCCCTCCATTACCCTTCGTCCCTCCACCCCATTCCTTCCATTGTTTCGCCTCCCCTTTCCTCTCCACCTCCTCTCTTCTCTCTCTTCCTTACATTTCTCCGAGCGTCTCCATTTAGCTCTCAGTTTATTGAATATTCTTCGTCTGTCTCTTGCAATCTCCCTTGTTCCTCTAACTTTTCTCTCTCTCTCTCTCTCTCTCTCTCTCTCTCTCTCTCTCTCTCTCTCTCTCTCTCTCCTGTTCCTTCTTTTTCTTTTTTTTTCATATCTCTTCGTCTTCTTTTTCTTCTTTTTATCGTCACTGTCTAACTCTTCATCTGTCTCTTGTAATTTTCATTTTCTTCATCCCGCCTCCCTCACCTCTCCCTCTTACTTAACTTTTCTTCCTTCTTTTTTTCCATTTTCCTTCCTTCTGCCCTTCTCTTCCTTCCTTCCTTTCATATCACATCTTCCTACCTTTTCTATACTTTCATTCTCAAGTTCTTCACCGCCTTATGCAATTTTCGTTTTTTCTCCTTCCTCACTTTTCGTTCTTTCATTCTGGGCATTCCTTCAATCTTTTGTACTTCCTCTCAACGTTTTCGTCGCCATCTCATTGTTTTGTCCCACTTCCCGGTCTCTTTAGTCCTTTACTCTCACTTTTCCCGTCTTTCTTCCCTGTTTCTCCCCTGCTCTCTCATACCTCTTCGTTTTTCTTCCCTCTCACCTCTTTCGTCACTTTCTATCCTATATTGTCTTCCTTTGATCTTCCCTCATCTTGCATATTGCGCCTTCTACTTTTTGTCGCTTCACAACCTTTCTATCTCGCTTCGCAGACTCCCCATTATTTCCAACTCCCTCTCTTTGGTCGTTCACATTCTCACGTCGTATTCTTCACCGTCTCACTTTCCCTTCCCATTCCCTTTCCTTGTGTCCCCACCTTCCCTTCCCACATATTTCCATCCTTACTCACCTTTCCTCTCTCCCTCCACCTTTCCACACCCTCCCATCCCTTTCTTTCTTTGTGCTGCCACCAATAACACCATTCTCTTTCCTTTCACGCCCATTCATACACACCCTCCCTCCCTTCCTTTCTCCCTCCCTTCCTTCATATTCTTCCTATATCCTCTCTGTCTTTCCTATCTTCATATTTTTTTCAATATTTCCACATTCTTTTACTCTCCGTTTCCATCTTTCCACACCCCATCTTATCCGTAATATTCTCCGTATATTCTTCCTAACCTTCCCCTTCCCTTCTCTCACTCCCTTCTTACATATTCTGCTCCCGTTCATACACACTTCGCCTTCTCACTCGCCCTCCATTCTTCCACTCTACCTTATACACACTTCCTAACCTTCCACATCTTTTCTCTCGTCTGCCACAATCTCCTTTCATCCTCTGATACCGTACATCTCTCTTATCACGTTATCTTACCTTTCGCATCGTCTCTTTCTCTCCACGCCCTCCCTCCACCTTCCATCTTGTGCACATTCGTCTTCCATCTCTGCACATCCTCACTCCATTTCTCCATACCAGCCTTTGTCTTTCTCCACACCCTCCTCCCTCCCCAGTCCTGTCTCATTATATTTCCACCCATCTTTCTTCTCCCTGACCCAGCTGTGTCTTTCTCCCACTTTTTCTCTTGCCTTCGCACATTCTTTTCGTCTCTTTTCTTCTCTTTCTGAAACGCATTTCGTGTTTCCTTCCTCCTATTTTTCACCTGCCTCTCTTCCATCCTCTCTCCCAATTCCTCCCCCCCTCCCATTTTCCACATACTTCCTCCCTCCTCTTTCTTTCCGACACACCTCCCTCTCCCTCCCTTCCCATGTTTCTCACTTCTGTCTACATGTTTCTCTTCCTTCTTTCCCTGCACAGCCCCTCGTTCCTTTCCGTAGTTAGGCCAACCTCCCTCCATCCCCCGAAACCTTCTCCTCGTGTCTCCTTACTCTGCTTCTACGCTCACCCAAAATGTTTTTCCTTTGTCGAACTGTTTATTCTCGTTTTTTTTTTTTCCGCCACTGTTTTTCCTTCTGCTCCTTCCGTTTTCTTCCCCTGCTGCGCCTTCTCCTTATCTCTGCCTGCCTCCTACCTTTAATTTTCCCTTTCCCTCCCAGCCTCCTTTCCTCCATTCCTACCCTTTTCTCCTAATTTCCTCGTCTTACTGCCAGTGCTTTCTCTCCCAACTTTCTCTTTTCTTTCATCCTTTTTCTCCTGCTTTTTCTTCACATACTCATATCCCTTCATTCCCAGCCTCATCAGTCCATATCCCTTTCCTTCCTGCCTCCTCTATTCAGTTCATATCCTTCCTCTCACTGCCTCCTCTACTCAGTCAATATTTTTTCTTTCCCTTCCTCCTCAATCAACGTTCATATATTTTCTCCCTGCCCCTTCTGCTCGGCCCATATTCTTCCTTTCCCTGCCTCCTTTGCTAAGTCCATAACCTTTCTTTTCATACCTTCCCTTCCCAGTACATATCCTTTCTCTCACTGCCTCCTCTACAAAGTCAATATCCTTTCTCTCCTTGCCTCCCCTTCACAGTTCATATCCTTTCTCTCCCTGCTTCCTCTATTTAGTCCACATCCTTTCTCTCACTGCCTCCCCTTCACAGTTCATATTCTTTCTCTCCCTACCTCCTCAGTTCATTTCCTTTCACTCCCAGCCTCCTCAGTTCATATCCTTTCTCTCCCAACCTACTCATTTCAGGACAAAACCTTTCTCTCTTTGCGTCCAGAGTTCTCTTTCATTCTCTTCAAGTCTCTCTTTCCACACACCCCACACAGATATAGTCTTGCCTTATCTCACCTTCGGCTCACAGTCTGTGTTATCTGTTATCATTTCTCCTCTCTGTATATCATAATTTTACCCGACCTTCACCTTCTTAGTTTTTCAGTGGCCCACTTTTATGTATTCATTTATTTATTTACCGTATTTATTAATTTGTTTCGTCACATCCTCTTCCTCACTTCTCTTCTTTTTCTTCGACTTCCCTGTTCTACGTCTCACCTCTCTGCCTCTTCAATTTTCTCCTCTCTCTCTCTCTCTCTCTCTCTCTCTCTCTCTCTCTCTCTCTCTCTCTCTTGCCAATTCATCCTTCCTCACCTCTCCCTTTGCATGTCCAATCATCCTCCCTCAACTCTTCATCTGCCTGTCTATTCCTTCTTCCTGAATTATCCCTCATCTGTCTCCTCCTCCTCCCCGAACTATCCCCTTCCTGTCTAATCATCCTGCCTTAACTCCACCTCTCCCTGCCTAATTTTCCTCCCTAGACTCTCCCTGTGCCAGTCGAATCATCGTCCTAAACTCTCATTGTGTGCTCATTATCCTCCTACTCCTCCACTCCGCCTTCATACCATTTTTTCACCATACCCCTCATTAGATAATTATCCTGCCTGCCTGCCTGCTGCCTCCTCCTCCTCCTCCTCCTCCTCCTCCTCTTTTCAACCGAAAACAACGAGTTGTAATAAACGGAAAGGAACCCAAATGGCGTAATGTAATTAGTGGCGTTCCGCAGGGCTCAGTACTTGGACCGATGCTTTTTATTATCTACAAAACGACATATATGAGGGTTTAATTGTAAAATATCCAAATTCGCAGACGATACTAAAATAACCAATAAAATAACTTCAGTATTACAGAGGCAGCAGTTACATCATGACCTTAATACTTTGGCAAGCTGGGCAGAAAAATGGCAAATGAAATTCAACATAGAAAAATGCAAAGTAGTTCATATTGGAAATAACAATGTCCGTGTGAATTACAAAATGAATAATATCCAGTTATCAAGTACGGACAATGAAAAGGATCATGGTGTGATAATATCAAATTACCTAAAACTGAGCAAACAGTGCACCGAGGTGGTTAAAATTACCATGAAGTTGGTGGGTTTTATTTGAAGAACTTTCAGTTTTAAATCGGAAAAACTCATACTTGCCTTGTACAACTTGCTAGTGCGTCCCCATCTCGAGTATTGTGTGCAGATCTGGTCTCCGTACTACATGAAGGACAGAAAAATTAGAAAAAATCTCAATGATGCCACGACTGAGAAGCAAATTGTATGAGGAACGCCTTGAAGAACTTCAATTATTTAGCCTAACGAAACGCAGGTTAAGAGGCGACCTTACTGAAGTTTTCAGAATCATGAAGGAATATGACAACTTAGACATGATTAAATATTTTGAAACAGACTGGTTGAGTCAGATCAGGAGTAATGGCTGCAAAATTATGAGAAAGCGTTTCCAATCCCATGAAACAAAATACTTCTTCGACAGAGTCGTAAATATCTGGAACAGATTACCCTCAGATACCGTGAACAGTATCTCAGTTAAGACATTTAAAAAACAAAATAGACAAGTACATGCACGAGAATCCTCAGCTGGCTCTGTTTCTGTCCGAATAACTTACTGTACTTTTATCAGATACGCATAAATTCATTCCCCTCCTGTCTACAAGACACCCTGTAAAAAAAAGAAAAAGAAAATGGTGAAATGCAAAGAAAGCAGTATAAGCACAGACGGATCTGCACAGATAGCCCTGAGTTAACGGTCACTATTACTTTCGACCTGAGAAGGACTGTGGATCACTGAGGGTCCCTAATTGGGATTTTTTTAATGGGCCAAGGGACACTGTTTCAGGAGCTAACTTGTGTACTTGTCCTGCATAGGATCTTCCTTTTCTCCATGGAGTGAACGGAGCTGGGGCCCGATTGACTGCTGCCCACCTTAAATGCACCAGGCAAGGCTGCCGCACCACCTATGAATGTCCACATTGTGCAATTTCCACATTGTGTCTACAGACGCTCCTTTAACTCAACGTACCAGTACATAATGTCATGCCTTAGTGATTTATTTATTTGGTTATTCATTTTACTTTATTACTTTCTCTTTCAGCTTATTCAGACTGGTAGCTTATAGGTAAAGTATTATAAAATGTAACTTGTCCTTTTCAGTCTTTCCTATGAAATTTCCATATCAGTTTTTCCATGCTGCATCGTGGTCCATTTCACTTTTCTCCTGCCAGTTTGAACTGGAGGGTTTGGAGGCGGGGGAAGCCTTCTTGCTTTACCATCCTTATCCTTCAGCACGTAGAATTAAATCTCGTAGTCATGGTCTACTCTGTAACAAGCAGCCTCGGAAGGACCATAAGGTCTGTTGCTGTTTGCTTTCCTCCTCCTCCTCTTCCTCCTCAGAAGCCGGAGGGGTGAAACGAGAGCAGGCAAACGTAACGTCGCCCTGAAAAGCAGTCTTCATACTCTTCTAGTCACGGAATCGAGGTAGATGATGATGATAAAAAAATTACCATACATACATACTACAGCAAAAATGCATAAAAGCCCTGTAAAATTCAGATTCATAGCTTTCTTCAGAGTATGTGCAACAAAATCACTGGCAAAGAAACTATCACGCATTTATAAATTGATTTACAAGCAGCACAAAAGATATTGTTATAAACTAAGTTTATATAAAGGAATCAACCGTATGTGGATATGTGATAACTCAGAAATGTGCAGAGGGGATACTGCTTCCATCAACCACAAAAGAATTGCAAGAAACGTAGCAACATAAGATTTTTCAACGTTATACACGAAGATCGAACACGAGGATATAAAAAAGAAGTTGGAATGGACAGTGCAAGATGCTTTTAAAGGATTGCATAAGATTTTGATCGCAGTAGGTGAACACGAAGGATACTGGGTAAATAAATGGCAAAAACTTGACGTTCTCAGAGGATCAGATAATAGATATCACAGTTTACCTGGTAGAAAACTGCTTTTTTACCTGTGAAAATATGGTTTTCAAACAGTGCATAGGAATACCCATGGGAACAGACCCAGCCCCATTCATGGCAAATCTATACTTATATGGTTATGAATTCAAGTGGATAAACGAAAGTCAAAAGTTCAATATTCAGTAGCGAAGAAATTAACAAAACTAGACGATTCATTGATGATCTAATATCCTTAAACAATGATGAAGAAATGAATACAAGGACAAAAGAAATATATCCGGAAGCACTAGTATTAAATAAGGAAAACACCGACCACTACCAAGCAAGCATTTTGGAAATTATCAAAATAGAAAACAAAGTTATATAAAAAAAACTCTATGATAAGAGAGAGGATTATAATTTTGAACTTGTAGCCTTTCATACCCAGATTTGTCGGAAACATACCTAGAGTTCCAACATACGGTGTATACATGCCTCAATTGCTACGTGTCGCAGAGGCAAGTACAAATTTGGAAAACTCTACCACAAGAATCCAACAGATCACAAGAAAATTCCTCAATCAAGGATTTTTCAAAATAGAATTACGGAAGACATTAAAGAAAACTTATCATCGTCACTATAACTCGTTCACACACATGAAAGGAGAAATAGTCACACAAGAAAAATATCTGATTCTGCTACGAATACAATAGTATCCCAGGGCCGTCGACGGACATAGAGTGCTCCTTGATCACCCGCTGGCTCTGCAGCATACCGCCTACAACAAAAACCAATTATACCTACCAATTTGGACTCAGCGGGATGCCACTCAATCGACCATAACAACAACAAACTATTCCTCTCAGATACAACGACCAGTTACACCTACCAATTGAGACTCAACTGGATGCGACTTAACGATAACAACAAACCATTCCTACCAAACTAAACTCATCTGGAAATGGCATACTTGTCCTATCTTTTCATATATATATATATATATATATATATATATATATATATATATATATATATATATATATATATATATATATTGTGTGTGTGTGTGTTTATGTGTCCGACTCTGGGCATAGGCTTCGCAGCCTGTTCCCAAGGCCCAGTAGTCCTCCTACCTACCGCACACCTCTACATGTCACCACTTCGGCGCTAACACCCACCGTCCATATTGAATACATGCTAGGGCTGTCTCATACAGGACTGGTGTATTGGTATTAGTGGGGGTATTTTTACGACATGTCGGCGGGTCTTCTGGTAGATCAGTAAAGTCTGATTTTTACGAAATTCAAATCCTTAAACTGTTCCTTGCCCCAGCGGAATTTGAACCCGGGTCCGTTAAGACTACAGGCCACCTCTCTACCGATTGAGCCACCGCCTCCCCCATATATGTGTGTGTGTGTGTGTGTGTGTGTGTGTGGAGGGAAGGGGAAGGAGTGTGGAGATATTCATAAAGATATTATGGCGTTCCCTCCACCTACCGGTACCTCCGCAACTCCAATCTACATAATTCTCCCCAGCCACCCACTATCACACGCACCACAAAGCCAGTCAGGAGACAGGACGTGTGTGCTGGGCAATCCCCAGGTCCTGTCCTCCCCATTTACTTTTTCAACCAGCCCATAACCCACTGACCGAGGGTAATGTGTGGTCCGGCCTGCAATATAGGTGCAGGGAATCTTTGAACGAACGAACCCACGATCCCCACCGCCCTCTTGTTACGCCCCCACCACACATACGCACACCCTCCACCATTCCCTCCCCCCTCCCCTCCGCCCTCCAGTCCCCATACTGTCATACTGTGACCTTGACTGTGACCGTGTGACGGGCCCAGTGAAGGCTCCACGACACGCGTCACTCCCTCTTCTACTGTACTTTCTCACAACTTGCCACAGTCACACTATCACTGCATTAACACAATGTCTTATTCTTTGGCTCTTATTTACCAATTCATTGTCACATATGTACAATCCTATCTTGTCATTTACTTATGTATTCAAAATCCCACGTCGGACACATTCACTCAGCCGTATTTTTTATCTTGTCCAGACTGCACGCTCAGTCTTAGTTAGCCTACGTACACTGTCACATTACACGCACATAGTCATATTCTTTCGCTTAGGCACACCTAGAAATATACAGTCACACATGTACTCACTCCACGTGCTTTAAATTCTCACAACAATGCGCACTCCTAGCTATATATATATATATATATATATATATATATATATATATATATATATATATATAATACATGACAGGGAATAAATTTTGCATCTGAGTGAAAAGAAGTTAAAAGCAATTGAGTAATCGTGAAGTAACCAAGCTTCATTTGCCAAAAATGAATTAGCCACACCGTAAGTGAAAAAACAAAAAATGAAAGATCGGTAGAAAATAACAGAGTGAATGTGATGGGACTGCCGATCGTGAAAGAAAATTAACTTTCTTAGTGATATTTTAATTTTTTTTTTTTTCTGCGTTATGCAGCCTACCAACCTACCAACATATGGTGTTCATCTAAAGACTTACCTGTTTTACTGATGGAGTTAATCACATTCCCTGCGTGTCGTAAAAGGCGACTAAAAGGGGCGGGGTGAGGGGACTAGGGACCCCCTCCTCTGTTTTTTAGTTCCTAAAAAGAGACAGGCCAGAGAAAGGGATGGGGGATGGAGTTATCCCCGTACCCTGAAGACTGGGTCTATGAATGTGCGTGGATGTAGTACAATTGAGGCTAAAAGGGAGGAGATTGGGAGAATGTTTGTGAGAAGAAAGTTGGATGTGTTAGCTTTGAGTGAAACGAAGATGAAGGGGAAGGGGGAATCTATGTTTGGAAGTGTGAATGGAAGATTATCAGGTGTTGATAGAGGAAGGGCAAGAGAAGGTGTGGCCTTGTTAGTGAGTCCGGAAGTACAGCAGTGTGTGATTGAATGGAAGGAGGTGTCATCGAGACTGATGTGGGTGAAAGCGAAATTTGAACGTGAGTTGTGGGTGTTTGTGAATGCATATGGGCCTGGTAGTGAAAGGGATGAACAAGAGAGGGAGTCTTTCTGGAATGATCTTGATGAGTGTCTGCAGAGTTTTGGAGCGAATGTGAATGTGGTAATGATGGGAGTTCTGAATACTAGAGTGGGAAATGTAGCAGTTGAAGGCGTAGTTGGTAGGCCTATGCATGGTGTGCCTGGTAGAAATGAAAATGGGGAACGAATGATAGCAATGTGTGTTGAGCGAGAGATGGTGATTGGGAATACGCTGTTTTGAGAAGAAAGATATTTATAAGTATACATGGGTGAGACAGGAGGGTGGAAGGGTTGTTGATAGAGCATTGATGGACTATGTGGTTGTGTCTAGGAATGTAATAGGAAGATTGTTGGATGTGAGAGTTCTGAGAGGGGAGGGTGGAGGTATGTCTGACCACTACCTGGTGGAGGGAAAGTTAAGAGTAGGTAAGAGATGGGTGAGAGCTAGGAGGGTTAGGTGTGTCAGGGAGGTTTTGAAAGTGAGTGAGTTGGATAAAAGAGAGAAAAAGATAGAGTATCAGGAGAAATTGAAATATGAGTGGAACGCAGTGAAAAATCGGGAAAATGGCAGCGTGGAGGAGGAATGGCAGTTGTTTAAGAGTGCTGTGGTGGGGCATGCAGAAGAGGTGTGTGGTGTGAGACGTGTGGGTGGTGGTGTAAGAAAAGGAAGTGAATGGTGGTGCGAGGAAGTAAGTATGGCTGTGGCTGAGAAGAGACGTGCATATGAAGTGTGGCTGCAGAGGAAGGATGAGATGTCATATGAAAGGTATAAGGAAAAGAGGAATAGAGCGAGAAGGGCTGTGCGTGATGCTAAAGTGGCAGCAGATGAGAGGTGGGGTAGGCGGCTGATAGAGAATTTTCAACAGAATAAGAAAATGTTTTGGAAGGAGGTGAAAAGGGTGCGAAAGGGAGAGTCTGGGAAGGAAGAACGAGTAAAAGCAGAGGATGGAAGGATGTTAATTGAGATGGATGCAGTAAGGAAGAGATGGGCAGAGTATTTTGAAAGATTGTTAAATGTAGAGAAGCAAAGGGTGGCTGAGATTTGGCAGATAGAAGGGTGCAAGGAATAAATGTGTTGGGAGAGTTGAATGATTCCTTGATCACGAAGGAGGAAGTGGAGAAGGCAGTAAAGGAGATGAAAACAGGGAAAGCTGCAGGTATGGATGGGTGTGCTGTGGAATGCCTGAAGGGTGGTGGAGTGACTATTGTTGACTGGTTAGTAAGATTATTGAATGTGTGCTTTGAGAAAGGTATGGTGCCAATTGACTGGGCAAGTGCTTGTGTGGTCCCGTTGTATAAAGGCAAGGGTGATAAGTATGAATGTACTAGCTTTAGGGGTATAAGTCTGTTGAGTGTTGTAGGTAAAGTGTATGGTAGAGTGTTAATTATGAGAGTTAGAGAGGGTACAGAGGGAGTGATTAGTGATGAGCAGTATGGCTTTAGGAGAGGGAGGGGATGCGTTGATCAGGTGTTTGCTGTGAGACAAGTGTGTGAAAAGTATTTAGCGAAAGGCAAGGATGTGTTTTGGGCATTTATGGATTTAGAGAAAGCGTATGATAGAATTGATAGGGAGGCTTTGTGGACTGTTTTAAGATTGTATGGACTTGATGGTAGGTTACTAAAAGGGGTGAAAAGTTTTTATGTAAATAGTAGAGCGTGTGTAAGAGTGGGAAATGCTGTGAGTGATTGGTTTCCTGTGAGAGTGGGGCTGCGACAGAGATGTGTGATGTCGCCTTGGTTGTTTAATATTTACATGGATGGTGTTGTAAGGGAGGTGAATGCAAGAGTTTTAGGTGGTCTGAGTCTGGTAAATGTTGATGGAGGAGAGTGGAATCTGAAGCAGCTGCTGTTTGCAGATGATACTGCACTGGTGACTGATTCAGAGGAGAGATTGAGACAGTTGGTAGAGGAGTTTGGAAGGGTGTGTGAAAGGAGGAAATTGAAAGTAAATGAGAATAAGAGTAAAGTGATGAAGTGTACGAGGTTGATAGATGGTAGGGGGATGAATATAGTTTTGAATGGTGAGTTGCTTGAGGAGGTAGATTGTTTTAAATATCTAGGGTCACATGTTGCTGTGGATGGAAGAATAGATGCAGAAGTGAAGTTTAGACTAAATGAAGTAGGAAAGGTGCTGGGAGGAATGAAAAAAGTGTTTAAATGTCGTTCGCTTAGAATGGATGTAAAGAGAAGGCTGTATGAGGGTGTTGTGGTACCGACTGCATTATATGGGGCTGAAACATGGAATATGGGTGTAGCAGAGAGGAAAAGTTTGAATGTAATGGAGATGAGGTGTCTGAGGAGTATGTGTGGAGTGACGCGTATGGATCGAGTGCGAAATGATGAAGTGCGAAGGAGAACTGGAGTTGTTCGGGAGATGGCTGGTAGAGTTGAGCAGAGGGTGTTGCAATGGTTTGGGCATATGGAGAGAATGGATAATGAGCGATTGGTGAAAAAGATAACTAGATCTGATGTGAGAGGTGTAAGACTGAGAGGAAGACCACGAATAGGATGGATGGACAGTGTGAAGAGAGCGCTGGATGCGAGAGGGATGTCTGTTGAGCAAGGATGAGTGGCTGTGCGTGACAGAAATAAATGGAGAGAAATTGTGAATGAATAAGTGATGACGCAGCCCTGAGGGGATATTCTCCCGCATTTGGTCAGATCAGCTAGTCAGGTCAGGTGCGGGTAAGGGGATGGGTCTGTTATGATGTGGCAGGGGTAAACCAGTTCTGCTGTCGGGCCCTGCTGTGGATGTCACTGATTGCATTGCGCAGTTGACCCTTGTGCGGTGTGATGCGGTGAGGATCTGTCCGTTCTCCCCTTTGGGGCTAAGATGCGAATGAATGTGTTTGAATGGATGAGTAAATGGAGAGTGAGTCGTCCTGTCTCGTCTACCTCCCTTTCCTTGGGGGAAGCAGCCTAGGTATATAGATAGATAGATAGATATTATTGTATTTTAGCATAGGGGAGATCCCATAGGTAAACGGTTAAATGAAATACTCAAGTGAAAGACAGAATACTGGAAACATACGCGAGTGGAAGGGACAAGTGGTAGTGAATGTTTGTGAAAAAGAGATCTGGCGTCATATTTGATTTAGCGATTTGGAAACGTACGTCAGCGAGAGAAATATTACAAAAAGGTTACTATGTAATGAAACATACTGAAAAAGTTTCAGATCAAATGTTTTTACCATAAATGAAAACAAAGTCGACGTGAAAGAGATTAATGGGACGACTTGCATGAAGGATAGGTAAAGCAGATTTGAAAAGAATTTCAGCGAATGACAGTCGTAAGAAACAATTGAATGAAATATAATGAAAAATGCGTTTGACTGACAGTGGTGAAAAGGGTCTTGATTCGACGTGAAGTAACTGAAGAAACACACTGACTATTGACAAAAAAAAAAAAAAAAAAAAAAAATAGTGTTGAAGACTAGAGTGAAAGAGGTCTGACTAACCTAATCAGCAGGATATTAACATTTAGATTTAATTCTCACTATTGTCAAACGACTTTACTTCTGAGCAAAGAACTCTCGTAGAGAAGGAGTTAAGGAAGACTATGCTGTTCGTGTAGTTTGAAATGGCTTAGTGAAGGGTTAATCTGAATAGAATCATCCGAAACCAGCCAGAATACAATAAAATAGGAAACACAGAGGACTCAGACTAGAATGATTTGTGTGTGTGTGTGTGTGTGTGTGTGTGTGTGTGTTAACGAGACGATGTATTGGAACTATATGTCGCCTAAGAGATATTCGGTAAAATGACCCTTACTATACCCCCGTAAATAAAGAACGTTTGCATATAAATGAAATAAAATTCAGGGCTCTTTTCCCCCCATCACATTTGTTCTCTCTCTCTCTCACACACACACACACACACACACACACACACACACACACACACACACACACACACACACACACACACACACACAATTGCTAGTTATCCTTCTCTTTCTCATCCTCTCACTTGTCCCCACTCTCCATCTCCCTCCCCCATTTTCATTTCCATCCCTGTCTTCCTTTTTGTTTTCCTTATAAATGTAAAATACTGGCAAAAGACATGCTGCCAGTTCTTCCCTCGACCTTCGGCACTAATGTATGTGGCTTGTGGTTGTGTGTTATGGAGTGTTGGTGCCATGCCTTCCTCCGTACTGCAGCGTGGTGCGTTCAGTGGTGCCACACCGTTGGGGGCGGGTGGGCTGGATGGATAGTTAGGTGGACGGAACGATGGGTTGTTTTATGGATGGAATGATATATATATATATATATATATATTGTTACGGTAGCGCCAGCCCGGGGCTATTACAAAAAAAGACCACAAGGCAGCCTTAGATGATCGGCCTCCACTGCGTTGCAAAAGTAACGCAGACCCCGGCACTCACGCTCCGCAAACTAGAGAAAAACTGCGCAACGGAAAAACTTAACGCAACACTCTGTACTTTGACTAACAAACGGAACAGCCTACCTATAGATCTAGCCTACTATCGTCACTACCGGAAGTCATACCGCCCGAGACAGTCTACAGGAACACCTCCCATTACTTCCGGTGGTGACGACTTTCTACTTAACCCGTGTCCAAGGGGGAACGCAGTTGACGGCTCACGATAGTTCTCACTAGCCTTGTGCAAGTAGATGGGATTGAACTGTGTAAGGGTTAGGGGTGTGTGTGTATGTACGTGTGTTGGGGAACGTTAATTAAGGCAGCGAGAGGACTACGGTGAGCCAGACTGTCCCTCCAAAGACAACAAGGTCACAAAACAAATAAAATAACTACTTCCCTCAGTCAGCAACAAAAGAATAAAATAAACTTAAATGAAAACGCCAACTCGGCATAAAAAAATGACTGGGGAGAGAGAGAGAGTGTACAACACCCGATACTGAAGCTGGTTGGGAAGACACTGCCCAAAGGCTGGCTCGTGTACAGCCAAGCGCGAACGCATGAATCAGATTAATTAACAAGGAACTTAAATTCGTGCCCCTCTCTCTCCCTACAATGAATTGGTACTTCTAATGCAAGCAAAACATCATTAAATATACTGGTAGCTCACATAAGACAATCAAAATAAATCAAATGCATTCTCAGCATGGTATTAAATAAAATTGCCCTCAGTTGCAGGAACGAAAGAAACAAAAGAACTTGTAACACTCGCTAATTTAAACTCCGCGAATGACACGGATACTGCATAATCCCCTAGCCCAGCTGTAACGGCTGCACCCGTGGGAAAGGACAGGCGGACAGCGTAACACGCCCTTCCCCAAGGGAAAATTTTGAGCCCTGGATCAAAATTTTCGAATCAAGACCCTGACCCCTCCCTGGATAAACAATCGGCAAATTATGTTATCAGTCCCTTTAATATGCCTAACTTCTAAATTGTACTCTTGCAAAAGCAAACTCCAGCGGGTCAAACGCTGGTTCTTAAATTTAAACTTGTTCAAAAACTGCAGGGGATGATGGTCTGAATAAATCTTGATCACAGGGCCAAAAGGGGGCAGGTAGACAGCAAAGTGTTGCAGGGCTAGGATAATCGCTAATAACTCCTGCTCTATCACGGAATAGTTCTTCTGGGCTCTATTAAACTTCTTTGAGAAGTATGATATGGGATGTTCAACCTGGCCCTCATCCGGCTGCATCAACACTGCTCCTACCCCTACTCGGCTAGCGTCAACTGCCCACACAAAAGATTTGTCAAAATCTGGTGCACGCAATATAGGGTGGTGGCACAGCAGAGACTTAACAGTAGTAAAAGCTTGCTCACACTCGGCTGTCCACTGCCACTTCTTATCCTTGCGCAATAAGTCAGTAAGAGGGGCAAGCACTGTGGAGTAATTCCCAATAAATCTTCTGTAATAGCCGATCATGCCCAAAAATCGCTGGAGGGCACGGCGACACTGGGGTGCTGCAAAGTTGGAAATGGCATCCACCTTAGCCCAAGGTGGAGCCATTTGCCCATGTCCTACAACAAATCCAAGGTACTGGACCTTAGCACATACAAACTCGCACTTGTCCAAGTTGACTACTAAGCCAGCTTCCTCCAACCGCTTAATGAGCATTTCCACATGATCAAGGTGCTCCTCCCACTTGGTGTCATACACAATGACATCATCGATGTAAACGACACAATTAGGTATGCCATCCACCACTTTATCCATAAGCCTCTGGAAAGTGGCTGGAGCATTCTTCAATCCATAAGGCATCACCTGGCACTGATATACTGCACCACTGACAACAAAGCTAGCCACTTGTTTAGCCCGTTCCGTCAGCGGGACCTGCCAGTATCCTTTTACTAAGTCAAGTTTGGTGATATAAGTGGCATTTCCCACCTTGTCTACGGAGTCATCGACCCGAGGCAAGGGATAAGCATCGGTCTTAGACAGTGAGTTAACCTTCCGGAAGTCCACACACAACCTAACCTTCCCATCTGGCTTCGGCTGCAAGGTAACTGGTGAACTCCACTCACTGAAACTCCTCTTGATCAATCCATGGTTCAACATATACTTGATCTCATTATCGAGAGCTTTCTGTCTGATAGGGTTGATGCGGTAGGGAGCTAATTTTACAGGCTTACTATCCCCAACGTCAATGTCATGAGTAGCCCAAGTTGTCAATCCCGGTGAATCTCTAAAAACTTTCGGATGTTTCCATAATCTGTTGCACAGCTCTTCTCGCTTTACTGGATCAAGGTGTCGCAATTTCTCCACCAGAGCTGCATAACCATTTCCCTCCCATAGGTCAGCTGGTAACATCTCACCACGACTAAGCACTTCCTCCTGCTCCTCCAACTCACCACCAACCGCCAAAACTACAGGAGCGCTCTTATCCCTGGTTCCCTCAACGTCCACTCCAAAGTCACCTTCCAGGGACTGTGGCTGTAACCCTGGTCCACTACTCACATCACCGGCACCAACAGCTCCATCCCCAGCACGTTCCTTTGATGCCACGTCCTCCCTTCCCCGTCCTTCACATCCCAGGTGAGAGACATCAGCAGTCATCCCACAATGAGAATCACCTGGGCTGTAGTATGGCTTCAACATATTAATGTGGCACAACTGAGTACTCTTCCGCCTATCTGGGGTAACAATTAGATAATCAAGTTCCCCAACTCTCTTCTTCACAATATAAGGACCACTGAATCTAGCCGCCAGAGGCTTTCCTTGCATGGGCAGCAGCGCCAAAACTTCATCTCCTTGCTTAAACTCACGACTTCTGACCTTCTTATCGTAATGAGCCTTCATTTTCGCTTGAGCCCCGATTAGATGGTCACGGGCAAGCTCTAAAGCACAATGCAGTCTCTCCCGAGTGCGGCAGGCATAGTCAAGCATGGATTCCTGGTTGCCAGATTTGTTGTTACTCCAGGCCTCTCGCACCACATCCAAGGGACCACGAACTCTGTGCCCAAACACTAACTCATTGGGTGAAAACCCTAATGACTCAGTTGGTACCTCTCTCACTGCAAACATAACAAAGGGTACCGCTAGGTCCCAATCCTTTCCACTATCATAGCAGAAGGTGCGCAGCATTGTCTTTAAGGTCTGATGATGCCTCTCCAGGGCACCTTGTGACTGCGGATGGTAGGCACTGGTCAAAATGTGTTTGATGCCCAACTCTGTCATTGTCTGCTTAAACAAGTTAGATGTAAAATTTACTCCACGGTCTGACTGCAACTCCTTGGGCAGGCCAAAATGAGTAAAGAACAGGATAAGTTGCTTGACTACTGACTTCGCCTGCATGCTTCTGATTGGTATAGCCTCTGGGTATCGCGTTGTAACATCCATTATGATTAACAAATACTTGTTTCCAGCAGAAGTAGGAGGTAAAGGGCCCACGATATCAATGATTACCCGGGTAAACGGAGGTTCAACTGCAGGAATGGGAGTCAAAGGGGCCACAGGAAGAACTTGATTAGGCTTGCCCACTATCTGACACGTGTGACAGCCCTTGATGTACGCAGCAACTTGTCCCGGCATACTTGGCCACCAAAAGTTATATCTTAAGAGCTGCACTGTCTTTCTGTTTCCCAAGTGACCCGCTAAAGGTCCCTCATGTGCTAACTGTATTAACGGCACCCTATAACTGCACAGGCACCACCACCTGCACTAACTCACCCACTCCTCCATCCACCGTGGCGCCAGTGGGCGTCCATCGGCGATGTAAAACATTGTCTTTAATCAGGAACTCCTCCTTACCACACTCCATACTTCTTTCTTCCCCTACTCGAGCAAACAAGGGCTTTAATGTTACATCCTCCTGTTGCTTCACCCTCAATTCTGCTGACCCAACACCTGCCAGCTCTACTGAGGACTGAGATAAGGGACTGGTCGGGACACTGGATTGCAAAGGGCGATCAATCTCAGCGTCACTTCTAGTACACTCGACAGGGGGAGAAATGTCAGACTCCACACTGACATCATCACCTCTACCCTCAACAGTGACACTCTGTTCCTCAGGCGCGTTTGACGGTGGTCCTGCATCCCCACAGTCGACCCCAGCGTCCTGAAATTCTTCTAATTCAGTCGGTGGGCTGGGTTCAGTCTCCACACAGACACACTCAGCACCACCTCTAGTGTCCTGAGTGGGAAGTGGGGCGGCGCCCATGCACGCATTCCCACTCTCCTCACCCACCACAGCAACACTGCTCACTAGGTTCCTCCATTGGTGGCCCTGCCTCATCACAGTCGACCCCAAGAACCTGTGATTTCGCCAGTTCTTCCTCCCAGGCTGCAACCTGTGCCATAGATCTTGTAATTGCACAGACTGGGAACATGGCTTCCACTTCTGCATCAACTTCAATACCAATTTCTGGGGCGTCAAAACACTTCTCTGCCACAACAACTGGTGGGGGAAGAGATGGAAATACTTTCTCCCCAGCCAGGTCGTTCCCCAGCAGAAAATCAACCCCCTCTACTGGCATTACATCAGCAACAGCTACTTGAGCTGCAGCCTGAACAATGGGGCAATCGAGTTCCACATGAACATAATCATAGTATTCATCTGAGTTCATGCCTCTACACAGCACATACTTCCCTGAGTTTACAGGCCCTCCAGTCACGTTTCTGCACACAGACTGTTGTGCACCAGTATCACGAACCACAGTAACTGGATAACTGATCCCATGAATTTTCACTGTGCCGTGACACATGAAAGGTTTACACCAGTCTAGGGACGATTTCTGAGGCAGTTCATCCGGAGGTGGCGTAGCATGTTGGGTAACTTTTTCAGCCTGAGCTGGCAGCGAGCACAGCCGGCTGCACTCCAGCTTTTCACATACTTCTCCCTCACCGTTACCACTCTCCCAACTCCTCTCGTTCACCTGACTCGAACCTACAACTAGTGCCACTGGTTTGGCATTTTGGGAGGCCTTCCACTTAGGGCAGTTAGGCTTGATATGCCCACTCTGTTTGCAAAAGTAACAAAGTAGCTTCGAACTGGATACAGGGCTCTTTCTCCCAGAATTCTTTTTCTCCTCTGTACTTCCCTTGGACTGATTCACGGGAGATTTATCCCAGGCAGGGCCACTCACAGTCCTCTCCCTGGAATACTGAAAATTAGCATACTTGACCCCCATACTCCGCAAGGCCAACACCCGGTCATCAGCCCACATCGCTGCTTCCTTCACGGTCTTGAATCTCTTCTCCCTAATTTTAACACCAATTTCTTTGTCAGCCATGTTGGTAAAATGTTCCATCAAAAGCAGTTCACGCACATCGTTATACGAAGTGGCGCTCTCACTCAGCAACCACTCGTCTAACGTCTGCTCCAGATACCTGGCATAGGCCATATAGGTGTCAGCAGGTCTTTTCCGAGCACCACGGAACAACAACCGATAAGCCTCTGGTCTAAGTTCATATGCCTTCAGGATGGCTGCTTTAAATTCATCATAATCATCTACATCCTCAGGGCTCAACCTATTATACACTTCCAAAGCTTTTCCCTTCAGCACATTAGACACCAAGCCCACCCAGCGCTGCCTGGGCCACTCAAACTCCCTAGCCTTCTTTTCAAACCTGACAAACCATTCTGTCACCTTCAACTCATCAAATGCTGGCACTAATTTTAGACTCCTTGAGAACCAACTCTCCCTATCCTCTGCACGGCCTGAGGTATGGGTATCTGAAGTAGGTCTATTAGCAGTCACCTCCAAGCGAGTCTTCTCCAGCTCAAATCGCATTTTTTCATGCTGCAACTCCATCTCTTCTCTTGCACGCTGCATTTCCATCCTTTTCAACTCCAACTGCAACTGGGCCTCCGGTGACAAGACTCCAGGGTACATGGGAGTGGAATGAACAGCTCCAGGGAAAGCACTAGACATACCTGGGGGAACTGCTCCAAACTGGCTCGGCGGCATCATAGATGGTAATGGTGCGGTAGCGAAACGAGGCAGCTCAGCTCCATAGTCAAACTCAGGACTCACACGGGGAGTACCTTTGCTATGTGCCTCTCGTTGTTCCATATTTTCCATATCCACAGGTGACTCAGCACGTACGCGATCTGGTGTAGACACGCGTGACTCCATGGCGACAAATCAATGGCAGTACTGAATAATGAAATACTAATGCTGACTGAGAAACTACACACACATCAACTTCACCTCAAAGCACAGAGAACGCCAAGGTAACGATATCCCAGCAAGAAGAAGGCACTGCTAGGATATCCTGATGCGAGGTCGCCACTGTTACGGTGGTGCCAGCCCGGGGCTATTACAAAAAAACAACAAGGCAGCCTTAGATGATCGGCCTCCACTGCGTTGCAAAAATAATGCAGACCCCGGCACTCACACTCCGCAAACTAGAGAAAAACTGCGCAACGGATGAATATTAAATACGCAACACTCTGTACTTTGACAGTAAAACGGAACAGCCTACCTATGAATCTAGCCTACTATCGTCACTACCGGAAATAATACCGCCCGAGACAGTCTACAGGAACACCTCCCACTTACTTCCGGTGGTGACGACTTTCTACTTAACCCGTGTCCAAGGGGGAACGCAGTTGACGGCTCACGATAGTTCTCACTAGCCTTGTGCAAGTAGATGGGATTGAACTGTGTAGGGGTTAGGGGTGTGTGTGTATGTACGTGTGTTGGGGAACGTTAATTAAGGCAGCGAGAGGACTACGGTGAGCCAGACTGTCCCTCCAAAGACAACAAGGTCACAAAACAAATGAAATAACTACTTCCCTCAGTCAGCAACAAAAGAAGAAAATAAACTTAAATGAAAACGCCAACTCGGCATAAAAAAATGACTGGGGAGAGAGAGAGAGTGTACAACACCCGATACTGAAGCTGGTTGGGAAGACACTGCCCAAAGGTGGCTCGTGTGCAGCCAAGCGCGAACGCATGAATCAGATTAATTAACAAGGAACTTAAATTCGTGCCCCTCTCTCTCCCTACAATGAATTGGTACTTCTAATGCAAGCAAAACATCATAAAATATACTGGTAGCTCACATAAGACAATCAAAATAAATCAAATGCATTCTCAGCATGGTATTAAATAAAATTGCCCTCAGTTGCAGGAACGAAAGAAACAAAAGAACTTGTAACACTCGCTAATTTAAACTCCGCGAATGACACGGATACTGCATAATCCCCTAGCCCAGCTGTAACGGCTGCACCCGTGGGAAAGGACAGGCGGACAGCGTAACAATATATATATATATATATATATATATATATATATGTGCAAAATATAACCACAGGAGAAATGAAAGGAGCGACAGTGAGTACTTTCGTATATTACGTCTTCAGAGCGAGACAGAAACGTAAAGGGTAGAGGTCTTTTATGCACACCCGCATCAGGTAGTGGCACACACAACAATGGATGACCTGAATTTTTACCTGCGGCTTAACTTATGGTCACCTGCAGCAGGGAGTGGAACACAACAAAGGATGACCTGAATCTAAAAATGCACATGACAAAGGAGGAGGGAGTAGGAGGGGAGGAAAGGGGAATGGGAGGGAGGGGGGAGGGGAAGGGGAGGAGGGGAAGTAAATCAGGCATTGTTTACAAAATCCCGTGTAAAAGCTGTAACAAATTTTACATAGGACAATCTGGAAAAGATTTGGAAACTGGAATCTCACAACATAAATACAGTGTAAGAACAGCCCAACAGAGTAGTGGTTTATTTCAGCACAAAGCATCCAGTGATCACCATATTGACTGGACAGGCTCTAAGATTCTAGCAAGATCAAAAAGCTTAGATGAAAGAAATGTAATATAATCTTGTCTAATTTCTGTCACATATGAAAAGAATGTAAACATGAGCTATGGTCATTTTCAGTGTGATAAATTGTTAACTGAATTAATATTAAAGCAGTATCCCCCAGACTAACACGTGATTGTTCCCTGTCATCTCCTGGTGGTGTAGTCACACCTGTGTGGGACACACCAAGCATTAATCCTCTAGTTCTTAAGTTAAGCAGCAGTATTTATCCCCTCCTCCCTCCCCCCTCTCCCCTTCCCCCTTTCCCTCCTCCCCTTCCCCTCCTCCCCTTGCCCTTCCCCCTCCCTCCCACTCCCCTTTTCTCCCCTCCTACTCCCTTTTTCTCCCCTCCTACTCCCTCCTCCTTTGTCACGTGCATTTTTAGATTCAGGTCATCCTTTGTTGTGTTCCACTCCCTGCTGCAGGTGACCATAAGTTAAGCCGCAGGTAAAAATTCAGGTTATCCATTGTTCTATGTGCCACTACCTGCTGCGGGTGTGCATAAAAGACCTCTACACTTTACGTTCTGTCTCACTCTGTCTGAAGATGTAATATACGAAAGTACTCACTGTCGCTCCTTTCATTTCTCCTGTGGTTTGTTTGCATACATAACTTCACGGTGAAGTGAAGTCTCTGCATATATATATATATCATCAGCAGTTCAAGTGTCCACTGCAGAACCGGCCTATCCCGACCGAAATAAATAAATAAATAAATAAATATATATATATATATATATATATATATATATATATATATATATATATATATATATATATATATATATATATATATATAAAGAAACTTGTGTATCCAGTGATTTCATGATATCATTAGGGAATTCGTGAAATGAGCAATAAATTAGGATGGGTTAATTAGAGTTAGGTTAATTTAGCCCGCGGTTAGGTTAGGCTGGGATAATCTAGGTAAAGTTTAGGTTAAATTAGGCTAGATGAGATAGGTTAGGTTAGGTTCAGTTAAATTAGATAAATGCTAAGTTATGTTAAGTCTTAGTCTGAATTAACCTAACCTAACCTAACCTTTAGTCTTAATTAACCTAACCTAACCTAACCTAACTAACCTAGCCTAGCTTAACCGAAACTTAACCTTGATTGTCCCTGCCTAACCTAACCGCAGCCTATATTATCCTATCCTTAATTAACCCATCCTAGTTTAAACTTATTTCACGAATTCCCAAGGGATTTCAAGAAATCACCGGTATATATATATATATATATATATATATATATATATATATATATATATATATATATATATAATGTGTGTGTGTGTGTGTGTGTGTGTGTGTGATTTTGTTTCTAGGAAATTCATAAATAATTAGTAAAATACCACATAGCTGAATGGTGAACTACTCGACCTGCGTCACAAGTCGGGTATGTAAAAGTTGATTGAAATTCCGATGGAAAGGTGAGGAGAAGGACACTGACTTGATGAATATAGACGCTGGGGAAATGTGGGTGTTGATATGGATGCCCCAGTAGTGGTGGTGGTAAGGGGGGGGGGATAAGTACTGGAATTAAATAGGTTCTGTAGTTAGGCAGGGAGTCAGACTGGATGGAAACTGAAATCAGACAGTTACTGGTACTGGATGGTTAATGGCACTGACTAGGTGTTTGCTTTGCAATTGAATTTAGGAGTTTAGTGTCGGATTGTCCATCACCCTTGCCCATAGCTACATTTTGTCTGGTGTCTCCATTCCTCTCCCTCATCAACTGCTTTTCATCGCAGTTCTCTGAGCCCGTTTGGATCATCGCACTTTTCCTTACTCATTCTCTCAGCTTTTCCCTTCCCTTTCATTCCGTCTTTTCTCCTTCCATTCCCTCCTTACTTCAAAATGTTTCGTGTCGTTCCACTTTCTCTCCTTTAATCACACTTTTTCCTGCTTCTTTCCTCATTTTCCTTCCTTCCTTCCTGCTTTCCCCAATTTACTTTTTGTTCTTCCTCCTGCCTACCGCGTTCCCCTCTTTTCCTTCCTTTTTGTCCCATATTTTCCTCTCTCCCATTTCCCACCCTCTTTCCTTCCTTCAACCCCTCCATTTCCCTCTCAGTTTCCTACCTTCGCTTCCCCTCTCCATTTCGTTTTCATCTTCCCCTCCACCTTTCTTTCTTTCTTTCCCTCCCCTCCAACAGTCTTTCTACCTACCATCTCTTGCTTCCACGGTCTTTTCTTCTCCTCCCTTGTACTCCTTCGTCATCCCTCGCCCCTTCCACGCTACAGCCACCTACCAACATGAAAGATTGCGACGCGAAGCTGTCAGGTTCTTAATGGCGAAGACATTTTCGTCATTTTGTGGTTTAATGTCAGGCCAGTGGTGAGTGGACTTGGCTCCAAATCTGTTGCATATTTACACCGACTCTTTTTCGTGCCTCATCAACTACCGGGAAGAGTGCACTGCTGCTCTATAGTAATTTTTTTTTAGTACTCGTTATTTTCATTAGGTACGTGTACAAGTATCGTCCTCTCACTCTCTTCCACATGGTGTTTCTGCCTTGTCAGTTGATTACGAGAGATCTTTTGCTTATGTGACTTTCATGTTCATACAAGTTATGTTTATTCTATGTAGCTTATAATGTGCGTCATGTGAAGCATCGGACCTACTTCGCTTCTTTACAACGATGATGTTTACCCAGTTGTGATGTTTCTAGGCTACGTTAATTCGGCCTCGGTTAATGTTTCTTTTTATCTCCTTGTAGTTTATTTTGGGCCTTGGTAATCCTTTCCATTCCATTATATTTCTCCCAGCTGTGATATTTTCTGGATGTCTTCTCTTTCATCCACGCTTTCTCTCATTACTTCTCTTTCTTCCTTTTTCTTTATTTTGTGGTGTAATTGAATCTTTTATAATTCCTCTTTTAATGTGTTCTCCCTTTGGTATAGAATTAACGACCCGTTCCCTGAGGACCAGTAGTCTTCCAACGCGCGGTACACCTTCACATGCCACCACTTGGGCAGTAATACGCACCATTCATGTGGGATACATGCTGAGGCTGCCTCATTCAAGGCTGGTGTGATGGTATTCGTAGGGATGATATTATGACATGTCGGTGAATCTTGTGGAAATAATTAAACACTTGCCATCCTCAGTCTGGGATCGAACTCGCATTGTTTCCGACAGACCACATTTCTGAACACTGAACCATCACCTCCCGAGTGTCGGACCTCTTCCTACCATTCCTTCCCGCTCCATTTTTTTCCTTCTCTTTTACCCAGCTGTGATGTTTTCTTGTATGCTTCTTTCATCCACGCTCGTTACCATCATCATTTTCCCCGGTAATAGTAAATTTTGACGCACGCACG
This sequence comes from Coenobita brevimanus, assembly GCF_032717465.1. Classification (NCBI taxonomy): domain Eukaryota; kingdom Metazoa; phylum Arthropoda; class Malacostraca; order Decapoda; family Coenobitidae; genus Coenobita; species Coenobita brevimanus. Next base: position 51,786,200 of record NC_137033.1, on the reverse strand, counting down.
CACGCACGCACACACACACACACACACACACACACACACATACACACACACACACACACATACACACACACACACACATACACACACACACACACACACACACACACACACACACACACACACACACACACACACACACACACACACACACACACACACACACACACACACACACACACACACACACACACACACACACACACACACACACACACACACACACACACACACACACACTATTCATCTGGCCAAGCACTTTAAGAAAAAAGAAATAAGTGACTTAACAACGGCCATTACCACTTCATCTCATCCCCTCCACTGCTCTCCTCCATCTCTGCCTCCGCCACTCGCTTCTGTCTCTCCAGTCCTCCGTTTTACCACCTCTCATCTCTCTTTTCCATATTGATCAGGCCTGTCTGTTTCCCAGGTAAAGTCAACACTGGCTGATAATGAGCTGGGGAAAAGTCCACCTTCACCCAACCCCCTTCACGCCTTCTCTCCCTTGACATAGTATCGTTGTTTATTCTTGTTGTTACCAGACAGTTTTATTTAACACTGGAGACATTTTTCGAACTAGAGGGATGCATATATAAAGTTTCAGTTAACCTCTTTGGTGCTAGAGGTCTTAAAGTCCAATGAAATAATTTGAATGCTGCAAAAATATTACACAGAAGTAGCCATCGGCTTGAAAAAGCAAACATCATACCTCCCTTCCGAGCTACTCTGCACTTCTGTTTCTCTTACCTGTAATCCCGAGCGCAACTTTCAGGGCGCAGTGACCAAGGAGCACCTGTGAGGGGACTCGTATAGATGTCTGAGTGTAAGCCTCGCTGGATTAAGGTGATGTTTTTCTTTAAACCAAGTGCGTTTTTTTATTCGACTTGTTTGTGCTGGGTCTGATACATGCATTATACATTTGTGTTAGCGTAGACCCTTCCAGCAGTTAATTTTTCCTCACTGTTGTGTTTTGCACGAATTACTAATGTCCTGGTAAAGCCGTAGTATTACTGTGGCGTAAATGTATTACAGAGGATAAATGTATCTGTTAAATATTCAAGGAAGTGTGTGGAGTGAGTGTGGGAGTAGTGAACTATGGATGGGCGGAACCGTTGAGTTTATGTGACTGATGTGTTCAGTTGGGGACATTATCATCAGTTCATTTCATTACGGTAAATATAGCGAAAGGGATCTGTTAATTTCCGAAAATCAGTAAAGCTCTTTTGGGAGCTCAGCACATCCTTCTGATTATCCTTGTTTACGTACTTAAAAAAAAAAAAAAGTGTGATGAAATTTTTGTGAAGTTAAGCCCTGTGTCGTTGAGTCTGAGTGGCTGGAGGAACGTATGCCATCTTTTTATGTGGTAATACTGTGTGCTACCTGCTGTTCATTTTCCAGTATTATATATATCATATATATTGGGTGCATAACATGTTTTTTGTCATAGAGACTAATTTTTCAGTATAATAAATGGTCCTTTTTCGCATTTTACTGCCGAAAAGAACTTCCGACAATGTTATGAACTGCGGTAAGTTTTAAGTATGGACGTAATTTTGTTTTGGTTAAGTAGAGAATAATGTGTTATTGTTAGATGTAATCATGCACCCCACAAAACAGGCTGTAGTCATCAGCGATACAGAATGGTCAGGCCTACTCGATTTTAGTACAGGTAGACTGAAGGTCAAAAGTAATGGGTCAGTGTCAAACTGCCGCGTAATCTCATGAATGTCAAATGCACTTTGGATTAAACTTGTCACACTGGTGTGTGGGAACTGAAACAAGAACTGAACTGTGGTGCTGAGTGAACAAAAGTCTAGGTCACAATTCAAGGTCAAAGTTCAGGCCTAGCGTCGCTGTTCCCTACTTGTCCTTTGATCTGCTTTGTTCTTTTGCTGCCACCAGACACCTTAGGACGGACCTCTGTTGGTGAAGGCGTTTATGATGGCTATATTTACATCCTCCATTCCGAGTAACTCATGAGTCAAATCGTCAACAAATATAAAGAGATCATCACATAGAAGGGGTCAGTGCGATGCCACATAGAAATGTACGACGTCTCTAATTACTTGTTCATGAAGGAGTCTTTCATTTTAATGATTTAAAGTTTTTAACTGTGATGGCCTGCTATTAAAACTATGAACGCACAGGTGTGGAGGTTGCAGAGATGAACACCGAAAACTTGAATTTTTCCACACCTGTGCGTTCATAGTTTTAATAGCAGGCCATCACAGTTAAAAACTTTAAATCATTAAAATGAAAGACTCCTTCATGAACAAGTAATTAGAGACATCGTACATTTCTATGTGGCATCGCACTGACCCCTTCTATGTGATGAGCTCTTTATATTTGTTGACGATTTGACTCATGAGTTACTCGGAATGGAGGATGTAAATATAGCCATCATAAACGCCTTCACCAATAGAGGTCCGTCCTAAGGTGTCTGGTGGCAGCAAAAGAACGAAGCAGATCAAAGGACAAGTAGGGAACAGCGACGCTGGCCTGAACTTTGACCTTGAATTGTGACCTAGACTTTTGTTCCTCTGCACCACAGTTCAGTTCTTGTTTCAGTTCCCACACACCAGTGTGACAAGTTTAATCCAAAGTGCATTTGACATTCATGAGATTACGCGGCAGTTTGACACTGATCCATTACTTTTGACCTTCAGTCTACCTGTACTAAAATCGAGTAGTTTCTTTCCATGTCCACACCCAGTGTATGTACTATGTTGGATTTAAATGGTATCAGGCATTCTTGATTTTTTTTTTTGTTATATATATATATATATATATATATATATATATATATATATATATATATATATATATATATATATATATATATAGAGAGAGAGAGAGAGAGAGAGGAGAGAGAGAGAGAGAGAGAGAATAAGACTCGATATTAATATCATACGCCTTCACCGTCACAAAAACTTGCCTGGGTTAAAAGGATTAATTTACTTATATCGAGAGATTTGTCCTGAACTGAAAAAAAGAAATCGAAGTAGCAATAATTAAATATAGAGTTTCCTCCTCGGGCTAAATTGATTAAATCCAATTTATTTATCCATTTACATGCCAGTTTAACAAACTAAAACAAAGGAATTAACCTCATCACAGCGATAAATACACCCTAAACTGAACCTCACTAAAACAAAGGAATTAACCTCATCACAGCGATAATTACACCCTAAACTGAACCTCACTAAAACAAAGGAATTAACCTCATCACAGCGATATATACACCCTAAACTGAACCTCACTAAAACAAAGGAATTAACCTCATCACAGCGATATATACACCCTAAACTGAACCTCACTAAAACAAAGGAATTAACCTCATCACAGCGATATATACACCCCAGACTGATACCAGTCTACAGGTTCTAAGAATAAAGTTTCATTACCTTATATTTTGGGACTAACGGAGCAAATCTAGATTATTTGTACTTCCGTAAGAGATGTCTTTCCCAGGCTAAGTAAAACAGTCCTCGGGGAGCTGGTATAAAGTAAAGAAGAACATTATACTGAAGAACTTAACCTGTCACAGAAATCATAGAAAGGGTGTAATGACGATAAAATGCCGATATAAACGATATACAAGACACAGTTTACATCAGAAGGTCTGTCGCCTCCCCTTTTCTTCTCGCTGCGGGGTGTGAAAATTGTAGCTATGAATCAGCAGCAGTCGCCACTGATGACACCGGTCCATAGCTAAATAGTTACCGTCAGTGTCAGTTGCTGCGAATTCATCACAGTAGTTTTTAAAGTCCGTGGAGAAAATAACAGCAGAGGCGACAGGATTTTGTTGCCGACTGTACAGTAACGATGATAACCAGTAGGAATAACAAAGTACAACATCGGTTAGAAAAGTCAGTTGAAATTATAGACACAGCATAATATAATGAAAATCAATAGGAATTATAGGCGAGTATTCGATACTGATGAAGACCTATAATTACTGGAGTGACTTGGCGGAAGAGCGATAGTTTCTTGTGGCGCAAATTTTACTTTTGAACCGGACTTCGATAAGTTTGGAAGAAAAATGTTATCAGGTCTTTTGAAGAGAGAGAGAGAGAGAGAGAGAGAGAGAGAGAGAGAGAGAGAGAGAGAGAGAATGATCCTTTTTTGACATCTTCAGTACGATAACCTGTTCATTATATTCTTGGTAACGCCAGACGATTATATTAAGCTTAGGGGAGACATCTGATTGTCAAGGGGTTGATGGAGGTTTGCATATAACCCATTGACATTAACAGATTCCTATTAACCCATTCACAGGGATGGGGTATTTTTATCTCATTCCGGGTCTTCTAGACAATTTTATTTTCTTTAGTGTTCATTAGAGATGGGAAATAGATGTAAAGCATAAATTAACCTTTTCAGTAATAGGTCAATCCTCATATAATTACAATGATCTGAAGGGAGAGAGAACAGAATGTAAGAAGTTATCGTATTGTAGGGGTTGAGTGGGATATACTTCTCTGACGCTGTCCTGAATAAATGAAGGATAATATTAGGTAGAAAAGGGAAAATGTGACGTTAGAAGCTCTTTCATTCTCCCTCCTCCTCACTTTCAGTAGCATCAAGGGGCCATAGTTTCATGCCCCTGGCCGTTTGCCTCACTTCCCACGCCATCTTGTTTCTCCGTACTGTCTTTTTTTCGTAATTATTGTCTTGCCTGCCTTCCCTTCTCATGCTCCTTCATTCTGTGATTCACAAGAGAGTAACCAGAGACATTTTGTCCATGACTCTGGTTTCTCCTTTGTGCCTCACATTCCTGTCCTGCTGTCTCATCTCTCCTGAATTCTTCCCTTCGTCTCATGTTTCCGTATCATCATCACCATTATCGTTTTCTTCGTCGTCATCAGGTTCATCATCATTGTCACCATCTTCATCATCATTATCATTACCATTATCATCATCATCATCGTCGTTGTCGTCGTTGTCGACGTCGTTATAGTATAAGCAGTAGTAGTAGACTTTGTCGCTATCATCATCATACCTATGTTTGTCACAAATTCATGACGTGGGATGGATTAAAAAAACAGGAACAGGGCAGTACAAAAAAGAAGTCATTTCCGCCTACCTTCCTGGCCTTCGCTTCCATCCTCCAGCCTCAGAATAACTCACAACTCACTACCTCTCATGTCATTTATCCTCACAGCCTTTGACTTCCGTTCGTTATATATGTTTTCCTCTCTCTCTCTCTCTCTCTCTTGGAGGCGCGGTAGCACAGTGGTAGTGCGCTGAGCTTGTGATCGGGAGGTCGCAAGTTCGAGCCTCGCGCGGGCTACCGTTGCCGGGAGGGGTAGCTCCCTCCTGTAACCCCAGCGGGGCTATATGGCCTAAGTTGCCTAGCTCGGGGAATTCATTTTCTCTCTCTCTCTCTCTCTTTCTCTCTCTCTCTCTCTTTCTCTATCTCTCTCTCTCTCTATATATATATATGGAGCCCCTCTGGTACAGTGGTAAAGTGTGCATTTTCGTGTCGCATACTGTAAAGTATGCTTGCACCCAGTCAGCTTGCGCGGGCCGATTCCACTTGGTTCACAGACTACACACACACATCCAAAGCCACTGCAACACTACAATTACACTTACAAGCACTTCTTACCCAGCATACAATCTCTACCAGACAACCTAAGCCAATAGGTAGAGATAATAGGCTGTATCGTTCCCACTTCGATCGGGGTAGGCCGGTCCTGCGGTGGACACTCAAACGGCTGATGATGATGATGATTATATATATATATATATATATATATATATATATATATATATTTATATACACACACACACACACACACACACACACACACACACACACACACACTTGTATATTCTCTTCGTGACCTTCTCCATAGGGATTGGCCCTCATTTCTATCTTTGCATTATAATTTCTACTCTACCTGGTTCCATTTTCCATGCTCTCAAGCCTTTCCTTCCACTTACCCCTCTCCTCCCCCCCTCATCTTTCCTTCCAGTTCGTCTTTCCCTTTTTCTGTACCTCCTCCTTGCCCACCCCGGCGCCCTTCCACCCTCACTTCCTCCTGGTCTCCATTTCCAGCTTCACTCTTCCCTCCCCCTCCTCCTCTCTCTCCATCGACCTTGGCCCCCACTCCACTCTTCCTTCCACTTTACCAACCCCCTTCCGTTAGTACCGTTCAAGTTTATCACCCCCACCTCCACCTTGTACTTCCCCCACCACCCCATCCAATTTCCCTTCGTCCTCTTTCCCTTCCGCCTTTCTGTTCCCCTTTCACCCAACCCTCCCTTTCTTCTTTCTCCCATGTTCCTTCCATTTTGTCTTTACACGCCCTCTTATCTTCCCCTTCCACTGTCTTTCACTTTACCGTGTCTCCACCTCCCTCCAACCCATCCTCTTCTCTCTCTTCTTCATTGTCTTCCCTCTCCCTTACTCAGTTCTATATCCTACCTCTACCTTCCTTACCCTCGACCATTTACTCTCACTCTCTCCCTCTGTCTGTGTCTCTCTCTCTCTCTCTCTCTCTCTCTCTCTCTCTCTCTCTCTCTCTCACACACACACACACACACACACACACACACACACACACACACACACACACACACACACACACACACACACACACACACACACACACACACACACACACACACACACACACACACACACACACACACACACACACACACACACACACACACACACACACACACACACACACACACACACACACACACACACACACACACACACACACACACACACACACACACACACACACACACACACACACACACACACACACACACACACACACACACACACACACACACACACACACACACACACACACACACACACACACACACACACACACACACACACACACACACACACACACACACACACACACACACACACACACACACACACACACACACACACACACACACACACACACACACACACACACAAAGTTTGTCAAGCTACGAGAACATCATGCACAAACCGTGAGTGGTAAAAGTGAGACACAAGACGCGATGGTCCGAGGCAGTTATTGGAGCAGAAAGGATATCAGTGACGAGGAGGAGGAGGAGGAGGAGGAGAGTGGTGGAGGAGAAGGAAGAGGACCAGGACGAGGAGGAGAGTGGTGGAGGAGAAGGAAGAGGACCAGGACGAGGAGGAGAGGGAGGGAGGGAGGAGGAGGAGGAGGTAGTGGTGGTGGTGGAGTTGGATAGAGATAGTGAAGTGTAGGAAGAAGACTGAAGATGTGGAGGAAAGAGGTAGGCAGTAGGAGAGGAAACAGAGGGAGAGGGAGAGGTAACTGCAGTGGAGTTTTGAGAGCGACGTAGAAAGAAAATATGGAGGGAGATGTGTAGGAAGAATAGGAGGGAAGAGAAGAGGAGACAAAAGACAAGGGCATAGGAACCAGGAAATAAAGAGAGTACCTGCGTAGTTGAGGAGGTAGGTGGGAGTGTGTTGGTTCTGAGCTGAATGCGAATTGGTGTAAAGGGTATGATACGGACACAGAGATTCCCGCCTTTGAATATTTTACAGGCGTCGTGTGGCGAATATAGCATTGTTACTTGTGGCGGCTGGTGTGACGGATAGACTCGCAGCAGATGCAGGGCAGCTGGATAGATGGGGATGGTGGACCGGGGCAATGATTGTGGACATGTGGAAGAGTAGTTTTGTAGTGTGATTATGAATAAGCTGGAGTGAAATTCAGAGTACGACTGTTGATCAGTTGGCGGTGGATGAAGATGGATTGGAGTAGAATGTTAATTTGAAGTAGAAGGAAGCATTGTGTATTGTGACTGTGATTGTTGATATTTCAAGTGAAGAGTAACTGACACTGAAAGTAGTGTGTAATTGGAACAGTAGTTTATGAGATACTGGCAGTGAATGGTGATAAATTAGAATAGGTCGTTGTATGTAACTATGCTTGTAAATATAATGTAGTGGATTATTGAGTGTGATTGTAAATACATTGGTGAGGGTTGTAGAGTGTGAGTATGATTGTAAATTTATATACTTTAGGTGTGGACAGTAAAATGCAAATGATTTTGGATAGATGGAGGAGTATAGTGGAGTCCGAGTGTAACCCTAGTTTTAATTAAAATTACTGTAGGACATGAAAGACTGACAGTGAGCGATGATAGATTGGAATGGACTGTTGAATATGGCTGTGATTGTAAAGATATTGCAGTGGGTTGTGTAGTGTGACGGTGATTTGAGGAAACTGAAGGATCTGCGGAGTGTGAATGTGACTGTACTGAAGTGACTGTGACTGATTGTGGAAAGTCTGGCAGTGGATGGGGATAGATGAGGGTGAATTTTGAATGAGTGAGATTCATGATTTGTATTTTTGATAAACAAGAGGAAAGAGAGTAAGGAAAAACAAATTGAATAATAAAAAATCATACACCAGATTACATATGTCCTTTGTTCACAAAAGTCTGTAACGGTTGGACTTGAACTGCTGGAGGTTAAAGTTTGGGGGGAAAGTAATCAGGGGAAGCGAGTCACAAAGAGAAATAATTCTGAAAATAAATGAATTTTGATAGACAGAGGTTCTATAATATGGCAACGTGACAGTCCAGTCATGAGTGCTGCAAGATGCCCATGTAACATGAGAGAAGGCGTGGAGAGGTGGCACAATGGATGCAACTTCGTCTGAGCATTTGCCATAAAAGTATCCGTAAAGTAATGCAAAGGAGGCAACTTTCCGTCTTGCTTGTAGGGGAGGTACTTACTTTGTAATTGCTGGGTTATTAATAATTCTTATATCCTTGTTTGGCCATGTGGAGAGGATGGAGGATTAAAGACTGACGAGGAGAGTGTATGTGAATGAGGTGGAGGGGGGGAGAGGGAGGGGGAGGCCGAGGATGAGATGGAGGGATGGGGTGGAGAGGTATATGAGAGAGGGGGGTGTGTGTTGGGAGCAGGGCAGTGAAATGGCGGGGGACAGGGCGACGTGGAGGCGATTTGTTTGTGGCCACCCCGAACTGGATTGAGGCGTCTGGCAATAGATAAATAGGTATCCTTGTTCTGAATTTTGTTTAGTTGTTTCAGTGCAACATCTCCATATCCACTCCGCAAGGGTGAGCGATATTCGAGCTGAGAGAGAGCACATGACTCATAAATTATAGCCAACTGCTCGTCACTGAAGAAGTTATGGAATTTGTACAATAATCCAAGTTTCTCTGAGGCAGTTTAAGCAAGTGATGTAATATGAGAGGTCCAAATGAGGATGCTGTTACGTGAAACACCGAGAATTTCAGTACTTTTAGAGATGGAATATTGCTGGCACTGAAGGTAATCTAGGATTCAAGCATTATCCGTCTTTTAGTAAATTGGATATATTTGGTCATCCTAGCATTTGATAAACAGACTTTAGTTCATAGGGGAATGGAAGGACTGGTAATGGATGGGGATATTGTGGAATGGATTAAGGTACTGGCTGATCGTGGATTTCTTGGCGGTGGAAGAGGGTAGAGCAGAGTGCGTTGTGAAACATAATGATAATACAAGTAATGCAACCAACAGGACAGACACTACCGTAGTATTTAGATATAACCCACATATTCAACAACACACATACATCCGAGACCCGATTACTAATTAGTTAAATAAGCTCTCTAACACCTCTTCCTAAGCAGTTTAGTTTTATTATTACACCTTGCTGTCCTCTTTTGTGTTATATGAACCACATTTATATCACCATACTCTTCATAAATAGCGTACAAAATTATGTTAATCGGCCTCATTAAGAAGTAAATCGCTAAGGACGAGATGCAAGGGAACCTCCTTAAGCGACGAGAATACTGGCCTAAACCACTATTAATGGAGGGACTTCTAACCCCTTCAGCACGAGGCGTCTCCCTTAAGCTGAATGTGTTTGGAGGAAGTCAGTAATACTGTAGTGATAATTAGCCTATATATCTATATATTGCCAAACGCCTTCTCGTAAGGGATGGCGTTTGTCTTTTGTTATTGATTTTACTGGTAGGGACACTAATCCTCCGCCAACCCACATGTTGACACGTAGGGAACACATGTGGATTGGTTGTGTGGTTGCCACCCAGCGTTGAATATGATTTCCTGGCTTACAGGAAACCATCAGGCTTGTCACTTAATGTAAATCCACCTGAATGGAAAGAAGAGCATTAAAAAGTGACAGAAAAGATTGGAGGAACAAGAAGAGAGGTCAGACACAGAAAAAAAGTGATAAAGATGAAGCAAGAAGTAGGCAACACTGCATCAAGTGAGTGGATGATGGTCGCCACCCCCTACCACAATAATAATAATAATAATAATAATAATAATAATGATAATAATAATGATTATGATAACAAATAATAATAGTAACAGTAAATGTAATCTGGCATCCAAAAAATAATATTTTCAGACGTCATGATACTAAAGATTGAAGTAAATATCGCAGTCACAAGCACCATAATAACTATCAGAGGCACCAAGACTCAGAGTATTATGAAGGTGAAATGAGAATCCCTCAGACTAGCACACCCCTCACTGTGTTCGCAATGTGCATGTGTGTGTGTGGAGAGAGAGAGAGAGAGAGAGAGAGAGAGAGAGAGAGACGGATATAACGCATTACCAAAGTGAGAGAGTGTCTTGATCTTGTATCATCGAGGGATCATGGTGTTATCATTATATCCATATCTTATTATAATTGTCTATTTACACCTTCAGGCATTACAAGCTTCTGTTATCAATGTCATCTTATTACTGTCCCCGTCCCGGAGGGGTTCGGGGACGGGTAATGTTTTCATTCGTTTTGTCTGTGTTTGTTTGCTTGCTTGTTTGTTTTGTCTGTTTGTCTGTTTGACTGTCTGTTAACAACTTTACGCGAAACTACTGGTGCGATCTTGACTAAAATTACAGGGGTGATGGGCTGTGACCTTTTGATCACCTGATTAAATTTTTGGCCAAATTGGGCCAAGGCCCAGACTGTAGGCACAAAAAAAAAGAAAAAAAAATCGGGGACGGATAAAAATGTTTTTTATCGCCATAACTCCTTTCAAATTCGTCATATTGACATGAAATCAAAACGTAAAAGTGCTTCTTACAAATCTGCATCCTATAACTTGCCGCATTACATAAGGGGGTCACCCCACCAGTTAACGGTAGGGGGTCGGTATCAGGTGGGTCGGGTCAAAAATTTCAAATGGGCATAAAATCGTCAATTTTCACCTGATTTACGCCGAATTTGATATATGACGTCTTTAACTAGATATCCTGTTGTGTTTATACGTCAGCACTAAAATGACTGTCGAGACGGGTTTGCTCAGCCTTGGCACCGCTTCTTGTTTAGGTTATTATTTCCTGTTGTGGCTGTGGATCGTGGTTGTTTTAAAGTAGTTCATGAATTGTTTTTCTTGATCCCAATCCCTTTTACTTCACTTACCTTTAGATTACTATGTTTAGCTTACTGAAAACCTATTATAAGGAAGGGGTCAGGGCAGGCTGTATGTGACCTCTCCTTGTAGAAGCTTACCCTTGACTAAAACTGTCTGGTTATTGTAAGTTTTAATGTATTAACCACGTCATCACTGTGAAAGTGATATACCGGAAGAGCTGGAACATATGAAATAGATGGAGTCCTTTTTGCAAATCGATTGTATTTTGGATGTTGAGCACTACACAGTATGCAAGGGAGAGTGGGTTATGCGTCGTAAGAAAAAGCTCGTTAATGATTAGGGACAGTAACTGAAGTTTGTTTTCACGATGACACCTCTCACAGATGGAAGGTAAAAAGATAATACTCGTTAAAGAGTTGTGAGATGATCACTGTCTGGTGTTTTGTCAGTTATATCTTTAAAGAATACCCATGTTTTATCCATAATCCACTTTATTTTTCTCATACACCCACGTGCATTAGAGTGTCAGAGTGGTATTGTTTTGCTCGTGTGTGTGTGTGTGTGTGTGTGTGTGTGTGTGTGTGAGAGAGAGAGAGAGAGAGAGAGAGAGAGAGAGAGAGAGAGAGAGAGAGAGAGAGGATGTAAGTACCCATAACGATAAACAAACAAGCCATAATGCCATGAAATAGGGTAGTGTCAATACAGTAGCTGGTATGGAATGGTTTAGTGGTGTGGATTAATTGGCGTGAATGGAGTGGCTGCTGTGAATGTGGTTACTGTCTGCCTCATATACACTGACACGAGGTAGGCTGGTGGAGCGAGGTGAATGCAGCCAGGTGGATGGAGCCAGTGTTACTGGAGGTAAAGCAAATGGAGCGAAAGATGAAGCGAGGCTAAACAGTGTTTATGTGAGTGGAACGAGTTACGTGTGGCGAGTTTTAGTGGTGCAAAAGATGGAGTGAGGTTAGTGCAAATGTTGGAGTGAGTGAGTGAGATGCTGTGGAAGAGATTTTTGGACGATGTAACAGTTTTGAATGATTGTAAGAATATTTGTGGGTGAAGCGAGTTATGTTTCTAGTGACTCCTGGTATAAGTAAAACAAATATGAATGAGCAGAACATTAATGAAACGGATATAGTTGGTGTGAGTATGAGGTTAAGAACTTTAGCTTTAGGTAGGGCGAGGTTAAGTTGGGAGAGCGTGAACGAATCTGATTTGTAATGTGGATGTGGTGCGAGTTGAACAAACATACGAGGAGCGAGTATGAGTGGGGCTAGAGAGGGGAAAGATAAAAAAAGGCTGTCTGGATTGAACTGGAACTCAGATGTTGCCTTCTGAGTGTATCATCTCCTCCTGCTCCTGCTTCTGGTCTTGTTCCTGCTTCTCCTGCTCATTCTCTTCTTCATTTTTCCTCCATTTCTCCGTTTTTCCATTTTCTCCTGCTTGCGTACTTGTAACGTTACTCGGGCCCGCACAGGTGAACAAGCATGCCGAGAAATTGTTGTGCACCTGTGTTCAGTCAAAATTAACATAACATCCTTCATATCCCAAGGACATGGAACTAAGAAAATAGACAATACATCTGGAAAGAAGAGAAATTACTATGCCTGCTCATAATGGCCAAATATTCTACCTACATTTTGAGGACAGTGCACCGTTCAAATTTTCGTAGCTCTTATTCTCTTTTACTGGTTTCGACAAATAAGTAGTTATGAGAGTTCACTGTCACGGAAAAGTCAAAGATCAGAGTAACAGGGCAAGGCCAACCAAAGCAAGTTTGATCTGATTTTGACCAAAGTTGGTGGAAGCGCTGAGGGTCAGACAAGACCGTGGTAATTCGAATCGTCCAAAGGACTGGGTCACAGGACAAAGTCAAATGTTCTGTCCTTAGACCATGTGTTGGGCTCGGATTCTGTACTGTGTAATTGTTCTTTCTTAATCGGGTTTGATTCCTTCTTTAGTATGGAGTTTCTTGTTTCAATTTTTCTCCCTTCCAGCATGATGGAAGTACTGTAGAAACGAAGGAAGAATGAGAAGAGAAGGGCATTGTTTATGGGATCATTTCTCATCTTTGCCTCTTGTTTCATTTTTTATCTTTTTTGTTTCATTTAACTGAAACAAAAGGAATTAAAATGGTAATGTATTTTTCCCCGTTTTCTGTAACTATGTCGCTGAAAGGCGTAGAATATGGCAAGCAGTATTTCGTGGCAAATGGCTACACGATGAAATAACTATTGCTGACCTATTAGAGAAATGATACAAAGACAAACGAGTTCAGCTGAATTAACCATTGGGAAAAGAGTTGGTGTTATTGTTGTTGTTGTCGTTGTTGTTGTTGATGATGATGATGATGATGATGATGATGTTGCCCCAGACTCATCTGAACGGGAACTCGTTGAACTGCGGGTTTTTCTCCCACAGCTGACCATCCTCTTCTCCGGGGAAAAGAGGGAGCTGGGGTATGTTTGTGCAGCGGGGCAGTTTCACCAGCTGGTTATACTGGTGCCACCAAGAGAATTCTTCCCCTTCCAGTATTTTTCCTTCTTTCTTTCTTTTTTTTCTCTCATTTTTCTTAACACAAGACTGGACTTGTGACCCACTGGGTGGCAAGAGTCACGGTCCCGGCTCAGTCATACAGTCTGAATGCTGATAGTAGGGGAGTGCTACAAGGACAAATGGGCTGGTGAAACAACTATTATTGAAAATCAGAGCAATGACTCAAGGCCAACAGGAAGATTAATCATCTCTTTCTTGGTTATTTTATCCTTCGCTCGGATGACTTACTTTTCCGTCCTATTATCTCAAGCGTTTTGTAGCTTATGGGAATCATTTAGAAACAAAGTGACTAGATACAGCCTGCAAAAACCTCGTAATTAAGAGGATGCCCTTCAAAGCTGAATAAAATAGTCTGGCTGTAGCATGATTAAAACAAAAAGCATTTCTCATTAGTCTGGGGATTAGTCTGCCTTTAGCCAAACTTTCGTCCTCTCTACGGCGGTATTCTCGTTGGCATAAACGCCTTTGTAACACTCCATTCTCAGCAATTTGTTTTGCGCATTAAACCCAGAGCCCTCAGACACCAGCAGATTCTCACTATATACGAGTATTCTTGCTTCCACCAAGCGATTTACCCAGTTTGTGAACTGCCAGTGGTAGTCCGAGAGGTAGAAACAGTGTCCTTTAACCATGAGGCGGCGTTGCTGATCTTCACTATTATACTCTTGTCTCCGCCAGGCCAAGTTGCTTATTTTATGAGTGGGCTGCCTTCACCTGATGGAAACGACTGAGAACTTCACTATTATATTCTTGCCACTACAAGACTATTTTACCGATCGCAGAATGTCCTCTTATCATCAGAATGTAAAAAACAGGCGCCAGTAAATTTTACGATGACAAAAATCCTCATTATCCTCTCTCAGCATGACAGTTTCCTTAGCAGTCTTGCTTTATGTGTCTGTTTACCTGTCTACCTGCCTACCTACCTACCTACCTACCTGTCTGTCTGCCTTTGTGTACACGTATGTTTAAATGTCTATATCTATATCTATCTATCTATCTGTCCATCCATCTATTTGTCTGACTGTCTATCCATCTATCCATCCATCTATCTGTATGTCTGTCTGTCTATCTATCTGTGTCTGTCTGTCTTTCTGTCCATCTATCTATCTATCTATCTATCTATCTGTCTATGTTATATCCGTTACCTAACGGAGCATTGTTTGGTTTCAGAAGGAAGATGTGCAGATGTATTAGTTCCCTTTTCAGCAACAAGGCCCTTCCTACACCTCCTCTTCCCCCTCCTTCTCTTGCGACAGCCCATCAGCAAAACACCACCATTACCTCGTTTCTTTCTGTAGTGTCTTATTTTATTTTAGTCTTATCCTCTTCAGACGACTTCGTTTAACTTAGACGTCTTGTGCTCAAGGGATTAATGGAGGCCCCTTCAGCTTGAAAAGCTTTGGGCTGCACGGGCCGAACACTTCTATAAATCCCCCCAGAAGTTCATTGATTCCAAGTTATATATAAACTAGGACGCCTTAAGGGAAAACTATTTCATTCAGATGATTCGAAGATGTCTATAAACGAACGCACCTCAAGTTATGAATCTTTTCATTCAGAGTATTAAGCTCTCAGCTTTAATTAATTGGGTTGGATTTGTAAACGTGTTCGTGTTTTTTTAGAACCACATTTATACCCTTTTGCTGGAAGCGTTTTACTCTGATTATTTCCCTATTAGTATGTGTTATATATTCCTACTACACTTATTTTGATATATTCTTCATTTTTTTGCAATTGTGTGATTATCGAGTTTTATCTCTACGTCGATTGCTGTCCATTGCAGTATCTTATTTTCATTTATATCGGTGTATTTGAGTGACAGACAAAATGTGTAAAAAGAATTTTGAAGATCTACTGGAGCCATCCAGTAATATTCTAAAGCACGTAAAGAGACAGAGATACATCGGATGCGGGGTGTATGGGCGGGTAGAATTTGTTAAATTTTGGGGTCGCGAGGCTTGTATGAAGACAGGCAAATTGTCCAAACATCCGGATGCCATTCGCAAATTTCAGGAAGAGGCCAGGGTGCTGTACGAATTGGCAGGAAAGGGAGGGGCTCCTGAATTGTATGCTGTCGCCGTGGACGAGCCCATAATCGTCATGGAGTGGTGCCAGGGGGAGACCCTTTATGATTACTGGTGGAATCACAGGGGGCAGATGCACGCACTTTTGACTGTCATGAAGAGCGTTGCCAATAAGTTTGTCGAGATCCACGTGGCCGGATACACCCATAATGACGGGCATAAGCATAATATAATTGTAGGCAGTAATGAAAAAGGTGAGACGGAGGCCAGGATCGTCGATTACGGAAAGGCCCAAAAAATTAATCTCAGTAACCCCAAAAGGATAGAGACTTCCGTAGACGTAAAGAAGTTTGCTTGGAATCTCTTCGACATGGGTATTATGACCAGGCCTGAGTCCGAAAAAATGACGGAAGAGGCTTTGAAAGAGGCAGAAGAAGGAGACAAGGATGACGGGGACGCAATTCCAATGAGAAAGATCATCAAATGGATAGATCACTGGCTAAAAGACCTAAAGGTTTCGGCGCCGTACCAAAAATTCCAGATCCCCACAGCCTCCCTTAGCACCCCTAGGCACACCGCCCCACCGACCCCACCACCACCATCCAAAGAGCAAAAGACAAAGGAAGAGGGTGGGGAAGATAATGGGGGAAGGGGAAAAGGGGAAGTTGGGCAAGTGAAGAGAAGGGAGAAAATGAATGAAAGGAGAAGCAGAAGAAGGGCAAGTAAAGTGTAGGAAACGAAAGATAGAACAAGAGAAAGGGGAGGAGGAAGAGGAGGGGGTGAAGAAGCTGAAAAGGAGGCAGGCAGCGCTAGGGACAAAGAAGGTTAGAGGAAGGGGAAAAATTGATGAGGGAAAGAAGGAAAGGAAGAGGGAAGATGGAGAAGTATCAAAGAGAAAGAAGGGTAAGAGAAAGGCGAAGAATGAAAAAGAGGAGAGAGATATAGACAGTAAGAGGACAACAGATGAAGAGGCGCGGGGAAGAAAGAGAGCTAGAGGGAAGGGTGAGGATGAAAAGGAGGAGGGAGAGGCAGATACTAAGAGGAAGAAAAAGAACTATGGCAAAATATGATCAGTTATTCACTATTAATGAATTTTTATAAAATGCATTGGGTCATGGCCATCCCTGGCAGTTGTCTGTCTCTCTAACATTCTATGACCAGAAGCCTTAATCCTGCAACAGGTGGCTACAAACAAATCGCCTCCACTTCGCTCCATCCTCTGCCACTAGGCTGCACCTCTCCAGCTCATACCCCCCATCTCCCATATATCAAGCCACCCATTACCTCTTTCTAAGTTTCGGTCTCTTTCTTTTCCTTTCTCTCTTCCTCAGTCGCATACACTGTCCTGTTAAGTCTCTCATTTTCCATCCTCTCCACGTGACCAAACCTTCTCAGAGATTTCTAATAATACTTTTCATCACACCCACATCAATACTACAAAACTCCATGACATCCTCATTTTTCTACTTCTGCGAGTACACATTCCTCTCAAGTATCTCATTTCCACTACTCTCACTCTTCATTTGTGTTCTTCCCACAAGGTCCAAGCTTCCTTTCTGTACGGTAGAATGAGGATTACAAAGCCAAAACGCATCGGCTTGTTTACCTCCATGCCCACTTCCGTATTCCTTGTAACTGCTGTCTGCTAACCAGCAACCTTTTTCTTTTTCCTACTGTACTTTTTCTATCACTTCGTCCTCTAAACTTCCATCCATACTCATATCACTACGTAAACTCATGTATGCACTCATATTCTCCTTTTCCACACCATCCAGCCTCACTACAGTATGCATGTTGTGATTTCATTTATCTCAACGACCATGGCTTTACTTTAGATTCAGTTTTAGATTCCGTTTCTTACATGCATTCCCAAACTTATTTGCCAATCTTGCAGCTCCCATACATCTTTGCTTAACAATACAGTATCTTCAGCAGGCAACAATACAGGAAGTTTCCAAACACTACCTCTCTTATTAGAGAAACTCCATCATTCGCTGCCCTGTCCTGTATCGCATTTACAACTCCATCTATATATAAACTGAACAGCCGCAGAGACATGACATCACTATTTCAATCCAACATTCATATCAAAGCACCCACTTAATTCACTATCCTCACACCTCAGCCCTAACACGCTTATACATACTCTTCCCCGCATTCACCGACTTCTCATCCACTCCATACCATCGATATTCCATGTCAATCAGCTCTGTCACATGTTTTATCCAAATCCATGAAGGCAACATACAACTTTTTTCCCATCTCTAGACACTTTTCCACTAAACATCTTAGAACGAATATCTGTTGTATATAACCTCTTACCTTCCTAAACCGCTTTATTCTTCTCCAACTAATTTCTCGTTTTTTCCCCCCCGAACTCTGCCAATAAGTATCCAGCCATATATTTTCCGTTTGCATTGAGGAAACAAATGCCCCTGAGACTGGCGCAATCTTCTCTTTCCCCATATATTTTGGACTGTAGAGAAACAGTAAAACCTAGCATATATGATTTACCTTAGTCACACATTAAGGGGCCGTCTTTTGATATATTAATACGGTGTTACTGTCCATATTTGTTCAAGACACTAGGTGAGAAAATAAGACCAATACATAAGACACCAAACTCCGTTCGTGAGACTGGAAACATTGCACATGCTCCCGATGGCATTGCAACACGTGAATTTTAGTTCAGCGTCATCATCATCATCCGGACCCCCTTTCCCACCCTAGGGCAGAGTGAGGAGTAGCAACGTCCAGACAGCCCAGGTTTGCCCCATTCATTAAGCATCGCTTCCATTCACTCATCACTCAAGCCCCCGGAATCCTGGCTCTGTCTTATATGCCAGAAACTTTCAACACATTCTGAAGCTTCACATAAACGTATCCGATGGAGTCAGTCTGAAAGCTGTCACGTTAAAAAGGAGTGCCAAGTCCCTGATCATGCGCTTCATCACTAAATTCATCAGCCAGCTCGATCACTTCTCAGTCCTCCAGCCTCACTGACTTCATACCTCTCTTCCTCACACACTCATTCACCATATCCCTCCACCTTCTTCTTGGCCTACCTCGCCTCCTCCCTCCTTCATATTCGGTCATATATATCTTTTACACCACTCTATTGTTATCCATTCTGTCCCCATGACCGTACCATCTCAGTACACTCTCCTCGATTGTGGTGTCCACAGACTTCCTCACTCCGCATTTTTCACGAATCACATTATTTCGTATCCTGTCCACTCGCTGTATTCCACATACATTCCTCAGCAGTCCCATCTCCATTGTTCTCACTCTTGACTTTTCATTTTCATGCCACACCATAGTCTCACAACCATTTGTTCAAGTTGGCATTAACACTCCTTCATGTAACCCTCGCGCAGATCCAATACTGAAGCCTCTGTTTCTTATCAAGACCTTCATTGCATTAGCTACTTTCCTTCCTTGTGTCACTCTACTTTCCACTTCTTTTGCACATTTTCCTCTTTCTTCTATCACTGTACCCAGCTTACCGTACACTGGATAAAAGATTAAACGATTTGTTGATGTGATGATAAAAATATAGTGAAGGATGGACAACAACAACAACAACAACAACAACGACAACAGCAACGACAACAACAGCTTCCTTCATTTTTTCCTTGCTATTGTAACACTGTTTTATTCGGGTAGAGCGTCCTACTTGAGAAGGGGGTTAATAAAGCCGATGACTAATTCCTTGATCTCGAAAAGTCTACCCTAATGTGAAGAAAATCGTCTAGAGATAAGAATAACACACACACACACACACACACACACACACACACACACACACACACACACACACACACACACACACACACACACACACACACACACACAGTTGATCTGTCCTTCTGATTGGTTTGATTTGGTTTCATATTTTCGGGGCACATCTTTCAGGATCAGTTTCTCTCTCTCTCTCTCTCTCTCTCTCTCTCTCTCTCTCTCTCTCTCAGAATTACCTATACATTCGGGTCTCTTAACCGCATGTCAGTAAAGTCATTGTTTTTCTATTTCATTGTGGCGTCTGGCGTTTTTTAAATATAATTGGGGTTTATTGCTCACGCAATGCCGCTGAGGGATGAAAGAGGCTGGTCACTCTCATCTTAAATGTCAGGGCCAACTAGCCTAGCCCCGGGCTCCTACGTTCCTCATGGGGCAACCTAGGATTGGATGATGAGTGAATGAATGATCTTTCTGTCATCAAACAATTCTATATCAGCGTGTGTTATATATGGGGTTGAAGGGATATGCGAAGCTTACCACGCATTTTCCTTGTCATTTCCCCATTTTCCCCTCATCATACAGTTTTGTTTGTATCAGGAGACTACTCTAGTGGCGTAAAGGCTATAACAACACGACATTAACTCGAAGTCTTATAAGTTAAATCTGATCGTCAGTGTGTGGCGACAAGCAAAGGAAAACTACGTTCATGCTGATGAGGTTAATCCAGAGGGCAAACAGGCAGACAGACAGAAAGACAGACTTGGAGGGAAAGCGAGTCCGTGAGTAATGACAGTGTGCATTGTGAATGGTGGAGTGTATAATGAATAACAGGAGTGCGTGAGGGGTAAAATTTGAACTGAATGAGATATTGGAGTTCGTGACGGCTGTGTTGTTAAGGATGGAATGCGAGGAGAATGACAAATTGCATGGTGGTCGCGAAACTGGATTGAGTGCAGTACAAGAATATGTCTATTAACTGGATCTGAAGGCTGGTTTGACTCTGCGTGAGGATGAGGGCATGGTTAAGTGCAGAGCAAAAGGGCGTGACGTGAAAAATGCAGAGAACGAGTTAAGAGATGAATATTGCGGTGCATTAGACTGATTAACTGAACTGAAGGCAAGGTGTGTGTGTGTGTGTGTGTGTGTGTGTGTGTGTGTGTGTGTGTGTGTTTGAGAGAGAGAGAGAGAGAGAGAGAGAGAGAGAGAGAGTTACATAGAGTTACATAGATACGCAGACCACACAGACCTTACGGTCCCTACGAGGTGGTCCGGCCTTAATTCTAATATAGTGCATAGGAGCAGGAGAAAAGGATAGCACAGCAGAAGGCGGTGGCTCAATCGGTAGAGAGTTGGCCTGCAGTCCTGACAGACCCGGGTTCAAATCCCGCTGAGGCAGGGAACAGTTTAAGGATTTGAATTTCATAAAATCAGACTTTACTGATCTACCAGAAGGCCCGCCGACATGTCGTAAAAATACCTCCGCTAATACCAATACACCAGTCCTGTATGAGACAGCCCTAGCATGTATTCAATATGGACGGTGGGTGTTAGCGCCGAAGTGGTGACATGTAGGAGGACTACTGGGCCTTGAAAGCAGGCTGTGAAGCCTATGCCCAGAGTCGGTCACATAAAAAAAAAAAAAAAAAAAAAAACTCCAGACCCTCCGGCATTTGCCGTACAGGAAGCAAGAGAGGAAGTAATACCTTGCAGGAATGAAAAACCTGAAGGAATTTTATAGGATCGGCAGAAAGAATAATAGGGAAAAGGAAAATTTGGGCGTACAGCCACATACTTACTCTATGCATGCAATTTTTTTTTTTTTTAAATCAAATGATGAACAGAATGTTTATCTATTATATATATTCTAAAATATTGTCTGTGTCTAACAGACACATGAATGCAGACGCGAATATGCAATAATTGCTCCATCCTAACTAAACGATACCAATTGCGTCGAGATACATGTCCAGTCTCTTTTTAAATATATTTATGGTACCACTCTCAATCACATTCCCAGGGAGTTTATTCCATTCGCTTACAACAGAGTAAGTGAAGAAGTTTTTGGTTGTATCAAGATTAGCCCTTCTTGCTTGCAACTTCTTACCATTTCCTCGAGTTACAGTCTCGGCAATTACTGTGAATAGCTTGCTTGAATCAGTATTACTAAAGCCTTTTAGAATCTTAAAACATTCAATCAGTTGTCCCCTGAGTCTCCGTTTTCTAAGAGAGAATAGGTTTAATTCCCTGAGTCTCTCGAGGTATGGTTTATTCCTCAGGGACGGGATTAACTTGGTAGTCCTACGCTGGACCGCTTCCAGTATTTCTATATCTTTAATTAGGTGAGGCGCCCAAAATTGCACTGCAAACTCTAATTGTGACCTGACTATGCCTTTGTATAGGGGGATTACAATATCTTTGCTTTTATATGTAAAATGTCTTTTTATGAAGCCTAGGGCCCTGTTGGCTTTATTGGCGGCAGAGATACATTGATTCGAACATTTCAGATCGTCTGAAATTAGTACGCCTAGATCCTTAACTAGTGAGGACTTGCTAATGATTTGGCCCTTCATTTCGTAGTCATACCTTTTGTTTTTCTTCCCACATTGCAGTACCTGACATTTGCTTACATTGAAGAGCATTTGCCATTTTTCTGACCAGCTGATAATTTTATTAAGGTCATTTTGAAGGCTAATTCTGTCTTCTTCAGTTAATATAGTGTTGCCGATTTTTGTGTCGTCTGCAAATTTAGAAATGAAGTTGTTTAGGCCAACATCGATATCGTTAATATACATAATAGAGAGAGAGAGAGAGAGAGAGAGAGAGAGAGAGAGAGAGAGAATGATTATCGTGTGAACGCTTGCTAAGAGTGCGTGAGGTGGTGAGTGCGGGAGTGCCAGGCTCCCTCGGGCGAGGTGGGAGTGAAGGGCTGGGGGGATGGTGGGAGAGCCACGACCAGGCCTTCCAAGGGTACGTTCATGAAACAGGCAGGCAAGTAGACACACAGGTAGGGAGTTAGAGGGCAAAGAGGGAGGCAGGCAGTGAGGGTGGCGGTCAGGGGGATAGGAAAGAGGCAACAGGTATGCAGACAGACAGAGAGGGAGGAAACTTGCAGAAAAGCGAGGAAAGACAGGCAGGCATGCAAACAACTACAGACAGATAGGCAAGCAAACATATATAGACAGGCAGGCAGGCAAACTCATTGAGACAGGCAGCCAAGCAAACAAATATAGACAGGCAGGTAGGCAAACTAATGCAGACAGGCAGGATGATAATATGGAGGTAGGAAGTTAGGCAACAAGAACCGAAAAGATAGGCAGGGAGATTGGTGGGGAAGTAGGAAGATGGGGAAGCAGACAGGTGGGGCGGCACGAGTCGGAGGGAGACAAGGAGCAGGATGAGACAGGAATAGTATCTTGAGTGGGTGGGAGGGAGGGAGGCAGGAGGGGAAAGCGGATGAGAGAGAGAGGGGGGGGGGGAACTGAATGAGGTAGAGGCACGTCAGAGGCAGAACAGTCAGAAAACTGAAGGGAGTGGGGAGTTGTGAGGCAAAAAGGCGAGAGAAAAACAGTAAAGGACGGAAGAAAAGACAGACAAAAAAGACAAGGATAAGGGAATGGATCCCCTGTTGGAGAAAGAGAGAACATAAGAACATAAGAAGAGAGGATACCTGCAATAGGCCGGTTGGCCCATGCTGGGCAGCTCCAAGAAGAGTAACTGAACTACTAGAATGAGATAAGGATAGCAAACAAGAAGGCTTTCCCCCGCCCTCCAAACCCTCCAGCCGAGGCCGGCAGGAAAAAGTCAGAAAGAACACCACGCCGTATAGAAAAACTGGCGTGGACATTTTACAGGAAAGTGTGAAAGGAGAACAGAGACTATCATAGTGTAACCTGAAAAGGAAAAATTATGAATTAGTATTGGTTATAAGATTTTCTTTTTTCTATATCCACCCCTTATTAGTCATATGCTTATCTAGCCTATGCTTGAAACTCTCAATGGAAGAGGCAGCAACTACTTTACTAGGTAGCTTATTCCATTCGTCTACTACTCTATTACAAAACCAATTTCTACCTATTTCCTTACTGAAACGGAATTTTTCTAGTTTGAAATCATTATTTCTAGTTCTATCCTGTATGCTCACTTTAAGTACCTTGCTAATATCTCCCTTATTTATACCCTTCATCCACTTAAACACCTCAATTAAGTCTCCTCTTACTCTACGCCTCTCTAGCGAATGCAGACTTAGTCTTTTCAGTCTGTCTTCATATGACAAGTTCCGGACGTCATGTATCATTTTTGTCATTCTTCTCTGTACATTTTCTAACGAATTAATATCCACTCTATAGTATGGACACCAAAATTGTACTGCGTAGTCTAAATGTGGCCTTACTAATGCTAGATAAAGTTTCAGTATATATTACTGTAGATGATCTATTGCTCACGCTTGGCGAAATAAATCCTAGGACCCTATTT